>NC_136263.1:91262436-91489936 GCF_964187855.1 Myxine glutinosa | reverse complement strand
TATATATATATATATATATATATATATATATATATATATATATATATATAAAATATGTATGTTACACACGTGCATTAAAATTGTGTATTTTAATTTTCAATGATCTTGAAAAATGACTGCTTTTAATTCTTCAAAATAAGCCTGGTGTTGACATAACGGTAAAGTTGGCTCATGGTTTGAGATATTCGGTGCTGTGCTAAGTTTGAGCAGTTCGAACCCCTGTCGTGCCGTTACATAACAACAGGTGGGTTGACTCAGCCTGCCATCCTTCCCAGGTCAACCAAATGAGTACCAGCTTACTGGAAACGGGGACTGCATCAGCGGCACAGCCAAGCTCCTAGCAATGATGCAACCAGCTGCTGCATACGAAATAATAATAATTCTACAAAAAAGTTTTGTTGATAAGTATTAATATTGTGTGTGTTTGTGTTTGTGTGTGTGTGCTTTTCTTGCCAACTATCTAAAGATCTTGAAGAAATGTCGTCCTCATACTTATGGCAAAGAGATGATGTTGTGTACTCCTTTCCTGGGTTCTTCCAGCATATGTCTCTTAAAATGTTTTTAAAAACAAATAATTGGATCACGGTTTGGCAGTTCAGATGTGACTCTCCACTCATGTGGTTTCAAATGGGTCTTTGGAGTTCTTTCCAAAATTTTGTGGGGCGATCGAGGCCACACATCAAGGTGACCTACTTATTTTAGAATGTGGAACAAAGGTTTCGACGACAAATGCAAGGATAATTGATCTTATTCAAACATTAGGAATATTTCGATTGATAATTGGTGCAAGTAATGGGAATTATTTTCTTCATTCCTCTTTGATCAGGAGCCGCTAATGTTTGTGGACGGATGGAATGTAAGGATTGCGAATGAAGAATAATTGCCTTTCTTTGCTCTATGCCGCTCATGTGGTGAGGCCTGCCTTGATGTAAAGGACACATGGCTTGAGAAGTGAATTGTGACTGGTGGACCTTAGGAATGTTTTTGTGCACATTATTTCTTTCCCGTTTTTCCAATCACCTTCATTTCAATCTTGGAGTGAGGATGAATGCAGCAATGTCTAACGCTTTCCTTAACCTCTTTCTTGTAATAAATAGAGTTGATTATGTTGGCCAGGGATTTCTGTATTTAATATCCTTACTGGGATGCTTGGATTTTTTTTTCTACATTCCTATTTTTATTATCTTCATCTCGGTATTGAGCCTCTTGGAAGAGTGGAACAGTTGGAAAGGGGAAAACAGGCGCAAAGGGAAACAGGAGGACAAGAGCATATGGATGCGCCGCAAGGCGAGGAGAGAGTTGTTGTTTATCCAGGTGACACTTTCTTCTTGAGGAATATTTTGTTTGAAAAAAAGTTTTTGTTTTTTTAATCACTGCTCGCCCAACAATTTGGATTTGATCAGTTTCAAATTTATTCCTGATATTTATCATTCAGAACTTCGTTTAATTACACCATATATATATATATATATATATATATATATATATATATATATATATATATATATATATATATATATATATTATATATACGTATATATATATATATTATATATATATATATATCTATATATATATTATATATATATATATATATATATATATATATGTGTATATATATATATATGTGTATATATATATATATGTGTATATATATATATGTATATATATATATATATATATATATATATATATATATATATATATATATATGTATATATATACATATATATATATATATATAAAAATAATGAATATTTCTAAAGGACTTTATTTTGCTTATGATGCAATGTTAACCTTTTCACATTATCACCAACTTAGAGTCTTTTTTTAAGTCTGCTACTTATTGATAAAGAACTACAGTTAACCTGACATCTATTCAATGTTTCTGGAGACCTGATTAATCCCCACTAAAAGGAGTTGTTGAGTGTGCACGACTTCCTTTTCTTTCAGCCGACGTACTTTGGATGTCTTTAACTTGCAGTCCTCAAAGTAATTCTTCACTTCTTTTTTTTTTTTCAGCCATTTCAATCAATACCAAATTTTGAGGACATTTACATTTAAACAGTGTCCAAACTCCAACAGATTCCCAAAATAGTCTTCCAGTGTGCTTGAAAATGTTTTTCTGATACTGAACCTGAAATCGACAGCGTACATGTGTGCCCACTGAGTTGCTAAAAGACCGCTACAATTGAATGTTTGTGGAAGGTTGGACAGCTGCCTGCTTTCTCGACTCACCCCAGACCGACTTCAAAAGCGAAGCTCTGAACCTTGTTCTCAAGGGGATAAAGGGATTCCTTCTGGGAAAGAGGGCACACAGATCAAAGCAGCTGGACTGTTGGGGGCTGGGCACGGGAATCCCAGTGATTTCCTCCTGGTTTGAAGTCCTCCGATATCTACAAGTGACCTTTCATGACAAAATAAAAGCTACGGCAATATACTTCTGGAAAGAGCATTAAGGATTCTAAATTGCAGTAGCTTTTGACAAGTGTAACTGGGCGATGCGCATATTGCTAGGTTTTTGTTTTGAGGTTAAACTAATAGGTCTGGCTCAGTTGTTGATATTCAAATTTTGGTTTTGGTTGTGCTAGAAGATGGAGCTAGCACGTGGATATTATCCAGCAATGCCACAATGTCTTTTAAGTTTTCATTGATTTTTCTCTTCACAGTTCAGAGCCACCTATTCATTAGATCAGGAAGTTTGAGGGATTTTTGGTCTTACTACTCTCCCATCTGTATTTCCTCATCATGAGAACTCTCCTTCCCATGATAGGTGCATAAGTAATAAATAAATGACTCCTTCACTGCTTTTTCTAATGGAAAAACAATTGCACAGGACCCTGTCTTCTGGAATCGATTTGATACAACGTGTAACTTAATTATCATGCTGCATATCTTACTATAATTCACCAAATGTCTGTCTGTCTGTCTGCTCCCAGTTACTGCAAAAACGGCTGAACCGATCGCAACGAAATTTTGGGTGGGTAATCCTGGGAGCCCCTGGAGTAAAATAGGCCATATTGTTTTTCCAGTTTTTTTCCCCTATTTTCCAATTTAGACAAATTTTGCAATTTTCCAGTTTTTCCAAACACGATGGAATAATATTTACTGATATGAACAGTGTTGTAGCTTTTATTGAAATTCTACAAATACTGTTTAGATTTTGATGATTTGCATGTGATATGATTTAACGGATGTTTATATGAATCGTTTAAAATAAAAAAGCCTTCAATTTCTGATATTTTGCCTTTTCATTTGGGCCTCCCAATTGAAGCCCCGCCCATAGGGCGGGTACCGTTACTAGTATTGTATAAGATAAAAGGGATGTTCGCTCATTGCTTATAACCTGCGGGCAACGTTATGTCATTCTTTGAGGCTCACAAAAAACATTTATCGATCCTCAGGAAAGTGTTAAGGCTAAACTTTCCAACCTGTCTCCTTCCTCAAAGTGTTGTTATCGCCTCGCAAAGACCATCTATGGTGTGTGTTCTCCCTCTATAACAACGCCCTCACCTTCGATCCGCCTCGACACACTGCACAGCTGACTCGGCCTGTGACGAGAGTTAACGTCTTAACTCAGTGTTTTCCTCAAAATCTTGTGCACTGTTGCTTTTGTTCCAACCACATGGAAATTGTGATTTTTTTTTCACCCCATATAGAAAAATTTAAGTCCCAGTCTTTGTGATTTGATCTGCTTCGGCCACTGACCCACATGGCTTCAGCCTGTATTTCACATTTGGTAATCTCACATCTGATCAGAATACAGCAAACATCACTCCAATAGAAAGAACCACCTTTAGAGGCCATTTTTCCCCGCAGAGCAGGGGTTGGCCTTTTTCGGGCACCATGGTCCGCTTTTTGAGGCAATGTTTTACGGCCGGATGCCCTTCCTGCCACCAACCCTGTTAGTCGACTCTTGCGACACACAGGGAATTACCAGTGAACTGGTACTCAATTTGCCGACCTCGGAAGGATGACAGGCTGAGTCAACCCCCCTGGCGTTAATTCAGCAATCGACCAGGATTCGAACCCAGGATCCTAGGATCCCAAGCCGGCACCCTAACCACTAAGCCAACACCAGGCAAGCCAACACTCCAATGCACAATAATAAATAAAATAAATCAGATCCTTTCAACTACAGGCTCGTTAGATTGCTTCCAAGTATAAGCAATATCACAGAATGCATCATCAAGTGTTTCCCAATCTTAAAAGGCCCAAACTATGACAATCAGTTTAATTTGGATTTGGTCCAAGACACTCGACTTTCAATATGCTGCTCCATCTGTCTTAAAAATGGATAGAGTTCCTGGATCTCAAGAAGGCTTGCAGGATAGCTTAGAGGTATACTCACTCACTTTTGAGATGCCCATCCTGAGCTGGAAGCTCCTCACATCTATAAACTATCACCCTGGTAGTTCACATGCAGGCCGATGCATCAAAATGTGCACCATCCATAAGAAGAATTAAGTTGGAGAACTTGTCTGTCAGTACAGGTTTATGGTGGAAGGTGATTCTCGGATAGAGTAGGGGAGCATTCATTCTCCATCCTAAAATCATCAAAAACGCTTTTCCTTTACCATAACCCCCTCTCTCTGCAGAACCAAATTTATAAGTTTGTGCTCTAATAAGTTAGGGCCTGGCCCTCAATTTTTCCATCTGTGCCTCCACACAATAGTGTGGCTGCCTTTTGCAGGCCTACCCACCTGCCTACTCTGGCACTGCACCACCGAGCTTACCTGCTCATATCCAAATTCTGAGGGAGCCCTCTCTGGCTTTCCCCTTGTGCCCTCCCTGGCACATGGCACCTCGGGACCTTTGCCTGGGTACCCGGGCCCACAAATCTGGATCGTCCCTCAGGGTCCCATGACCTACTCCAGGCCAGCATGCTCCCACTAACCAAGACAATATAATACAAAGAATAGAAGAGTTAGCAGCTTTACCACAGTGACAAAAGGGATTGAAGAGTTACATCAAACAGCCGAAGAGACACCAGACATCACAAACTGAGGGAAGTTAAACATGCATTGCAAAATATGAAGAGGAAAGGCACCAAGATTGGATAACATTAATAGACACAATAATGGAAGGAGAAGACATCATCACAGTACAGTTTGCTAAACTATAACATACATCTTGCTTAAGACAAAGGAAAATTCCCAAGCAATGGAAAGAAGCCAACATGATTATCCACTTCAAAAAGGGAGACAAATGGGATCCTAAGAGCTATCGTCCAATCAGCCTACTTTCAAATATGACCAATCACAAAGGTCATGGCCAATCCAATGGAATGCATTCTAAACAGCAACCAACCAAGTCTAGACAGCAGGCTTCAGAAGTGGATATTCCACCATAGACCAAATATACAACATCGATCAACTGAAGGAAAATGTCAGGAATATACAGTCCATTCAGAAAGTATTCAGACCCCTTCACTTTTTTCACATTTTGTCATGTTGCAGCCTTATGCTGAAATCGTTGAAATTCATTTTTTCCCTCATCAATCTATACTCAATACCCCAAAATGACAAAGAGAAAACAGGATTTTAGAAAGTTTCGCAAATTTATTAAAAAGAAAAAACTGAAATATCACAAACTGAAAGATCTGGGGAAGCCTGCAAATAAAATCTCTGCTGCATTGAAGGTTCCCAAGAGCACCGTGGCCTCCATAATTCATAAATGGAAGAAGTTTGGACCAACCAGGACTCTTCCTAGAGCTGGCCGCCCGGCCAAACTGAGCAATCGGGGGAGAAGGGCCTTGGTAAGAGAGGTGACCCAGAACCCGATAGTCACTCTGGCTGAGCTCCAGAGATGCTGTGTGGAGATGGGAGAAACTTCCAGAAGGACAACCATCACTGCAACACTCCACCGATCTGGGCGTTGTGGCAGAGTGGCCAGACGGAAGCCTCTCCTCAGTGAAAGACACATGAAAGCCTGCTTGGAGTTTGCAAAAAAGCACCAAAAGCACTCTCAGACTATGAGAAACAAGATTCTGTGGTCCGATGAAACCAAGATTGAACTGTTTGGCTTCCGTCTGGCCACTCTGTTCCCAAGAGCACAGTGGCCTCCATAATTCAGTGGACTGACAGACAGAGAACGCACCATCGCATAAGCTCCCCTGAACTTTGTTCCAGGTGAGCAAATAATAAAAGGTAGCGTGTGTTTTTAAAATATTTTCTTTATGTTGAAGGCTCCAGTCAAGGACTGGATAGTCCTCATCAAGGCCAGAGCTGATCTAAGAGCTGCATTGATAGACAAGTGAAGAAAGAGAGTGTATTCTAAGAGTTTTGAGGAAGTAAAAAAAAATCGGCTATTTGAAAAGGGGACGATCATAAGTGTTTGGAAAGACATGGGAAGGTATTAAAGAGAGTTATAGGCAGTGGTTGGGAAGAAACAAACATCATAGCCCACCATTAAGTTGCCAATGGCCACACAATAATCATGAGATGTAGTGGCTTGTCGAGTATTCCGTGGTCTCGCTAATGGCGGAATTATACAAGCAGCAAGTTATTGGGAGCAGAAACCGAACTAATATGAGAGAGAGAGAGAGAGAGAGAGAGAGAGAGAGAGAGAGAGAGAGAGAGAGAGAGAGACAGACAGACAGACAGACAGACAGACACAGACACAGACAGACACAACGCGCCAGCCAACGAGCCAACTTTGCGGCGTAATTTGAGCGGGTCGAGTTTTGAGGTCAGATTGGGAGAGTTGATAAGTCGGATTTCTTTGTATTCAATTCTGTCCAGTAAGTATGTGGAGCTAGACCCTCCCCAGATGTGAGAGCAGCACTCTGTACAAGGACGAATTAATCCTTTATATAGTTGAAGCAATTGTTGAGAGGAGAAGAATCTTCGACATCTGAACAGGACTCCTAGTTTCTTCTTAGCAGACATAGCTATTCGTGTAATGTGTGGATTCCAGGATAAATTTTAGGTTAGGGTAATACCTAGTAGGTTTATTGAATCATATGGTGTAATTGTGGAGCTCTCAAAGGAGATTGGAGAGTTGAGAAGAGTTTTAGAGAGAGATGGGAATAAATTGAGTTTTGGAAGCATTAAACGTCACCTGGTTACATTTGCACCACTGGGAAATCTTGTCCAAATCAGAAATGAAAGAGGTGGCTGTGATCAAACAAGATGTAGATCGAGTGAAGAAAGATGGGAAGATGGGAAAAACATGGAGGAATGTAATGCTGGGTCATCAGCATATGAGTGCATTTGGTTATCTGTAGAAGAAACAAGGTCATTGATAAAAAGAAGAAAGAAGGTCATTGATAAAAAGGAAGAGTGAGACAGGACAGAACCCTGAGGGACACCGCTGTTGATAGGAATATGTCATACAGATACAGTGCATTCAGAAAGTATTCAGACCTCTTCACTTTTTTCACATTTTGTTATGTTGCAGCCTTATGCTGAAATCGTTTAAATTCATTTTTTCCCTCATCAATCTACACTCAATACCCCATAATGACAAAGGGAAAACAGGATTTTAGAAAGTTTTGCGAATTTTTAAAAAATAAAAAACTGAAATATCACATTTACGTAAGTATTCACACCCTTTGTATGACAGTTGAAATTTAGCTCAGGTGCCTCCCATTTCTCTTGATCATCTTTGAGATGTTTCTACACCTTGATTGGAGTCCACCTGTGGTAAATTCAATTGATTGGCCATGATTTGGAAAGGCACACACCTGTCTGTATAAGGTCTCACAGCTGACAATGCATATCAGAGCAAAAACCAAGCCATGAGGTCGAAGGAACTGCCTGCAGAGCTCGGATAAAGGATTGTGTCGAGGCACAGATCTGGGGAAGCCTACAAAAAAAATATCTCCTGCATTGAAGGTTCCCAAGAGCACAGTGGCCTCCATAATTCTTAAATGGAAGAAGTTTGGAACAACCAGGACTCTTCCTCGAGCCGCCCGGCCAAACTGAGCAATCGGGGGAGAAGGGCCTTGGTAAGAGAGGTGGCCAAGAACCTGATGGTCACTCTGGCTGAGCTCCAGAGATCCTGTGTGGAGATGGGAGAAACTTCCAGAAGGACAACCATCACTGCAACACTCCACCGATCTGGGTTTTATGGCAGAGTGGCTAGACGGAAGCCTCTCCTCAGTGAAAGACACATGGAAGCCCGCTTGGAGTTTGCAAAAAAGCACTTGGAACTTGGAACTTCTTCTCCGAAACCGCTGAAGCGATTGTGACCAAATTTGGCACAAATTATATTTGTTGTGTTGTGACTAAAGTTTGTTCATGGCATTAAAATAAAAATCTGGGTCTAAGGGGGTTTACCGAGGGTCAAAGTGTATCCAGGTTTGACCCCCCCCCCCCCCCCCCCCCCAAATATGACATTTGCCTTTTGCTCTGAAACTACACACAATATTTCAATGAAACTTTACCACAACCATCCACAACCAACTTTACCACAACCACTTTACCACAACTTTACCACAACCGTGATTTACCGAAGTTTGTTCACGGCATTAAAAAAAAAATCTGCCCCTTTGGGCGTCTATGGGGGATTGCCCCCAAAAATAGGTATTTGCTTTCTTCTCAGAAACGACACACACCATTTCTTTGAAACTTCACCACAACCTTCACCACCCGCGACGTAACAATGTTTGTTCAAGCCATTAAAAAAATTGGGATCTTAGGAGGTATATGGGGTTGGGGGAGGAGGGATTCCCTCCAAGAATATGTATTTTTTTGGTTTGTTTGTTTAAAGTCTTATGATTATGTTAGTGTGATTGTACATGCTGCCCTGTCTTCTATCAAGCATTGAAATTGGTTTAAATTACCCTTAGTCAGTGCAGATACTGTTTATTCTACCAGGTGAGTGCCAGGGGTATTTCCCCTATATTTATAGATGGACAGCTATGTATGACAACAGGAAGAGGGGAAGGCCACGTCTACGATGGAGGATGAAATAGAAAAATATAGGGAAGAGTCAATTGGAACAACAAAGCAAGAAAGAGCAACATGGCATCAACATGCTGAGGCTTTTGTCCTGCAGTCGGCTGAAAATAGCTAATAATGATTATTACACTTAACTAAACAGATACTATTATTAAATAACTACCGTTATACTAAAGATCGATTATTTTACCCCATATGAGCCAAAAAACCACAACAATATTGATTATATGTTAATTTGCTTACATGCGGTACTGTCCATTTCTCCAAGTTTAATGTTTTTTTCTGGATATATTTGAATGTGGACCAAATGCAGCTCATTTACTTTAGTGGGTGTAGATAGATGTTGAGGTCTCGACGTCGCTATTTCCAACTGGATACAGATGTGAGTGAAATAAATGGAAAACAATGTGGTACATGAAAGGTGCAGGGTAAAAAAAGAACGCCCTCGGGGTGATCGAGCATGCGTGGCGAATGAGTGGGGCAGTGGGGCAGGGATGGGGTGTGGGGATGAAAGGGAGTAAAAAGCAAAGTTACAGCTGCTGTTGGAAAATCAAACCGGCTTTGGTATGTTATGACCATTCACTAGTCCTTCACTTTCATGTCTTGCCAATTCCTGGTAGAGTAAGCCTAATATTCGATAACAGTAAATATTTTGAGGGATTTTCTAAAACAAGAAAGAAATCTTTGTTTTTTAATTTTGGATTTTAAATTTTTTACTTAAAAAAAAATTTTTGTTAAAGATTTTCTAAACCTCACAAATTTTCATGAAACAAGATGTTAAATGAATGTCAAGTCACATATTATTACATTGGCTACTTTGTCCCCTCTATATATCATTTTGTAATCAAAGCTGAACTTTAATATGTATGAAAAATTGTGGAATATTTTTACCCTCGCCAGAGGAGAGGGTATTGCATGCGAGTCCGTTTGTCTGTCTTTGTCCGCACTAAATAAATATAATTTTCTCTGCAACCGTTGGTCCAATTGACAGGAAATTTTCAACATATGTGCAACTCCTCCTGTAGAAATTTTTAATGATAATGATGACGTCATCGGTCACGTTTTACGGGCGCCATCTTGGAAAAAACGAAAAACGTTGCACCACTCTATCTCTGAAAGCACTGCATAGAAAAAATTGAGACATGGCTCATTGTGAAGAACTCTACATGGGGAATAACGCATGTTAATAATGATGTCATCGGTGCCTCCATTATGACGTCATAATTCGACAAGTACAAAAATTCATCCGATCAAGATGAAATTTTTTGAGCGTTATCAATGGATAAATTGGTGGAGAACCAACTAATGATGTCATCGGTCACGTGGTTTGGCCACCATATGTTTTTAACGGAAACGCCTTAAAAAAAACACTGAAAACCTGTCCTGGCGAGGGTCTGCAATCTCTGATAGCTCTTTCTTGTTGTACAAGTGATGGCCTTTAAATAATGTGGCATAATCATCGGAAGTCTTCTTTTTGTCCCCACACTTTAAAAGAAAAGCGGGGGCATATTGTAATTGGCTTCAACCGTTTGTCAGTCCGTCCGTCACGCTATTTTCCCCAAAACAGTTGTACAGAAATTCACCAAACTTTGTCGTTATGGTCACATAGCAAGAAGGTATGAGAGCAGTATCCTTTTACCACGCCCCCTGGTACCATAGGGTGGGATCAAAATGTCAAATACCAATAGATGCAATTACGGCACATTTATAAAAGAGGTTTTAGTGAAACTTTGTAAATGCAATCAACATAGGGAGACACATAAAATATGTAACAATTTTTTGGATTTGACCTCTGGTTCATTTTCTAGGGAGTGGGAACTTGGGGTTACAGGGGTCAAAATAAAAATTTTCTTTTTAACTCAAAAATTGATATTGGATCATTCCTGGTGGAACTTGTTTGTTCCTGGTGGAAGTCATTCCTGGTGGAAGTCGTTGATAGCATGATAGGGGAGTGGAAAACGTTAAATATTATGCTGTTTTTGATATGGGAATGGCAGTTGGTGGCTGGACCACGTTTATGAGCAGGATGATGGTAGGAGTGCGGGTGAGGGGGGGGGGGGGGTTGGGGAGTCAAGATGGGACAGATTTGGAAGTGGGAGGTTGAAGCTTTGAAAGTGGGAAGGGTAGAGGAGTTGTGGTTAGGAAAGGGTGGCGGTGGGGATGGGTTTATAGGCTTTAAGTGTGGAGGGGATTGATGCCTTATAATTGGGAGGGGAAGGGTGAGGACTTGGTGTTTGGGGGGTGGGGGAGGATGGTGTAAGTCAATAAATAATAAAAAATATATTCCAAGATGGTGAAAGTTCGATTTATTACCTCCACCACTGAAAGTTGACGAGGGTAAGGGCCTATGTTTTTACACCTGTCTGTCTGTGAGCAGGATATCTCAAGAAGTTATAGAGGAATTCGGGTGAAATTTGGTGAGCAGGTTGAGTGTATGACAAGGAGGAATTGATTCGATTTTGATGAAGATCCGGATCCGGATCAGAGAATAGTGCCAAAACGATATATAGCACCTGGCGTTGCCCGGGTTCTTTTTGAATGAATTTACAACTATAATTCAGCTTTTACTCGCAGCCGTAGGAGATTGACTACTATAATTCAGGTTTTACTCGCGGCCGTAGGAGATTGACTACTATAATTCAGGTTTTACTCGTGGCCGTAGGAGATTGACTACTACAATTCAGCTTTTACTCGCGGCTGTAGGAGATTGACTACTATAATTCAGCTTTTACCCGCGGCCGTAGGAGATTGACTTCGATAATTCAGCTCAGCTTTTAATTGCGAAATGGGCCCAGCCCGGCCGATGTGGGCCTCGACCGGCCTCGCCACCTAGCCTATAACGTTCCCGGGGCCGTCCCGACATTTTTTGTTTTAGAGGTTTCCTCCTATCTTTCACCTTTCAGGAGACTAGCGCGTGCAGACAAACAAACAAACAAACAAACAAAATCTTTCTTTTTTTTATGTATAGATAATATTTCAAAAAGTTGTCGATGGATCCGGTCAAAACTTGGTGGATGAGTTTGGTAGGTGACAAGAACAAGCCGATTAAATTTTGGTTTGTGACAATTAAGGACGAATGGCCTGGATTCAGATCTGGTCTATCGGTGGGATACAAACCGTAAACTATTCAGCCGAGCGGGGGTATGGTCTCTACCGAGTGTCGTTATAGTTATCCTCGCCAAAGGAGAGTGTATTGCGCATTTGGGTCTGTTTGTTTGTCTAGAACCCTAAGAACATTTAAGACCCCCAAACACCTTTACAACGCTAAGACCCATTAAGACCACGGAGATTCTCTGAGACCCCTAAAACACAATGGAGCCTTTAGAACCCTAAGACCCTTCAGACCCCTAAGACCTTTTAGACCCTTAGTATCCTGAAGACCCTTTAGACCCCTAAGACCTTTTAGACCCAAAATCCCTTTAAACCCCTTTCGACCACTAAGACCTTTTAGAACCCGAACACCCTTGCAATAAGACCCCTCAGATCCTTTAGACCCCAAAGACCTTTCAGATGCCTAAGACCCCTTTTGTATGCATGGTCTGAGCTCATGGAAGAGTTGAAATACAGAACAGACCAGGACACACCATAACAAAGGGAACAGCAGGAGAAAGGGGAAACACCAACAGCATGGCAGATGGAGAAGGTAGATGGAGATGGACAAACAATGGATAAAGGTAACTATGAGGATTAGAGGAGAACACAAGAGGTGAACTTGATGGATACAATAAACAATTTTTGGGGAGGGATTGGTTGGTTTAACGGGTGTAGAAAATGTCATGGTTTTGGATGGGGGATGACTTGAAATGGTAGTGAACAGCTGTCTTTAAGACCTGGAGGGAAGAATGAAATGGAGGAGGTGGCTCCACAGGCAGGGGAAAAGAGGAATAAATGAGTGGAGGTGAGCAGTGATTCTGGATTTAGGCAATTTCACTAGGATGAGGATGCTGCTGGACCACGTGCATCCAGCAGATACTTGGGGTAGACAGAGCATGGAGAGGGCAGAGGGTGCAATATCAGAAATGATGTGGAAGAAGACAGAGAGACTGGCAAACTGTCGGCAAGGGCAAACTGATAGGCCTATATAGATTCAGCTTCATTGCAAGTAGTCTAGTAGGAAGACTAGGTCCCCCTGCACCCCCCGGAGATATACTTCTAATCAGTGTTTCTAGATTGGAAACAATGTGTAGAAAATGACTAGCTATGGCCCCAAGCTGAAAGAATGTCCCACATACCATTTTTATGCAAATTACTGCTGCCATTATCAAAAAAAGACTAGGTCCCCCTGCACCCCCCCGGAGATATACTTCTAACCAGTGTTTCTAGATTGGAAAAAATGTGTAGAAAATGACTAGCTATGGCCCCAAGCTGAAACAATGTCCCACATACCATTTTTATGCAAATTACTGCTGCCATTATCAAAAAAACGATTTTTGACATATCTCAGCCAATATTGCAGATAATTGAAAAATGAAGGTGTCTAGACCCATGTTTTGAAGGGCATAGATCATGATAGAACTATTCATAACATGATTACATGTGTCTATGGTATACTAGTATGCTAATTAGTGCTTTATTTACAAAATAATCACAGTTTTACGAAATAATAGACTCATATTAAGGTCCGTCTACACAGACGTTAACACAAAGTTTTATTTTTCTAAATACCCTGTGAAATTCACCGAATGCCCTGTGAAACCTGGGATTCTTCTCCAGCTTTTTCAAGGGCCCGACTTTTCCCTTCCCTTTGAAGGCACTGGTGCAGTCTTCTCCGCTGAACACATAGTACCCCAGGAGAGTGGCACAGTAGTCCTCTCCCAGGGATTCTGCCAGCTCAGAGACGTTGACAAGTTGGCGATGCTTCCCTGACCCTGTATCCAGGTACACCGTCAGCTTGATGTTGTGGGCATGGTGGAGCAGGATCAGGAGGATGTCTGTGTCCGGTGTTCTGACTACAGCGTTCTTGTATCCGATGGTAGCAGCATGATGGAGGTACAGAACCACCCTGGTATCAGTCTCTTCCTGGTTGCTGTAGATCGTGGGGAGTTCACGTACCTCGACCTGAAACACAAAAAGGCACCGCATTTCAATCACCAGTCACTGCCAGTTTCAGTATATCTCCGGGGGGTGCAGGGGGACCTAGTCTTTTTTTGATAATGGCAGCAGTAATTTGCATAAAAATGGTATGTGGGACATTTTTTCAGCTTGGGGCCATAGCTAGTCATTTTCTACACATTTTTTCCAATCTAGAAACACTGATTAGAAGTATATCTCCGGGGGTGCAGGGGGACCTAGTCTTTTTTTGATAATGGCAGCAGTAATTTGCATAAAAATGGTATGTGGGACATTATTTCAGCTTGGGGCCATAGCTAGTCATTTTCTACACATTTTTTCCAATCTAGAAACACTGATTAGAAGTATATCTCCGGGGGGTGCAGGGGGACCTAGTCTTTTTTTGATAATGGCAGCAGTAATTTGCATAAAAATGGTATGTGGGACATTTTGTCAGCTTGGGGCCATAGCTAGTCATTTTCTACACATTTTTTCCAATCTAGAAACACTGATTAGAAGTATATCTCCGGGGGTGCAGGGGGACCTAGTCTTTTTTTGATAATGGCAGCAGTAATTTGCATAAAAATGGTATGTGGGACATTATTTCAGCTTGGGGCCATAGCTAGTCATTTTCTACACATTTTTTCCAATCTAGAAACACTGATTAGAAGTATATCTCCGGGGGGTGCAGGGGGACCTAGTCTTCCTACTAGACTAAAGAGATTCCAATGATATTGAAACCCTTTGGACCCTGAAGACCCTTTAGAACCCGGAGACCCTTTGGAACCCTAAGACCCTGTAGAATCCTAAGACCCTCTAGTTCCCGTTCCACCCTTTAGAACCCCTAGATCTCCAACACCCTTTCTATCCTCTTGGACCCTTTAGAACTCCAAAGACCCTTCCACTCCTTTCTAGCCTATAGACCTTCACACCTTTTAATTTCTTACTGAGCATGATCTACACAAAAATTGTATGGGATAATTAAGTTGATGACGTCATCGTTCACGTGGTTTGGCATCCATATTGGATTGAACATAAAAGTATGCCGTCAAGAAACCATACAAACACAGCAGCTAATACATACCCCACAAAATACACCACACAAACACGTCCTGGCAAGGGTCTGCAATCACTGATTGCTCTTTCTTGTTCTCATTGCAATTGATGTACGAGAGACTTGCCTGCAACGTTTCTCCACAGGATCACTTTATTGGATTCAACACTGATTGTCATTCAAATTAGGTTTATACTGTAAGATGAGAAAAAACATGTTATTTAAGAGTTATAATGGCATTGTTATAGGAAAGATTTACCTGTCTTTTTCGTCCATTACAGTACATTGAAGCCATGCTGCACAATTCCATTATGTAGCTCTCGAGAATGCAAATATTGTATCCATTGACTTCAAAAAGTGTCTCTTTCGCTTGATAGTTTCGATGTATCTGTGAGGTTACATTTAAAGCTGTGAAACCAATTTCGTGGTGCCCTCTAGTGGTTTTGTGGACGACAATGTTATATGAGGCGGAATATTTGGAAGTTCTTCAAAAATGGACAATGTGTGATGGTCAAGGTGGTACAGCAGATGGTTATGCCTGATGGGTGATTGGGTGGTGATGTTAAACGGTAAATAACAAATTTATTTATGGGTTTCCTTGCTGTAGAAAGGTGACATATCTCAGATGCTTTGCACACCCAAAATATGCCCATTTAAAATGTATGTTTGAATGACGACAATGTGGGGTACCATTCAAACAAACATAGGGGCAATACCCCTGGTGCTCACCTGGTGGAATAAACAGTATACTACACCGACTATGGGTATTTTAAACCAATCTCAATGGTTGCTGGAAGACAATGCAGCATGCAGAATCATACCAACATAATCATAACACTTCAAACAAACAAAGAAAAAAACCCTATTTTTGGGGGAAACGTACATCACTGGGGGTACATCACGGGTGATAAAGGTTGTGGTCAAGTTTCATCGAAATAGTTTGCATAGTTTCAAGGAAAAAGCAAATTCCTATTTTGGGGGGTCAAACCTGGATCTACTTTGACCCCGGTAAACCCCCTTAGACCCCAATTTATTTATTTCCGTGAACAAACTTTAGTCACAACACAACAAATATAATTTGTGCCAAATTTTGTCAAAATCCCATCAGCGGTTTCGGAGAAGAAGTTCCAAGTGTTGACGGACTGATAGTCGGACAACGCGCCATCGCATAAGCTCCCCTGAACTTCGTTCCAGGTGAGCTTATTATCGGAATGAGGGACTCATAATAGTGTAAGAACCACCAAGGATTTTGTTTTTCAATATAAAGAATATGATTAAAAACCAGGATGAACACTTTACGTTTTGTATCCCACTGATAGGCCTGATCTGGACCCGGACGTAAACCCAAATCTCATCGGCTTATTCGTGTTAACTACCCAACGACTCATCCACCAAGTTTTGTCATCATTCGTCCACAACTTTTTGAGATATCGCGCCGTATATCATTTTTGGCCCCATAGCTCAATGGTGAAGAATCACTTAAGATGAAAATAAAACCTATGGTATCCAGATCCAAAGTTTTACCAAAATTTAAACAATTCGTCCATGTCACATACCCAACTTGTCCACCAAGTTTCGTACAAATCAGTCTATAACGTTTTGAGATAACGTGCTGTATATTGTATTTGGCCCTATCTCCCAATGGTGAAGAATCAATTTTAAAATTATTTGATCCAGATCCAAATTTTGACCAAAATTGAAACAATTCGTCCGTGTCACATACCCAACCTGGCCACCAGGTTTCGCCAAAATCCGTCCATAACCTTTTGAGATATCGTGCTGTATATTGTTTTTGGCCCGATCTCTCATTGGTGAAGAATCAATTTCAAAATTCTCTGATCCAGATCCAAATTTTGACCAAAATTTAAACAATTCGTCCATGTCACACACCCAACTTGTCCACCAAGTTTCGTACAAATCAGTCTATAACATTTTGAGATATCGTGCTGTATATTGTTTTTGGCCCGATCTCTCATTGGTGAAGAATCAATTTTAAAATTATTTGATCCAGATCCGAATTTTGACCAAAATTGAAACAATTCGTCCTTGTCACATACCCAACCTGTCCATCAAGTTTTGTACAAATCAGTCTATAACGTTTTGAGATATCGTGCTGTATATTGTTTTTGGCCCTATCTCCCAATGGTGAAGAATCACTTAAGATAAAAAAAACCTATTATATGGTATCCAGATCCAAAGTTTTACCAAAATTTAAACAATTCGTCCATGTCACACACCCAACTTGTCCACCAAATTTCGTACAAATCAGTCTATAACATTTTGAGATATCGTGCTGTATATTGTTTTTGGCCTGATCCCTCATTGGTGAAGAATCAATTTTAAAATTCTCTGATCCAGATACGAATTTTCACCAGAATTGAAACAATTCGTCCGTGTCACACCCCCAACCTGGCGACCAGGTTTCGCCCAAATCCGTCCATAACTTTTTGAGATATCGTGCTGTATATTGTTTTTTTGCCCTATCTCCCAATAGTGAAGAATCAATTTTAAAATTCTCTGAAACAGATCCGAATTTTCACCAAAATTGAAACATTTCGTCCTTGTCATACACCCTTACCCAACCTGTTCACCAAGTTTCGGCCGAATACGTCTTTAACTTTGAGACATCCTGCTCACAGACAGACAGACAGACAGACAGACAGGGTGAAAACGTAACCTGCGCTAAACTATCGCTTACTTAAGTGCTTAAGCTTAAGCCACTTGGCAAGCGCTCTGGAAGCTCATTGCTGATGGATGGAACACTCCTGAGAGATGCCTGTGGACGCATTCTCGTCGTCGATATATTTCAAACAAACATTTCGCTTTTATATATGTAGATACATACATTTTTCTTCCTAGGAGTGGATTACTGGGCGGGGGATCAATATGTAAATTATTTGAAAGTATTTTGCGCAGTTTCTGCAACGTTAATTAAATTGTAATTAAATTTGTAATGTATTTGTGATTTTGTGTGTAATTTGTATTTGTGTGTAAATAATTTGTCATGTAATTTTTAATTTGTAAATAATTTCTGTAATTAAATTAAATTGTCATCTGTAATGATATCAGTTGTAAACAATTTATAAACAAAGTATAAAATAACTTTGCGGAAGTGTTCTTTTAACTGCACTCATATCGACCGATCCGACGGAGGGTTCAATGGACGGGCACCCTCTATAGACGCCGCCATAGTTGGGAGGCGTCCGCTTCATTCGGCTTGCTCTCCAGTGTTCAGATTATAATAATAATAATAATAATTCATTTATTTTGTATAGCGCTTTTCCAGAAGCCCAAAGGCGCTTTGACAGAGTGGCAAACATAATGCATAACAATACATGAAAACAACAATTGCAAAAAGACAAGAATCAATAGGGAAATATTTAAAGCAAAAGGAGGGAGAAGGAGAAGAGATAGTCAGGGGTTCAATGCTGCGGGTTGAATGTTGAATGCAGTGTTGAACAGGTGGGTCTTTAGTGATGTTTTGAATGTGGTGAGTGAGGAGGAGTCTCTGATGGTGTGAGGTAGTGAGTTCCAGAGGGTGGGAGCAGCGATGGAGAAGGCCCTGTCCCCCCAGGATCTGAATTTGGTCCGGATGGAGGGGGTCAGGAGGTTGGTACCAGCAGAGCGGAGGTTGCGGGTGGGAGTGTATCTGGAGAGGAGGTCAGCCAGGTAGGATGGGGCCAGGTTATGGAGGGCTTTGTATGTCAAGAGGAGGATTTTGTACTGGATTCTCTGGGGGATGGGGAGCCAGTGAAGCTTGTAAAGGATGGGGGTGATGTGGTCACAGGTCCGGGAATGGGTGAGTAGACGGGCAGCGGAGTTCTGAATGTCTTGGAGTTTATTGGTGATTTTTGAGGGTGAACCATAGAGGAGGCTATTGCAGTAGTCCAGACGGGAGGTGATGAAGGCGTGGATGAGGGTTTCTGCAGCCGTGGAGGAGAGGGATGAGCGGAGATGGGCAATGTTTTTCAGGTGAAAGAAGGCTGACTTTGTGATCTGTTTAGTGTATTTGTCGAAGGAAAGGGTTTGGTCAAAGATGACGCCAAGATTCCGGATGTGAGGGGAGGTGGATACTGGGATACCGTCGATGTTGAGGGCAAAGTTATGGGTGGATTTTGTGAGCGTTTTTGGGCCAATGATGATTATTTCAGATTTATCACAGTTAAGCTTGAGGAAGTTGATTTGAAGCCAGGATTTTATTTCAGTGATGCAGTTTGTCAGGATAGAGTGGGTGTCGGTGGAGACGGACTTGGTGGAGATGAAAAGCTGGATGTCATCGGCGAAGCAGTGGAATTGGAGACCATGACGGCGGATTAAGTGACCGAGCGGGGACAGGTAAAGGATGAAGAGGAGGGGGCCAAGAACTGAACCTTGGGGGACACCTTGGGGGAGGGGAGCAGTGGGGGATTTGCAGTTATTGATGGAGATGAACTGGCATCTGTCAGAGAGGTATGATTTAATCCAAGAGAGGGCAGTGCCGGTAACGTTAAAGGTGGATTCAAGTCGGGTGAGGAGGATAGTGTGATCGATGGTGTCAAAGGCAGCGCTGAGGTCGAGGAGGACGAGAATGTTGAGGTTGCCAGCGTCAGAGGAGAGGAGAAGGTCGTTGGTGATTTTGAGGAGAGCAGTTTCAGTACTGTGGTTGGACCGGAATCCGGATTGGAATGTTTCATACAGGTTATTGGCAGAGAGATGATGTTTGAGTTGAGTGGCTACAGCGCGTTCCAAAACTTTTGACAGAAAGGGTAGGTTGGAGATGGGTCTGAAGTTGTTTAGGGTGTCAGGGTTTAGACCAGGTTTTTTTAGAATGGGGGTAACAGCAGCAATTTTGAGGGAAGGTGGGACGATGCCTGTAGACAGGGAGGAGTTTATTGTTGCAATGATAAGTGGAGAGAGAGCAGGGAGGGAGGCTTTGACAAAGCTGGAGGGGATGGGGTCAAGAGTGCAGGTGGCAGTTTTCATTCCTATGAGGAGTTCAGAGAGGTCAGTAGGGGAGATTGGGGAGAACCGAGACAGGGGATGGCAGGACAAGGGGGGGCAGGTGGTTGGAGGGGGAGCGGGTGCGGCGGTGGTCAAGCTGTTGTAGATGTTGTCAATTTTGCGTTGGAAGAAAGAGAGAGAAAATTATATGCAGTTACCGGTCTCAGTTCACTTTGCCGAAAGAATATTGATACAAAATATATTTGTTTGTTAGATTCATCGGAGAAGATGGAATCGTGGACTGATGACGTTCGTGAGTGGCCTAGGCTGCAATTTCAAAGTAGGTATTTTATTATTAGTCCCCTACCGGTGTACACCGGAGGGGACTATAGGTTTGCACTCCGTCCCTCCGTCCCTCCGTCCGTCCGTCCGTCAGTCTGTCAGTCCGTCAGTCCGTCAGTCCGTCAGTCCGTCACGCAAAGAACAGTTTTCAGGACTTTTTTTCTAAACGCTTAATGCTAATGATTTCAAACTTGGTACATGGTTTCCTCGTGATAAGTTACAGATCAAGTTCGAAATTCATGACGTTTCGATCATTTTTGACAAAGTTATGGCACTTTGAACTTTGGTAATTCTGATAATTCTGATGATCCTTAACTCAGTGCCATTTTAAGTTTTAATTTCCTTTAAAAAAGATTTTCTCTGCAATAATAGGACCGATTGAGCTCAAATTTTCAACCTAGGAGGGACTCGGTGTGTAGAATATTTTAATGGTAATTATGACGTCACAGGTCACGTGGTTCGGCCGCCATATTGTTTTTCGTGAAAACACGAAAACCCCTTTTTCTCTGCAACGACTAAACAGACAGAGGCCAAACTTTGCAGGCAGAATCGCATACCCATGACGAACAAAAAGTCAGTGAGCATGACATCATGCATCACATGGTTTTAGAGTTATGACGTTTTTAAGCATGAACCGTTAAAACCTAGCTCCTCCCTCATTTTTGATCCAATCGAGGGGAAACTTCACAGATCTGTTCAGCATGTCAGTCTACTAAAATGTCCTTTTGGAATTTGCGATAGGGCGCGTGGTTTGGCAGATATCGTTAATTAAACGAAAATATTTTTTTTAAATGGATATCTCTTGTTTATTCTAGTTCACCTCAAGCAGCACCGCATGCCCTCAGCCTCGTCTCGCGAACGTAAACAGCTCGACACAGTTCGCGCTTTCCGGAGGGGCGGAGCCAAGCCGAGCAACATATATATGTATACACATCGATCATTGATCGTGAACCGGAAAATATAATAAATTACTGATATTTAGCGACTCGAAAGGTTCTTTATCAACAACTTATTTTCTCGTGCTTCTGCTGACCTGTCTGCAAGGTGTATGAATCGAAGTCCCGAGTACGAATCACAGGTGAGCCCATCCTGAAGTAATTAGCGATTGGGAACGATTCAGAACCTGTGGGTAAATAACCCTTGGTAATTTCCCCCAACAGTTTACCGGACTATAATTTGCCAATGCCGGTAGAGGACATGTATTGCAGCGCAATACTCAGAATGCTTGTTCCTTTTTTATTCATATGTTTTCTTGCAAATATATTAGTTTATGCTATCCACCTGCCAAAGAGTAAAAACAGCCTCCAAAGTGTATTTCAATCTAAACTTTTTGAAAAATACACATTAAGCTGTTTGTTGATTCACTTGATACAAATGAAGATTTGCTGTTTAACAGGCGACCTTCACAAAGGAAGCGGACGGGGACAACCAACTGACTTGAGTCTAATCATACAACTGATTTGTAAAATAACATATATACTACTTTGATTTTTAAATCATTTGTAATGTTTTACTGAGACAAAACTTAATGAATTTTTTTCTCATTATTCTCATTTTCGGATATTTACGAGTATTTTGTCAGTGTGCCGGCATGCGATGACCAGCCAAACAGGAACTTTCGCAGCATCGGCGAAGGGATGAATTATCTTCATTCAGGATGGATTGGTGTTGTTCATCATCGATTTTGTTCAACAGACAGGAACATCATCACTTTGAGAGCTCAAGTTCGATATTCTCAGATGATCAACAGTTACCACAATGTTGAACTTACCGTGGACAAGGACAAGCAGTCAATTATTTGCGTCAAATGTGACTGCATTGCATCAGAAGGCAGGTGTTATAGCCATTCCGCAGGGGTAGCTTTCAAGATCAACGAGGCCAACAAGAAAGGTTATGTAGGCGTTTCATGCACTGACCAGTCCTGTATCTGGAACTGCAGCACACAAGAGAACGTCGTACCAGACAGCATTGAGAACATTTGTGGTAATAGCAACAAGTCCATGGCCAACAATGTACTCGCATTTGAAACAGACAAGAGTTTACAGGAACATCTTGATCAGCCACATTTGTAAGTACTTTCTGCCATTCCAGGGACAATGCTTAACCACATACTGACGTCAAAGCCCCCAGCTAAAAAGCGAAAGACAACCAGGATGCCTGAACATGGAGATCACAGCAGTGAACCTGTGTGTGAACCCTGCAAAGCCACGTTCAAGGACATGTTAAGCTGACAGGTCGGGAGGCCACTGAGCTAGCCTCACAAACCACAAACCAGAACTCTGCCTTATGGACATCACAAAGAAAAATAAGAATCACCAGTAGCACAGCAGCTAATGTACCGAACAAAGCAGACTCCGCGAAATGGGTTGCAAACCACATTAATCCAACCTTCAAAGGCAACGCCACAACGAAGTATGGACAGGAACATGAGCCACATGCTCGCGAGCAGTTTGAGAAAGTTACAGGAAGAAAAGTTAGCACGACAGGGCTAGTTGTTCCTCCGGAAGAGAGTTGGCTTGGTGCAAGTCTTGATGGAATCGTCGACCTTGAGACCATACTCGAAATTAAATGTCCAACTGAACAAAAGCTAGCAAAACATGGGGGTACCGTTAAGGGACTAGTGGAGAGTGGAACATACGACGTTCGTCTCAAGGATGGTCAATATTTCCTTCGCCAAACAACAGCAGCGAGTGGGTACTACCTACAAGTACAGCTACCTATGATTTGTTCTCAACGTTCAAAGTGTAAATTTATGGTGTGGTCACCAAAAGATTACTTAATTATTGACGTGAACCTGGATGCTGAGTGGGTTCGTGAGAGGATGACACATCTCCGTAGATTTTACTTAAAGCATTTGCTCCCAGCACTCACAGATTCTATCTGTTCTGGAGAACTCAAAGTTGTCAAGCCATTCCATAAACTGTAAGGTATACATGGAGGTGGAAGTACATGTAGAAATACACATTCAAAATGTATAATTTTACTTTCTTTTGTGTTTTATTTGAAGGAGCCTGAGTGGATGAAAGCGTGTGGAATGTGATCTTTTGTGATGGACTGAGAAAGGATTACGAGAAATGGAGAACAGAAGTGTTGTAACAATATACAAATATAAATGTGACATTTTGTGATAGACAGAGAGAGAATTGTGAGAAATTGAGAACAGGATATTCAAACTTTTGTTTTCATGACTTTTATTCATACTTATTCATTCAATTGCATTCATAATACACCTTTTTTTTTCAAAACCATCTCACATTTACATGAGAATGCATATCTGCATTACAAGTCATATTACAAGAATATATTTCAAGCTCTTCCAACTCAAACATGTGACTTCACCATTCCATATCATCCTCATCTAGTGCCAAGTCCACATCCATTGGTACAACTTCATCTTCATCATTTCCAGAGTCACCATCGTCCCCTTCATTGATCAAGCATGGCTGTAAATTACATAATCCTGCACATGCAATCAAAATGTCATCAACATTTGTTACGTGCTCCTCCCCAACCCCCTGGTCACGGTGTACCTCTGAGCCCCGAGAGGAGTCACGGCAGAAAAATGTGTTATTCTGTATTGTTACGGACTCGGCCTTAATGATTGTGGTTATGAGTATTGTTGCTGGTTCGAAGCATTCTAGATAGTATGCTTATTGTGACTTAAGGGAAAGGGTTGTTGTGAGTAAAAGATTTAAAAGCGCTCTTGGTAAAATGTGGCCGGAAATCCGGATCGAGACCGGAAGAGGTGGAGCGAAGAAAAGGAGGTGGGAGGAGATCGAAAAGAGATGTGGTGGTTGAAGCTCTGTAGCGAGCATTGTCGAAGGAACGTCGCGAGGGAACTGGATCACGTGATCTCGGGGTTGTTTCACTCGTCCAAGCCTCAATTGACTTTGAGCGGCCATTGATCCGACGATCGCCAGAGCGACTCGACGTCGCCTTGGAGGAGTACAGAGACATTGGGGGGAAGTGCCGTGAGTTGGGTTAGAGGGATATATAAGGTGGTACCATCTTAAATATTGCGATTGTAATTGTGAATTGATGTATTCACCCTTTATGTGTTTGCGATTGTGAATATATCCTTGTTCGTTCATAACCCTTGGTGTGGTCTCCTTAATGATCTGATTGATTTCCCCAAGGATAACATATTTTTCTGCCGGGGCTCCCCTCGAGGTTCGGAGGTCACTGAGACCAGGTAAATAGGGGAAGACTCCATAACAGAAATTGGGGGCTCGTCCAATTAATATTCGTGGACTCGCGATTGGGTCTGCGTCCGGGATCAAAAAAAAAAATCCTGAATTTAGTCCGGGAAAGAATTCCCAAGTTTGGAACTTTTTCCAACATTCCCAAATTTTTTCCAAAAACAAACAACAACAACAACAACAACAACAACAACAACAAAAATTATACTTTTGTTTTTGTTTGTTAGAAATTTATTGTGTGAAGGTTAACAGGTGTTACCAGTAGTCATTATGGCGTTTGACGAAGAGAAGTTTACGGTGACCCCGAGTGAAGCGCAGTTCAGAGCGTTAGTAAAATCGGACCTCTGGAAATTGGCCAAACATTTTAGCTTGGAGGTCCGAACTAATATGAAGAAGGCAGAGTTGCAGACAGTGGTGATACAATCTATGGTGGGATTAAAAGCATGGGAAGAGGTAGCCTGGGATTGGTTACCAGAAGAACAAGAAAATGTGGAGCTCCGGAAACTGGAGATGCAATTACGGAGCCAGGAAAGGGAAAAAGTACTGGAAAGAGAACTCCAGGAAAGGTTAAAAGTACAGGAAAGAGAACTCCAGGAAAGGTTAGAAGAGAAAAAAGCAGAGGAAAGGAGAGTGGAAAGAGAACTCCAGGAAAGGTTAGAAGACAAAAAAGCAGAAGAAAGGAGAGCTGCAAGAGAACTCGAAGCAGAGGAGAGAAGAGCCGAGAGGGAGTTAAAGGACCGTGAGTTGGCACGTCAGCAGGAAATTAAAGTCAAGGAGCTGGAGTTAATGAGAGAACAGGGAGAGGTACCATCCCTGCTGACTGGTTCGATACCAAGTCAGAACACCTGGGATGTTGGCAGACATGTGAGCCTGGGCCCACCCTTCAATGAGAAGGAGGTAGCCAAGTTCTTTCCACACTTTGAGAAAGTGGCTCGGCAGTTAAACTGGCCTGAGGAGTACTGGTCCATACTAGTGCAAAGTGTTCTGGTGGGTAAAGCTCAAGAGATTTATTCGGCTTTATCGATAGACCAGTGTGCAGATTATGAGGTATTGAAGAAACACATTCTCAAAGCCTATGAATTGGTCCTGGAAGCTTACCGGCAGAAATTCCGGAATGCCAGGAGGAGGGAGAGTGAGACCCACGTGGAGTTTGCCAGATTGAAAGAAACCATGTTTGATAGGTGGTGCGATTCGAAAGGAGTTGGGAAAGACTTCGAACTATTGCGACAATTGATCCTGGTGGAGGAATTCCAACAGTGTGTCCACGAGGACATTAAAATACACCTGGAGGAAAGGAAAGTACCAAAGTTGTATGAGGCAGCGACCATGGCAGATGACTATGCCTTAACCCACAGGATGGGGTTCCGCAACCCCAACTTCTCGCCTAGATTTAGCCAGGGGAGCTATGGTACGGCAGGGGCGGAGAACGAAAATTCATGGGGGCGGCCACGAGAGGAAGACCACTCTGATATCACGACTTCTAGAGGTCAGAAGTCAATGGTTTCAAGGCAGACGTATCCTCCGTGGGCCTCGAGGCAGACCACGAGGTTCTCCTCCGGGCCTACTTGCGCTTTTTGCCATAAACCAGGACACTTGATGTCCCACTCCCATGGTTTGGGAAAGGAAAATCAGGAGCGGAGTCCGACTATTACAACTCCGAATGCGGTGGCAAACGTGAGAAATCGCCCGCAGAAGAGTTACCAACCATTTATTTATGAGGAGTTTGTCTCACTGGAGGAAGACTCGACTAACCCAAGACCTATGAGGGTATTGAGGGACACAGGAGCACATCAATCCTTTATGCTTGAAGGCATTTTGCCATTGTCGGAGAGTACAGCAACTGGTGATAGTGTTCGGTTACAAGGGATTGGTGGCTGGGTTAGCGCTCCCCTTCATGTCATCAATCTAGAGTCTGATTTGGTGTCAGGACCGGTCACCGTGGGGTTACAAGCCACTCTTCCTGTAGATGGAGTATCAGTTGTGGTTGGGAATGATTTGGCCGGGGGTCACGTTTCTAGTAACCTGATGGTTGTGAAAAAGTCCTATATGGGAAATAACACCACACCAGTCAGGGATGGAGGCAAAGTTGGCAAGCTTTTTGTAGGTGGACTGAACTTCAAAACAAAGGAAGAGGTTCTGGAGTCTACCTTCAACCAATATGGATCGCTTCTGGAAGTGCTGCTGATAAAAGACAGGGAGAGCCAAAAGTCAAGAGGGTTTGGCTTTGTCACATTTGAAAACTCAAAGGACGCCAGAAATGCAGAAAAGGATCTGAATAACCAGGAGTTGGAGGGTCGGATCATAACAGTAGGGAAGGCATTTCGTCGGCGTCGAGGGGGCTACAGAAGAGGACAACTTGGCGGTAGTGTTGGTGGTGGCCGCAGCCGATATTGCTAGGGAGGCTCCCAGAGTTACGGTAGCGGCCGAGAAGGAGACCGTTATTCACGTGACTACAGTGACAGGTGGTCCAACCGTGAATCTTCGGGAAGTTTGGAAGAGGTGAAGCACTGAATGCTGCGGAGCAGCCGAGCCAAAATTCCTACACAGATCAACCGTGAACGTCACGTTCCTAAAGGCGTCCAGGTAGTGAACTTTCCTACATGGATTAACCGTGAACACCACGTTCCTAAAGGTGTCCATTTCGTAAACGTTCCTGCACGGACTAACCGTGAACTTCACGTTCCTAAAGGCGTCCATGTAGGGAATACTCAGCTTGGCCTCCCGGGGAAAAAGTGCTATCAGGAGGCAATAGGTGGTTTGTTGACAAGTTGGCCTGCAAAGAAAGTTTTCGCGGTGGTCAAACTTTCTTTCCTGAAGGGGGGAAGTGTTACGGACTCGGCCTTAATGATTGTGGTTATGAGTATTGTTGCTGGTTTGAAGCATTCTAGATAGTATGCTTATTGTGACTTAAGGGAAAGGGTTGTTGTGAGTAAAAGATTTAAAAGCGCTCGTAAAATGTGGCCGGAAATCCGGATCGAGACCGGAAGAGTTGGAGCGAAGAAAAGGAGGTGGGAGGAGATCGAAAAGAGATGTGGTGGTTGAAGCTCCGTAGCGAGCATTGTCGAAGGAACATCGCGAGGGAACTGGATCATGTGATCTCGGGGTGTTTGGGATTGTGAATATATCCTTGTTCGTTCATAACCCTTGGTGTGGTCTCCTTAATGATCTGATTGATTTCCCCAAGGATAACATATTTTTCTGCCGGGGCTCCCCTCGAGGTTCGGAGGTCACCGAGACCAGGTAAATAGGGGAGGACCCCGTAACAGAAATGTCAAAGATCACTGGTGAAGCCACACCAATTGTTACCAACAAACAAATATTGTATTAAGATCACACAAGAATAACAGTACAACAATAATAGCAATCAAAAGTACAATCAATATATATCCTATGATGGTACCATCAGTTTCGTAACATATAACTCACTGTGCTCCAAGTGGGTGAATCAAGAACATTCCCAATGTCTCTTTCCCTGCTTCAAACCAAAGTTGATTCCGGTTTCAAGCCGAAGTCGATCCCGGCTTCAAGCCAAAGTCGATCCTGGCTTCAAGCCAAAGTCGATCCGCTCCAGCGATCGTCAGAACGATGTCTAATCGAGACCAGAATCCCGTTCGGATGACAGTCACAGTCACATGGCCAAAGCTGCACATGGCGCCCTCAAGGCGACTGGGAAATCCAAAGGCGCCCTCCAGGCGACTGGGAAATCACACCCTCGGGTATGGACGTTTCACGGCTCACAGTCGGCAAAGCTCAGATTTACCTTCAAAATCCGCGTTGCACACACACACACACACACACACCAGATAAACGTCTGAATGCGGTGAGAACGGCTGAAGCGAAGCAAAGAGACCTTGCTCGACGCACAAAGCGCGCGAGTCAAAATGGCCGACGGCCCGTACTCGAGACGTAACGGCACGACGATGATGCCGATGATTCTCTTCAGAATCCACCGCAAAACCTGACATGCAGGTTGATCTGTCACAGCGATAACAACTCTGTCGCAGGAATCCCTTTCCTGGGAACCCAAAGTTCACTCGTGACTCTTGCTCGCCAACGTTCGCTCCAGACCGCAAAGCAACTATGCTTCTTGTCCGACTCCACTCGCTCCACCTTCTTTTCCCTCTTCCTCTTCTTCATCGTCGTCCGGTTCCCGATCCGGTTTCCGGTTTCTGTTAACACTAACTTTTTCACCTTTTGAAAACAGCTCATCTATATATATAAAACACAGTTTGTGTGTGTGTGTGTGTGTGTGTGTAATGTTACCGATAGACTCCTAAACGGAGAGGCTCACGTGCTTGATATTTGGCATAGATATGGCCATTGAGCCTGGGAAGAACATGGCCTACCTAAAAAAAATTATTTCATAATATTTTTTTACCATATTTTTACCTCAGCGCATTTTAGCGAGGAATATTATACACGGAATCTGACTGGTGGCAGAGCAGCGTGCTGATTCGCTTGGAGCGATCACGTGATGTTCCATCCCCGCCGCCACAAAGCGAGTTGGTCGAGTCGTGCTAACCAAGATGGCGACACGGCGGCTTCACTTTTCACGGAGTATGAGCGTTCTATATATTTTCAATTCAGTGCAGCCGACTCCCTCACGTACTTGATTTGTGGCATAGACATGGCCATTGGGCCTTCACGGTGTAATTTGTGCGAGGCTTTTGTCCGAGTGAGCTTGAGTCGAGAGGGCGAATGTACGGGTTGGGAATGTACGGGTCTCCCTTCCCCCGCCCGGCAACGCCGGTACTGGAGGGCGTCACAGGATCGGTGTCTCCAAAATCCGCTTCGTGCTGTTGCAAAGATGCAGGACGATGTCGCGATTGTTGTGCTGCTCTCCGACCATGAGAACTGCAACGTCATTGTTGACTGGCCCTCCCCTTCCCTCCCCCCTCCATCCTCCCCTCCCTTCCCCCTCCACCCTACCCCATCCCCTTCTCCCCTCCCCCTCCCCCTACCTCTCCCCCACCCCCTCTTCTCCCCTCCCCCTTCCCCTTCCCCTCTTCTTCCCTCCCCCTCCCCCCCTCTTCTCCCCTCCCACCTCTTCTCCCCTCCCCCTCTTCTCCCCTCCCCCTCCCCCCTCTTCTCCCCTCCCCCTCCCCCCTCTTCTCCCCTCCCTCCTCCCCTCACTCCCCCCCCCTCTCCCCCCCTCTCCCCCCCTCCCCCCCTCTCCCCCCCTCCCGCCCCCTCCCCCTTGGCCTGTTGGCAGGCTGTGCAGGTGCTGGTCCAATCGCGGACGTCCCGTCGAAGGCCGTGCCAGACGAATCGCGCCGACACCAGCTTCTGGGAAGCTTTCCGGCCCGGGTGGGAAAGGCCGTGGAGGGAGGCGAAGATGCGGCGTTGCCAGGTAACGGGCACGATGGGGTGAGGCTGGCCTTGGGAGACGTCGCAGAGCAGGACTGTGTCCGCGAAGGGGATGTCGGCCAGGCGGAGGCCCGTGTCCGCCGCCCGGAGGGCTTGCACCGTGGTGTCGGTGGTTTGGTCCGCCACCATAAGTGCGAAGTCCACGCCGAGGTGGACCGCGTTCGCGCTGGCCCGAGAAAGACAGTCGGCCACGGCGTTGTTTTTGCCGGCGACGTGCCGGATGTCTGTGGTAAACTCCGACACGGCGGAGAGGTGGCGCTGTTGGTGGGCCGACCACGGCTCCGTGACCTTGGCCATTGTGTAAACCAACGGCTTGTGGTCAACAAACGCCGTGAAGGGTCGGCCCTCCAGGAGGTGGCGGAAATGGCGAATGGCCAGGTGTAGACCGAGGAGCTCACGGTCAAACGTGCTATATTTGAGCTCGTTCGGCCGGAGCTGCCAGCTGAAAAAAGCGAGTGGCTGCCAAACCCCGTTCACCCATTGCTCATGTACGGCACCCACCGCGTAGTCGGAGGCATCCGTGGTGAGGGCGATGGGAGCGTTGAGCACCGGGTGAGCGAGCAGTGTTGCGTCGGCGAGGGCCCGCTTTGAGCTTTGGAAGACCGCGTCCATTTCTGCGGACCAGACGATGTCGTGCTTGGCCGGCTTGCCCCGGAGGGCTTCGTAGAGGGGCCGCATGAGTTGAGCAGCGCGGGGCACGAAGCGGTGATAGAAATTCACCATTCCCAGGAATTCCTGCAGGGCCTTTATGGAGCGGGGACGCGGAAACGTGGTGATGGCCTCGATCTTGGTTGGCAGCGGCACGGCCCCGTTCTTGGTGATGTGGTGGCCCAAAAAATCAACGGCCGTCGTGCCGAAGTGGCATTTGGCCGGGTTGACGATGAGGCCGTGCTCGCTGAGGCGCCCGAAGTGTTCGGAGGTGGAGGAGGTGCTCGGCCCGGGACGTGCTGGCGACGAGGATGTCGTCCAGGTAAACGAAGAGGAACGGCAGGTCACGCAGCATGCCGTCCATCAAGCGCTGGAACGCCTGAGCCGCGTTCTTGAGGCCAAACGGCATCCGTAGGAATTCGAATAAGCCGAACGGCGTGATGACGGCCGTTTTAGGGACGTCGGCCGCCCTGACAGGTACCTGCTGATATCCCCGTATGAGATCGATTTTTGAAAAAATGACCCGTCCTGCCAGACGGGCGGAGAAGTCTTGGATGTGCGGGATCGGATACCTGTCGGGGGTGGTTGCGTCGTTGAGGCGGCGGTAGTCGCCACATGGGCGCCAGCCGCCCCCTGGCTTTGGGACGATGTGTAGTGGCGAAGCCTACGCGCTATCGGAGCGCCGCACGATGCCGAGGTGTTCCAAAGCGTCGAACTCGGCTTTGGCCACGGCGAGCTTGGCTGGGTCGAGGCGGCGGGCTCTGGCGTAGACCGGCGGGCCCGTGGTTGGTATGTGGTGCTCGATCCCATGTCGTACTGCGACGGCCGAAAACATCGGCCGCGTGAGGGCCGGGAACTCCGTGAGCAGGCGAGCAAACTCGTTCGCCGCCGGGAGGGCGCATGCCAGCTCCGTCGGAGCGGAGCTGCTCAATGTGCATACCAGGGAGCTGAAGGTCTCGGCGTTGATGAGGCGACGCCATTGGACGTCCACCAGCAGTCCGTGTGCGCAGAGGAAGTCGGCGCCTAGCAGAGCCATGGGCACGTTTGCGGTTACAAACGTCCAAGTAAAGCGTTGGCCGCCGAAGCAGAGGGTGACGTTGCGCGGGCCGAAGGTGCGGATGGCCGATCCATTGGCCGCAACCAAGGAGGGGCCGCAAACCGCCGACTGCCTGTCCTGATCGGAGGCGGGTATGACGCTCAGTTGGGCGCCGGTGTCGCACAGGAAGCGCCGTCCGGACGCTTTGTCCGTGATGAAAAGTAAGTTGCCCGTGTGGCCGGCGCTCATGGCTGGTAATGAACGCCGGCCCGGCCGTTTCCCGGCCTACCGAAGGTGCACGGGGGTCGGCATGTCCGGGCCTTCTGTCTGAACCTGGCATGATAGTAACACCACGCTTGGTCAGGTGGAGGCCCCGGTCGTCGTGCTGGAGGTGGTCGGCTCGGCGTTGCGGCCGCCAATTGCGTCGGCCGTTCGGTCGTCGACCGTGCCGGGTGCTCGGGCGCCATGGGCGTTGCGTCGGACGGCGGTGGGCCCCAGGTCGCTGCTGCAATGCGTTGGCCTGCCGCGGAGATCTTGTCGGCTTCCCTGGCGAGGGCGCGGGGATCCGTGATCGTCGTGCTCGCCAGGGCGAGGCATACCGGGCTAGGCAGCTGACGGAGGAACAGCTCCCGGAACAGGAATGCCGGAGAGTGCTCGCCGAGCAGCGAAAGCATGTAGTCCATTCGCTCGGAGGGGCGCGTGTCGCCGAGCTCGGGCAGGTCGGGCAGGCGCCGTGCGCATTCCGCCGATGGGAGGGCGAAAGCGTCGAGGAGGAGCTTCTTAATCGCGCCGTATTTGTCAGCGGCTGGCGGGCTCTCGACGCTCATGGCTGGTAATGTTTGTTTGCCGCGGTGGCTGAACCGAGCGCTGCTACCACATGGTGGAAGCAGGTGTCGTCGGCCATGATGCCTCGCAGGGCGAACAGGGAGTCCGCCTGGGCGAACCAAACCGCCGCGTGAGCCTCCCAGAAGGTAGGCAGTTTAAGGGCAACTGCCGTGTCCATGTCGGTAGGTCACCAATGAAGGAGCTGTGCTCCCACGTAGTCGGAAGAATGGACGCGACAAAAAGCTGGAATTCGTCCGATTTTTTGCCACAAAACAACTCGGGTACTCTGAAAAGCCCGTTTATCGGGCAGCAATATATATACACACATCATCCCGGAGCGTTTGCCCGGGAAAGGCGAGAGGGGGCGTGGCCGGGCGTCCTGGCCGCGGCCTGGCAAGTCGAGGGCGGGCATGTCCGGGCATGCCCGGGCGTCCCGGACGCGGCCTGGCAAGTCGAGAGCGGGCGTGGCCGGGCGTGCCAGGGCGTCCCGGCCGAGGCCTGGCAAGTTGAGCGCGGGCCTGCCCGGGCGTCCTGGACGAGCCCGGCATGGTGATCGCTCCGCGTCCTTGGTAGGTGCAAGGCAATTGTGTAAACCCAACGGTAGCCGCTACACCAGCTTTCCCATTCCTAAATCCGGCCCAGGCTGTTTTCATTCGGGCTGAAGTCCTTACGATTGATATGTTTCAGCCACTGCTTCAAGTTTTCAGCGGATGTGTTTGAAGATCCGTTTGGAAAGCGGTGCATTTGGTACGGCTGTCGACACTGGCAATCTTGGCGAGTCGCTGGCATGTGAATTCCACACTCTGATAGTTTCCACTTTATGAGTTTTTTGCTGTTGTTTGTGCAACCAACAACAGCAAAATGCTTTCCTGATCCTTCTTTAGTCTTTCCCATGACGACAAGACGTCAAACACGTATAGAGAAACACTTGAGAACGATTATCCGAACGAATTCTCCGCCGAACTTGGATCGGGGCGCCTCCCAGTAATGGCGGACGCAAGAGCGCCGCCTATCGGCGAAGGGGGCACGATCGTCCTCATCGGATCGGTCGACACCGAAGACATGGTTAATTTACGTGTAGAATTCGATTTGAAATATATCGTTTGAAATGAAAAGCATGTTCGATAAATACGTCGATTGTAAATATTTATACTGAGGTGAAACGTGGCCAGTGTGTGGACGGCTCACAGGAAGTGACGTAAATCGTAGCGTGAGTGTGGAAACTCACAGGAAGTGACGATTTACAGTTGGCCCGAGTGTGGAAGCTCAGAGGAAGTGACGTAATCGTAGCGCGAGTGCCGAGTGTGGAAGCTCACAGGAAGTAACGGGTACAGTTGGCCTTGGTTCGTTCGCACATGTTTGCTTCAGAGCTGAAGTTCGTCAGATGAAAGTGTCCATTGGGCTTTCTCCTTTATCTGTATCACGGTGGTGCTCGGACGATGGAGACGAAGAGCTTGCAACTCAAAGTAAAGTAAGTAAGTTTATTATAATCTATATTTTACAACCATTTCTTTCAGGTTCGCATTGTCTTGTGAACATCGTGAACGATTTATTATGAACTCGAATCGGTGATGTGATGATTAGAGCAATCTGACAACTGAGTGTGGGAGGTCGGCGGTTTCGAACCACGGACGAGTCATACTAAAGACTTTAACAATAACAGTGGTTCGTGCTGCTTCGTTGCTTGACGATCACGGATCAGTATGTGTCAATGATGAGTACAGACAAACAACCAGTGAGCAGTCTTAATGACCCTAATGGCCTCATTCTGGGTTCACGTCCATTGTTATTGTATGACTATGATGTAATCCCTGATTTCTGGCTTTCTATCGTCCTCTCTCTGTGTCTGACAGTTATGCTGCGACCTCCAAGTTTGAATCGTTTTATACTGGAGGGAAGATCCAGGTAGGGCTGGTATCTGCAAACGGTAATCATTCCAGGTTATTATAGGAGGAGGGAAGAGTCAAGAGAGGCTTTATGAAATAGAACCTTTGCTGTGCGGGGTTCGTGGTTTCTGTAATTGATAATGTAGTGCGACACAAAGGTCCTTTATTGTGTGTGTGTGTGTGTGTGTGTGTGTGTGTGTGTGTGTGTGTGTGTGTGTGTGTGTGTGTGTGTATGTATGTATGTATGTGTGTATGTGTATACACACACACACACACACACACCCATACACATAGACATACACACACCCAAGGCCCACTTCTTGTTGCGTTGTCTGTAATTCAAGTATTTCATTTTGAAATTCTAAGAATGCGAAATTAGTCCACTCATGTTTAACAAAAATGTTTTCCTCCAAATCAATTTTTCTTGGTGCTGCACTGCCCATGTCCTTGGTGATTAATATGGTACCATATTCAACCTTGTGTGACCAGTGGTTTGGGAGATGAAAACCTGATGCACAGACATTGTATATTATGATATAGATGTTTCTTTTATTATTATTATTTTTGGTATACAAGATCGAGGCTCGTGTAAGAGCTGACATTAATCACAAAAAAACAAACGGACACATAAAACATATAATAAAGGGAGCGGGAGACACAATGGGGAGAGAGGGGGAAGCGCACAAGTACAACAGTAGAGAACAGGGACATCGGGAGATCTGTGGGAGGGAGAGGGCTTGGGGGGAGGAGGCGTGGAAAGGGGGGGGTTGCGGGGGGTGGGAGAAGTATGAAACACATGGACACTGCAAGGACTTCCAGGAAAGAAGTTGGTATTTCAAAAATGTGGATCTGGGGTGAATTAACGGGGGTAGAAAATATCAACGTTTTGGATGGGGGAAGATAAGAGATGGCGGAGAACAGCTGTTTTAAACACCTGGAGGGAGGAGTGGGATTGAGTTTGTTCCAGAGGTGGGAGTAAAGAGGAATGAAAGGGTAAAGGTGAGCAGAGAGTCTTGATTTTGGCAGTTTCACCAGAAGAGGGTTGCTGGCAGATGTTGTGCGACCTGTAGGAATATTTGGGGGACAGAGCACAGACAGAGCTGGGGGAGCTAGGCCGGAGAGGAGTCGGTAGAAGACAGAAAGACCACCAACCTGCCTGCGGTGAGTGAGTGAAAGTCCCTCAGAGTTAGCTTCATCGCGGGAGATTCCAATGATTCTGAAAGCATTGGTTTCAACAGCGTGAAGCCGAGCTAGGTGTGAGGCAGGAGCACCGGCCCAGAGGGGAGAGCAGTATTCCATTGAGCTGTGGATGAAAGCGTTGTATGTGGTGAGGAGCTCAGGTGTGCCAAGGATGGACTTCACACGACGGAGGATGCCCAGTCTGCGACTGGCTTTGGAGGCCAGCTTGGAAATGTGGTTTTCCCAGGAAAGATCATGGCAGATGGTGAGACCCAAAAGCTTGAGTGACAGAACCTCTTCAAGAGGATTGTTGAGAAAGTAGATGGGAGGGTTTTCCAGTCGGTCTTTTCAGAGAGACAAAGTAAGAGTGTGAGATTTGTCAGGATGGAAAGACATGTTCCACTTGTTTGACCAGTCTGTGATTTTGTCCAGGCTTGCAGAGAGTGGGGAGGCTGCAGACTGCCGATCTGAGGGATGAGATATGGAGCGGCAGAGAGTGGAGTCCTCAACAAAGAGATAGAGAGGATTTTCTAGAGAGTCGGAGAGATCATTGATGAAGACCGGAAAAAAACACAGAGCCCAGAACACTGTCTTGGGGAACTCCAGCCTGAACAGGAAGGGGAGATTAGAGAAATCCATTCAGGGCCACACGTTGACTATGACCAGCGAGGAAGTCCGCAAGCCATGCGGGGAGATTTCTATAGATACCATAGGATGAGAGTTTGGTGAGCAGAGCTGGGTGCCAGACAGTATTGAAGGCACGTGATATGTCAAGGGAGAGAGCTCTGATTTCCTGTTTGGCATTGAGGACCTCTGTCCATTGTTGAGACAGCAGAAGCAGCATGTCCAGAGTAGAATGACCTGGTCTGAAACCAAATTGATGATCAGAGATCAAGCCACTGGAGAAGAGGAATTATTTGCTGTCCGAAGAAATGATGGATTCCATGACTTTGCTGATAATTTGGAGCAGGCTGATTGGTCTGTAGTTGCAAGGATCTGTTTTTGCACATTTTTTGTGTAAAGCGGTGATGTTGGCTGATTTCCAAGCTGATGACAGATAAGCTTGAGCAAAAGAGAGGGTAAAGAGAACAGAGAGAGGGTGTGAAAGAGTGCCAGAGCAGGATTTTAGGACCCATGGGCTGATGCCGTCTGGTCCAGTTGCAGAATCAGATTTGAGGGTTGACAGAAACTTCTCCACCTTGTCAGGAGAGAAGGACACAGAGCCAGAAGCAGCTGGGTTCGAGTGGGTGCGGTGGGTACAGAGAGAGACGGGTTTGGGCCACAAGATTTTGAGGCAAACACAGAGTTGAGGTATTCAGCTTTTTCACGTGCGGAGTCAGCTGTGTAGCCGTTTGCGGTAAGGGAGGGGATGGAGGGGGAACAAACACCAGAAACAGATTTGAACAGATGCCACCAGGATTTGGAGGAGGGAGACAGGTTTGAGAGTTCAGTCTTGAGAGCCGAGAGGTATTGTTTCCTGGCTCTCCTGAGGGTAGACAAACACTTGTTTCAGGCTTAGTGAAAGTAAATGAGATTGCTTTCAGTTGGATTTGCCTTCCAAGAGGCAAAGGCAAGTTGTTTCAGGGCAACTGCCCCACCACAAGATTCAGTGTACCATGGGCGGGAGGAAGGGTATGAAAACTGAAGACGAGATGGGATAAATCTGTGCATGAGAGAGAGCAATTTACTTTGGAAGAATTCCCAGGATGAGTTGATGTCAGAGGCAGTATAGGTGGGAGACCAGTCCAGATGATTGATGGCTGCTTGCAGACCGTGCCAGTCGGCCTGAGTGAAATGCCAGACTCGTCGACGCTGAGGATGCTCTCTGAGAATGGTCAGATAGATGTCCACTTCAACAAGCATATGGTCAGATGAACTGATTGGAGCAGAAGAAGGGCAGCAGACATTTGCAGGGAGGTTTCTCATAATCAAGTCTAGAAGAGAAGATGCTCCGTTGACTGAGATCCGGTCGGGAAATTGACAGATTGTGTCAGTCCCAGTTGGTCGCAGAAGTCCTTTGCTGAGATACCATGGCTGGCGTGAGAGGAACCCACACCCAGCCAGTTGGCATGATGACAGTTGAAATCACCACATATGAGGAAGAGAGTTTTGTTGAGTGGATAGAAGTTGGTCCGTGTTGTCAGACAGCGAGATGTAGGTCGAGTCATCACTGCTTGGTGAACGGTACAACACACATATGAACAAAAGGTGGGAGCGAAGGGGAAGCCATAGCCAGAGGTACTCCTGGGGGTGAGGTGGAGAGAGGGCAGTGCAGGGAGAGTGAGGAAGATGTTTGTCATTGTTGTTTGTCATTGTTGTTTGTCATTGTTGTTTGTCATTGTTGTTTGTCATTTGTTTTTGTCAAGTTTTTGTCATTTGTAAATGTTTGTCATTCTCTGGACTATTTTGAGTTTATTATTGGTAGAAGTGTTTGAACGCCAAACATTAGTTGCTTGCAATATGCTGACATTAATTGTCGTATTGCTGATCGTGGCCCATATTGGTTTTATTCACGAGTTGTGTTGATTTTAAGGGCTGTGTTATTTGTGGCCTTGTAATATTGTTTTCATGCAAAAGGTCCCACCTTTCTGTGTGGTTGCTTCCAGGTCAGCGCAGATGGAAAGAACCTGTTTTGTCCTTATGGTTGCAAGGTACAGATTTTGGATATTGCCACAGGGAAAGTCGAGCGCAGCATTGTTCAGGTAACCCTCATGATGTTTTTGCTTGCACGCAAAGCGAAAAGCAGGGTTAAACAATTGGTTCACGTCTGTCTGTCCATCCATCATGCTATCTCCTAAACAGTTGGGCAGAAATTCACCAAACTTGGTAGTTGTGATCACCACATGGCAAGAAGGTGCAAGAGCAGTGTCATTTTTGGCCCCGGCCCTGGGATGAAGTCAAAAGGTCAAACACCAAAGATTGCAATTACGACGTATTTTTTAATGAATCCCATCAGCATACATGCACCATCCCCCTAAAAATAGCATTAAGTAATTTTTGAACGGCCCCATACTGGTGTTAAATAATCCATGACCGGGTGATGAATCAGCTCGTCCTTATATAACCGTGGTGGACTGGTGGAGGGTGTCCTGGGTGAGAGGTGTCCAGTTGATCTTTTTAATTGCACATTAAATGTGTGTTTCCCAATTGGCTCGTTACTGGATTTTGGCACAAATTGTGACTACCGTGCGGTCGTTCTTGTTTCAACAGGAGGATGAAGAGGATGTTTCCTGTTTTATCTTGAGTCCAGACGATCAGGCAAGTTTGCAGTGATACCATATAATTATGAGGGTGGCTCAAGGTTGCTGTGGCTCTTTATTTTAGAACATGTAAAAATTTGAGTTCATTTCTGATACTTATGTACAAACGATATTGTCTACCCTGAGCAAGTTGTGCAGGAATGGATTTCAATGCTGGTCGAAAGCATTGTTTCGTTGGTTGAATTGGTCGAATCTGCTCCAGAACAGAGATCTCATGCACATCCAAAACTATTTGTTTCACTTAATTGGTCTTCACTTATATAATAGAATATAATTAAATGTATAAATAAAATATATAAATATATATAATGTATAAATAATATATAATTAAATATAAATAATACACATAAATGTTTAACTTTAAATGAATTAATTTATCTTGATTAAATTAATAAAACTTAACTTTAATTGTTTACCAATTTTAGAACAATGACCATTACTGATTTTATTGATGTGTGTGTGTGTATTAGGCTATGAGCCAAGGGGGTTGGTCGGTACCATACAGATGTAGTAAGGCTCATTGTGATTTTTAGCAAGATATATGTCCCTAGATATGAAAAAAAAGTGATAGCAGTGTATAACTCTCGGCCATCTCTGTGTTATCACCCGAAATATTATTATAGGCTATGAGCCAAGGGGGTTGGTCGGTACCATACAGATGGACTAAGGCCCATTGTGATTTTTAGCAAGATATATGTCCCTAGATATGAAAAAAAAGTGATAGCAGTGTATAACTCTCGGCCATCTCTGTGTTATCACCCGAAATATTTATTATATGCCTGCTTCGCTTCGCCAAAAAATGTGATATTTGCTAAAATTGGAATAAATATGTTTTTAAGGACCACAGAGTGCCAATAATTTGCATACTGGATGCCAACTAATATAGTAAAATAAATATAGAACATTTGTGGGGGTTATTTATCAAAATATTGATATAATGACAAAAAAATGTTAAATTTAGTGAAAAAGTGGTCGAAATCGCTTCGAGTTCAGAATTCACATTGTACATTTTTGTCAATATTTCAAAAATGAAAACTCCCAGAGTAACATTTGACCCCTCAAAATCTTCGCAAGGAACCACTGCATTGGAATATATCATTACTTTGTAATATGGTGGTTGTTTGGGGCACATATTTTGGCAAAGTTCAAAATGTGTTCTTTCAAGTAGTTACAGTTAGACACCATGTCAGAACATTTACATTTGCTAAGATCAAAGTTAGACACCATGTCAGAACATTTACATTTGCTAAGATCAAACAGATTGTTAGATTTGTCGAGAAAGTCTGTGAGTCGTTGTTTGTAGGTGGCTGGATCCTTTCTTCCCTTGTAGACTTTTAGGATTGAATTGTACTTGTCATGGAAAGATCTGAGTTTTTCAATCGCTTGCGCGTGCGATACCGTTGGAAGAGAGGCCGTTTCCCATACCTCTTGAATTTCATAGCACAGTTTGTGAGATATGTCACCAAATGAAGGGTATTTGCCATTCTCCGTCCTAAGCTGTTGCCGAGATTGAAGGTATCCTTTCATGACATCAGCGTACGTTGGGAGAACGTTAGTTTGGATGTTTCGTGGAGCTCCAAATATCACGCATGTAACCTGATCTCTTGTGACCGCCATCGTTCTGTAAACAAACAAAAACACCCCTAATTTTGATATTTTGGAACGAAACATAGCTTTTGAACATTTTAGGTTTATTCGTCTACTACTTTTGGTATCTCAGTGTAATTTTTGGTATTAGCTAGTATCCTAAAGTAGGTTTGTAACATCAGCTACATTATATTTCACAATGCATGCAAACTTGCTCCACACTCTAGGTTTATCATGATCTCTCGAACAAATACGATCTCGATCTCGATCTCGGCACTCTGTGGTCCTTAAAAACATATTTATTCCAATTTTAGCAAATATCACATTTTTTGGCGAAGCGAAGCAGGCGTATAATAATATTTCGGGTGATAACACAGAGATGGCCGAGAGTTATACACTGCTATCACTTTTTTTTCATATCTAGGGACATATATCTTGCTAAAAATCACAATGAGCCTTACTCCATCTGTATGGTACCGACCGGTCAATTTGGGGGGTCTGGCTCATAGCCTATATGTATGTATATATATATATATACACATACACGTATGCTGAACACCAATTGATATGCTGAGTGAGAATAGCAAAATTTTATATGTCGTTGCACACCTTGCGATATTTCCAGGTTTTGGTTACAAGCAGTAAAGCTTTGTTGCTAAGGCAGTGGGAGTGGCGTAATGGCCTCTGCACACGAACGTGGAAGGCTATTCACCGTTCGCCAGTTACTACGATGGCATTTGACCCCACCTCCACATTGCTGGCTACAGGTAAGCAATTTCATTGTGATAGCTTGTAATGTACTGATGTGAAGTTTGTCTTTATTTCAAAAGAATAAAATGTTTGGATTATCTGCCGTGAAGATGACAAGATGCTACGGAGAACTCCAACCATTTTGGTATGTTTTTATTCTCTTGTGCCGCCAATGCAGACCGCCAGTTTTGTGCTGGAATTGGCAACTACACTGTTACCCTTCAGTCAAACATGCCAGACTTTTGCAAATCCTCCATTTTCTTTTTTTTATGCCTCTGCCGATGAAGTTGCTGTCGGCATTATGTTTTCGGTTGTCCGTCCGTGATGGGTTTTCATTACCATAATAACTTAAGAATGGCTGAAGAAGAAGAATGGCTGAATGGCTAAGTACACTTGGTTTAAGTATTATAATGATGCAAATATGAACTGATTAGATTTTGGGGTCAAGAGGTCAAATGTAAGAGGTCCTCTTTGGTAACAATTCTGTTACCGAGCTAACTTGTGAACCAGTGATGGGATTTGACCAAACTTGGTATAAATATGTATTATGATCAAAAGATGAACTGATTAGATTTTGGCATCAGAGGTCAGAAGTCATGTCAGTTAAAATGTTATAATTGAGAGCAGCTGAAGGGATTTAAAATAAACTTAGTACAAGTATGCATAATGATGTATTAATATGGGCGGAGGCATATTGGTCGATGTCGTGACGTCAAAGAGTGCCGTTCCAGTTGTTATTTATATTTTTAATCTTTGAGATGAGTCTACTGAGATGAATGCATGGCAGAAAGAAAATATAAAAAAGTTCTCAAAGTGGCGACTGAGGGTTGGTTGGTCATGCATAGCATCATCTGAGACTTGCTTTCCATCCGTATCTGGCAAATATCCAATTTTGTATCATTTTAGCTCACCTGGAACAAAGTTCAGGGGAACTTATGCGATGGCGCGTTGTCCGTCCGTCCGTCCGTCCGTCAGTCAGTCAGTCCATCCGTCAGTCCGTAAACACTTGAAACTTCTTCTCCGAAACCGCTGATGGGATTGCAACCAAATTTGGCACAAATTATATTTGTTGTGTTGTGACTAAAGTTTGTTCGGTCTAAGTGGGTTTACCGGGGTCAAAGTGGATCCAGGTTGGACCCCCAAAATAGGAATTCGCTTTTTCCTCTGAAACTACACACACTATTTCGATGAAATTTTACCACAACCTTCATCACCCGTGATGTACCAACGTTTGTTCCTGGCATTTAAAAAATTGGGGTCTAAGGTGGTCTATGGGGGGCCTTCACCCCAACATAGCTATTTGCTTTTTTCTCAGAATCTAAACACAGTTTTGATGAAACTTCACCACAACCTTCATCATCCGTGATGTACTAATGTTTATTCAAGGCATTGGAAAGTTTGGCGTCTGAGGAGGTACACGGGGAGGGTTGTCCCCCAAAATAGGTATTTTTTTTGGTTTGTTTGTTTAAAGTCTTATGATTATGTTAGTATGATTCTACATGCTGCCCTGTCTTCTAGCAACAATTGCATTTGATTTAAAATGCCTTTAGTCAGTGCGATCCATGCGGGTGGTTGGTCGCCTGTATGGGGTGTCCGTCCGGCATTTTCCATCCAAGGGAGGAGGGATGGACGGGCCGAGGTGCAGGGCTCCATCCCTGCGCGGGGCCTCGCGGTCCCACGCACGATGGCCCAACCGGCCACGGTCAGAGCACCGCACCCGCCAAGGTGCGCGGCTCCGAAATCTCCTACCTCCCCTTGAACCTCGCCGATTGCCTTTGCCGCCACGGCACGGCACCAACCATACAGTGCGGGGGCTGGCACGAATCGTGCATGCCGGTCCTTGGGAGACCGGCGCGGCACCGATCCCCGCCGGTCCCTGCAGCACACCACTCACCGGGGGCTCGCGTCTGCTATCCGTCCCGCTAGGCGCTACCCCGGTCGGTGTCGATGCTTGAGCCGCGTTCTCACCACTCGCGACCCACTCCGCACTCGCACACCCAGGCACCCCCGCGCCTCCCATACACTCCGATACCACACACTCTCCTTCCACATTCTCTGGTGTGCATTCTCCCTCACACTCCGTACTTGTACCTGCACACCTAGGCGCACTCACGCCTTTCACACACACTTCGTTACACACTCTTCCCGCACACAGTCCGGTGTGCATTCTCCCACACACTCTGTAACACACACTCCCATTACACACTCCTTTTCCACACTCGGGTGTGCACTCCTCCTTCACACACTTTTCTCGCTCACACCTTCACTCTCTCTCTGCACACTCTCTCTCGTACTTCGTACCAGTTGCCCTCGTACATCGCACAATGGACCTTCCGCGACCGCCCGGGTCTCGTCTCTGTCCCAAGCGCGCCAAAAACCCGTTCGCGCCAAACACATTCGCGCCATATTTTCCACTCACCTCGGGGACCTCCTTTTCCGCCAGCACCTGCAAACTTTTTATTTCGTTAGAAAGCACGGCATCACGGTGTGAATACGAACTTTGTACTGGTTCCATTTCTACCTCCCGCGATTTATTCTCTGATTCTACCGTCTCTTTGGCCCCAATTATTTCTTTTTCCTCGACAACCGCTGGTGCCCATGAAATTTCTTTGTCCAATTCGGCGACCGTCGGCTCTTCTACACCCCGCATCGCGATTTCATTATCCCCGGTCAACTTGGCTATGCCTCGCTCAAGCTCGCTCCCCCCGCGTTCCTCACATCGCTTTACCTCATCGCGCCCCATTGCGACCTCCTCGCTCAACCCGCGCCTAATGTCCTCCCCCATTTCTTTTATTTCTTTCTTCGACGCCACCCTCATTTTTTCCAATTCCCGGGTGGATTTGTCCCCCATTTCTTTCATTTGTTTTTCCAATCGCTCACCCTGAGCCTTCATATCGTCCTTTTGGGCATTCATTGTTTCTTTCAATTCGCCTTTGTTACACCTTGCTTCGTCCCTCATTTCTTTCATTTTATCCTCTTGGGTGTCCATTTTTGCCATTATTTGGTCCATAAATAATCGCATGTACCCTGGCATCGCGGGCTCGGCGCCGCCATTTTCTTCGCCAGCTACCGCCCCTCTTCGGCTTCCTCCACTACCAACTGTCTCCTCTGCAGGTCCTGGGTCATCCATTCCTCCTCCTCATCTACCCCCACCGGCATTCGACCGCCTTGGCCAGCCATGGTACGAATACAATTTTGGATTTAACAACTAAATTTTGTCCGCTCGTAATTTCCAGTGCGTGAATCGCACTCCAGGTCCAATCCCACTCCACTGACACCAAATGTTACGGTTTTGCGCGAAGCCCGTTCCCTTACCAAGGGGAGATTAAGCCCCTTGTTCTCCTTGGGTCTTCGCAACCGTGAGACTGAGTCGCCACTTCCGGTCAGACGCGGGACAGGGTTTCGGGACAATTTTTGCACGTACCTAAGTACCCACGCCGCTGCGGAAGCGGGGATCGAGTCTCGCACGAACCACGCCTAATTTGAGTAGACCTGAGCGGATTGCGTATCACGTGGTCCGTGCTGTTACCTTGCTATTGGAACCCGATCAGAGCGATATAATTTGTACCATGCTAAGTCAATGATGGAGAAGACAAAAGGGTCGAATCAAATGAATAACAGGTTTAATTATTATTATTTACAATGTATACTGGTAGAAGAAGCAGAGACACAGGGCAGTCTTAAACAGGCGTAACATATTCCCCAGACAATGGGCCCACGCACACTCACAGGGGGATGAAGGAAGAATTGTTCTTGCGCTGAACGCGCCAGCTTTGGTCGTCCAGGAACAGCTCACCCGGCGTGGCCCTCTGGCGGTCACCGCACGTCCCCCGGCAAAGACAGGCAGGCAGGCGGGAAAATCCTTGCGGCACGTATCTCAGCAAAGCAGGCAAGCAGGAAAATATGCGCGCGTCTGTGGTTCGGCACGGCTGTCTTTCACAGCGCGATTAATACAACTGCTCGGAGCGCACTTTCACTCTCGTAACTGAACTCAGCTCAACTTGCCCTCCAACTCCTCGTAACTTGTCACTGCGCGTCTCTCCTCATAACTCGTCTGCTTCCCTTCTCATAACTGTCTGCCTCCCTTCTCATAACTGAGGCGGGGACTCTGGGCACAGGGTTATATCGCCACGCCCTGGCCCGCATCGAATGTTCCAAGCTCCGCCTTTTGCCGCAGTGGTAAGCCACTCCCCTCGAGCCCTGATTGGCGGCTCGTGCTTACCGTCACTCCCACTTCTCCTGTCCTGCTTTCCTTCGGCCTTGATCGACTTGTTCAGGCCAGCCTCGTGGTATTTCGCGCCAAATCCAAAAGCATCGAGGCAGCATAAGCATCGTAAGGGGACCTAATTCTCATTATTCTACTCAACGCAAAACTAAACACAGGAAAGGTCTAACTGAGCTTAAACTGAGCTTAAATGAAAAAACTGAGCTGAAACGAGGCTACATGTTGTAGTGTAACTAAACTAGGAGGGGAAATTAACCTTTATTATAAAAACACAAAACCGCAACAATATATATATATATATATATATATATATATATATATATATATATATATATATATATATATATATATATATATATTGTTACGGATCTCTCCGTCGGCCTCTTTCCCCTTAAGAAGGGGGGATTAATCCCCTTGTGTATGACTGACCGACGTGAGTCCTGAAGTTGCCCAAGCTCCCTGCGGAGAGGCAGGTGAGCAACCCCGTTCGCGACCGCGGACAAGATGTTAATTGCCGAGCGGATTAGCAGCCGCGGCACGAACCATTAGCAAGTAACTGACCCGATTCTTACACGTTGGCCAAAATCGCGCCACAGATGTTCAATGTGGAAACCTCAAAGACGAACGGATGTGAAGAAGAATAAGGCAAAAGTAGGAAGAACAAATATGATTTATTACTAATATTTACACAATTAAAGGAACCAAGGAGAAGGAAAGATAAGAAAATAAAGACAGAAGGATGGAAGGACCAGAAGGCACAGTGCAATACTAACTTACCTATACAAACTTACTTATACCCCAGGACAAGACACACAAAACAGACGACAGTCAGACTTACACGAATGGGGAATGAAGGCAGGAACGAATGGCTGGAAGGAGAGGAAGGTTCAGTTGTAGCAGGAGAATGGTCAGGCCGGGAGTGAGCAGCCGCCGCCCCTCCGCACTCAGGTCCACACGGCCGGGATGCTCGCAGCAACACGTCGGAGCTTGTCATGGCAAGGCTGGTTGGAACAGCATCTCCTTTCCCAGAGCTCTCTATTTGGGCTCCTTCAACTCTCTGGCTCCCTCAATGACTTCGTCCTTCACCTCTTTCACCAAGCAGTCCCTCACTGAACTCTTGCGCGCATCTCTCTCCCTCAATCATCTCTGGTGGGGGCGTCGCGTGACGGGTTATATAGGCCACACCCTCGAATCTTCGCGAAGCTCCCCGGTCGTTCTTTCTCCGCCCTCTCAAGCCAAACCCCTCATCCTTGGTTGGTTGATCGGGGCTGGCTCACTCCTCCCTCCGATGACGAGAGCGGAGACACGCCTTTCTTCTCCGAACCGACCGCGTGTTCAATGGAGGGCGAATGCAGTTGGCAATTGCGGACAAATGGGGAATTGAAAGGGAATCTATCTTATTTGAATTCGGTGCAATGTAGAGTCAACTAAAGGGAAACGCAACCTTAAACTAATACACATAATAAAGAAATAACTATTTAGAAGGGTATATGATTTGCTACGTGAATGTATATGGACTAACTAAGAGGACGACCTTTGACCTTTACACACAAAACAGAGATATTTACAAGGAATCATTACACTACTTAGAGGGTATATTTACAACAAGATTCAAATCCACAACAATATACAGTGAAACCTTGACTTACGAGTTTAATTCGTTCTGTGACTGAGCTCGTAACTCAATTTGCTCGTTTCTCAAATTAAATTTCCCCATTAAAATGAATTGAAATGCTATTAATCCGTTCCAGCCCCCCAAAAACCACACCAATTTTTTTGGAAATATATATATTATATAAATATCTCGCGCTTTATATTTCACCTGTATGCAGCATACAAGTTGGCAGGATGGCCTGGACTGGAGGTACGCACACTTGACTCTAAACTGTCCAGCCTGGGTTTGAATCCCGACCCAGCTATAACCTGTCATGTCGGTGTTTCACAGGCAGGGTGATTCATCAATGTGTGTACCGCTAAACTGGGCGCCCCGCTTGCGTCCCATTAGTTGTTGGATGTTAAGGATCTCACCGTGTCTTCCACAAAGAGAAGGCGAGCTATCGCCGGCACTCTGAACAAGTTGTGGCCTGGCATGCTCTTCTCCTCTGCCGTTATATACGTCCTCCTCGGCATCTTTTTCCAGAAGAGCCCTGTCTCGTCACAGTTGAAGATTTGCTGGGGGATGTATCCTTCGGCTTCTATCAGTTCGGCAAAAGTTATAATAAAATCTTCAGCTGCCTTCACATCCGAGCTTGCTGCCTCACCATGCCTGACGACGGAGTGAATGCCGGTCCTCTTCTTAAAATTATCAAACCATCCCCGACTGGCTTTGAATGACTCTTCCGATGCCTCGTCCGTTGATGTTCCCGCCGTCTGCTGTACCAAATCCCCGTAAATGTCTCGTGCCTTCTCACAGATGATGCTCTCGGTCACGGTATCTCCTGCGAGCTGCTTCTCCGTCAACCACACAAACAACAACTTCTCCATCTCTTCATGGACAGAGGTCCGGAGCTTTGAAATAATCTTAACGCCCTTGGCTGGCGTTATAGCCTTTATCGACTCCTTCTGCTTCAAAATCGTACATATCATAGAAGTACTACGATCGTACTGCCTCACCAAGTCGACAACACGCACACCTCGCTCATGTTTTTCGACGATTACGTGTTTTATATCCAAGCTCGCTCGCTCGTAACTCAGATCTCAGCTCGCATCACAAAGCAAAAAATCGACCGAGCGACGGCTCGTATCTCGAAAAACTCGTAAGTTGGTGCACCCGTAAGTCAAGGTTTCACTGTATATATATCTATCCCTATCTCTCTATCTCTCAATGTCTATGTATCTCTCTATATCTATCTCGCTGGCATTATAGCTGGTAACTATCCGAAATAACCGCATGAAGTGTGTCCTAGTATCTGGCCATCAATCCATGCTTGCATACATCCGTTAACATTTGACTAAAACCTGACTGGCCGGTATGGGCCAAATTTGGTACAATGCATCAGGACAACAAGGTCTCATGGGGTTGTGCTCCCATGCTCCCATGCTCTCCCTATAAAATGGGTGAAGTGGGTGGGAGGGTGTCTCCAAAATATTGGTATTTCATTCAAAAATCTTCTCAGAAACCGTGAGACAGATCCAGACAAAATTCGCTGAGAGTCATTGGGACCATACCCTAACCTTAAGTTGTGCTTCTCATGGCCATATCTCCCCTGGAAAGGGGGCTATGTGCCACCTCCCCGAATCCCTCATTTTCACCAAAACATCTCTCCACAACTACCTGATCAATACGGACCAAATTTGGTACAATGCATCAGGACAGTAAGGTCTCGTGTGGTTGTGCTCTCCATCCGGATCCACCCATTTGAAGGGGGGTAAAAGGCAGGTTTTGCCTCAAATTCAGGCAATTTACTTTGAAATCTTCTCAGAAACCATGGGGAAATTACCATCATTCCCCCACAGTGCTATTTTTAAAAAACAATCTATTCATCAATATCCAAATACCATATCTCTATCATTATCTCTACTATTTTGTCATGTATATGGGTCTTTTTGGTGGACCATGTACTCACTGAGTGAGCTAAACCCCAAAATCACAGAAAAATATTTTGGCCTGAATTTGAACTGCAGGTGCAAATGATCACTTGGCCCAGTTGAAGCCGAAATGCAGTGATTATGCCATGCTGGTGGTATCTTCCCACAAATGACAACAGATAAAGATGTCACCTTCTTGTTTCATATGCAGAACAAGGCTGTAGAGTAGTATCATTGGCTGAGCGTGTGGCTGTGCTGCTGATGCAATGCCCTATGTAGGCTAAGGCAGGGATTTGGCATTTGCGATGCCAACGATAGCTCACCTACTCTTCGCAAAGGACACCGCTGTATCTTTTCTTTAATGTCCACGAAAAACTAATGCCAGCTGACGGAACGCTCATTTAACGTTCATTCAAGGGACACATTGATGAATCACCCCACCTGTGAAACACCTGAATGACAGTTTATAACTGGGTCGGGATTCAAACCCAGGCTAGACGGCTTGGAGAAGAGTGTGTGTACCTCTAGGTCACCCTGTCAGCCCTTGGCAGCTTCATGCACTGCAAGCAATTTGATGGTAATCAATTCTAGTTATGCTGATACACAGGACGGTCCCATAAATATCTGTCCATAAGTGACTATGGAGTCCAACACGAGAAGACATAAAACAGGCACTTATCCATTGTAAAAAAAAATTCTTCTATAGCCATGGATCCGTACAAATAGAAGGATTTGACAGGTTGGCAGTAAAGGAAGCAGAGGCATGTTACAGCGTGATTGAAAGCTGCAACCGTGAGTAGTGTTACATATTTATGTGAATGTATGTGAATTACCATTCAGGTCTTTGCTTATCCGGGTGTAGTATATTAAAGGTTGTTGTGGTTGGAGGGTCAGGAGCCCTTCGGAAATAGTGGCCGGAAACGGAAGTGACCGGAAACGGAAGAGAAAAAGACACGAGGAAAAAGGACGGGTATTCTTCTCTTCTTCCTCGCCCCGCTCCGACGAAAGGAGGGATTGATTGAGCCGTGTGGAAAAGCGGCGTTCCCGAGCCGGTCTGGCGAGAGGAGTTACCGGGACGGATACCTGCCCGGTGGACGTCAAACTGTCGTGTGGCCGTGCACCGACCCAGCGTTTGGCGCCGTTCGCGACACCGTCAAAAAAGACGCGTACGGGTCGCCCGTTGGGGCCTAACACGCCTTGCAAGCGGCGTGGGGTTTGGCTTGCTTTCCCGTACCCGCTTCGCGTGGCCACGAGGGGCTGCAGCCGGGGTGCCTGGTAGCGGTACGATACCTGCCCGGTGGAAACACATCCACCCGGGGTTCGTTCAACCGCCCGAGTGCGGCGACGCCGACCATCATCTTGGTCAGGAGGGGCCCAGAGACATTGTGCGGGACCGAGACCAAAAGGGGGTCGTGAGTACTCACCGGGACACACATATATAAGATGGCCATCTTAATCATAGGGAATTGATTGTGGATTGAGAATTGTTGATGGTTGTGTATTGTTGATTGCTCGGGGAAAATCTCCGTGGTTGTGTCATTGAAATTGTATGGTATCATTACCATTGAAATATATCCTTGAACATCAGTTGTCTCTTGGGTGAAATTCATATGGATTGCGTGGCGAAAGCGCATATATAATACAGCTTTCTGGCGAAGTTCCTCTCACGGTCCGGGGGTCACCGAGACCAGGTATTCACCGAGGGGACCACGTAACAGAATTGGGGGCTCGTCCAAATTACGATTTGCGGTTTCGCAATTGGGTCTACGTCCGGGATCTAAAATTGTATAACATAATAAAATAATAATATTTTATTAATTAAAATTTATTAATTAATTATTAATTGGTAAATTCTTTTGAGAAATTGGGGTAAAGTCTTGGGTGAAGGTTAACAGGTGTTAACGATAGACACCATGGCGTTTGTGGCACAGAACTTTGGGGTAACCCCGAGTGAGGCACAGTTCCGAGCGTTGCTAAAGTCGGACCTCTTGAAATTGGCCAAACATTTTAACTTGGAGGTCCGAACTAATTTGAGGAAGGCAGAGTTGCAGGCCACGGTGATACAATCTATGGTGGGATTAGGAACATGGGACGAGTTAGCCTGGGAGTGGCTACCCGAAGAACCAGAAGATGTTGAGCTCCGGAAACTGGAGTTGCAATTACGGAGCCAGGAACGGATTAAAGAAGAAGAAAGGAAAGCAGAAAAGGAAAGAGCAGAAGAAGAAAGGAAAGCAGAAGAGAGGAGAGAAGAGAAGCAAGCAGAGGAAAGGAGAGTGGAACGAGAACTCCAGGAAAGGTTAAAAGAAGAAGAAAGGAAAGCAGAAGCGAGGAGAGAAGAGAAACAAGCAGAGGAAAGGAGAGTGGAACGAGAACTCCAGGAAAGGTTAAAAGAAGAAGAAAGGAAAGCAGAAAAGGAAAGAGCAGAAGAAGAAAGGAAAGCAGAAGCAGAGGAAAGGAGAGTGGAACGAGAACTCCAGGAAAGGTTAGAAGGGAGAAAAGCAGAGGAGAGGAGAGCTGCAAGGGACCTCGAAGCAGAGGAGAGAAAAGCGGAAAGGGAATTAAAGGAACGTGACATGGAGCTTCAGCAAGAAATCAAATTCAAGGAGCTGGAGTTAATGAGAGAACGGGGAGAGGCACCACCCTCGCTGACGGGGTCGACACCTAACCAGAGAACCTGGGATGTGGGCAGACATGTGAGGCTGGTTCCACCGTTCAGTGAAAAGGAAGTCGCGAAATTTTTTCCACACTTTGAGAAAGTGGCTCGACAATTAAACTGGCCGGAGGAGGCCTGGACCATACTCGTGCAAAGTGTGCTGGTGGGGAAAGCTCAGGAAATTTATTCGGCGCTACCAATGGACCAATGTGCAGATTATGAGGTACTGAAGACGCACATCCTCAAAGCGTATGAGTTGGTTCCGGAAGCTTACAGGCAAAAATTCAGGAATGCCAGGAAGAGGGAGAGTGAGACCCATGTGGAGTTTGCCAGAGTGAAAGAAAACATGTTTGATCGGTGGTGTGAGTCAAAAGGATTCGGGAAAGACTTCGAAACATTGCGGGACTTGATCCTGGTGGAGGAATTCCAGCAGTGTGTCCACGAGGACATCAAAGTGTACCTGCAGGAAAAGAAAGTGCCAAAGTTGTGGGACGCAGCCACCATGGCAGATGATTATGCCTTAACCCACCGAATAGGGGTCCACGAACCTAACTCCTCGCCTAGAACTCCGCAGGGGAGGTGGGGAACAGCAGGTGCGGAGAACGACCATACATGGCGGCGGCCTCGAGATAATTATGGGGACAACTATGATACCCCACCTGTTCGAAATCAGAGGGATGCGGGCCCAAGACAAACTTATAGTTCGGGGGGCCCGAGGCAGACCACGAGTTTTTCCTCCGGGCCTACTTGCGCTTTTTGCAAGAAACCTGGACACTTGATGTCCAGTTGTTACCGCATGAAAAGGGAAGACCCAGAGCGGAGTCCGACTATTACGACTCCAAATGCAATGGCCATTGTGAGAAATCGCCATCAAAAGGGTTACCAACCATTTATTTCAGAGGGGTTTGTGTCACGGGATGGAGCCTCGACTAACCGGAAACCGGTTAGGATATTGAGGGACACAGGGGCACATCAATCTTTAATGCTTGAAGGCATTTTGCCATGGTCCGAGGAGACGGCAACGGGGGATAGTGTTCGTTTACAGGGGATCGGGGGCGGTGTTAGTGCTCCCCTTCATGTCATCCATTTGGAGTCCGATTTGGTGTCAGGACCGGTCACCGTCGGTTTACAAGCCACGCTTCCTGTTGAGGGTGTATCTGTGGTTATCGGGAATGATTTGGCCGGGGGTCAAGTTTATGGTAACCTGAGGGTTGGTAAAGAGCCCAGCAGGGAAAATAACGCCACACCAGCTCGGGATGGCGACAAAAGGGCCAAGTTATTTGTAGGGGGACTGAACTTCAAAACAGAGGAAGAAGTTCTGACCTCTGTCTTCAACAGATATGGGCCGCTGGTGGAAGTGCGGTTGGTAAGAGACTGGGAAACGCAACAGTCAAGAGGGTTCGGCTTTGTCACGTTTGCCAGCACAAGGGACGCCAGAGAGGCAGAGAAGAATTGGAATGGCAAGGATTTGGAGGGTCGGACCATAACAGTAGGGAAGGCATTTCGTCGGCGTCGAGGGGTCTACAGGAGAGTACAACTGGGCGGTAGTTTTGGTGGTGGCTGCAATCAATATTATTATGGAGGCTCCCTGAGTTACGGCAGCTCCCGAAGGAAGGATGGTCAAAGTAGTGGCCGAGAAGGAGATCGCTATTCATGGGACTACAGTGACAAGCGGTCCCCCCATAATTATTAGGGAAGTTCTGAAAAGCGGAAGCACTGAATGCGGCGGAGCCGCCGAGATTCTTACACGGATTAACCGTGAACGCCACGTTCCTCAAGGCGTCCATGTAGAGAACTTTCCTGCACGGACTAACCGTGAACTTCACGTTCCTAAAGGCATCCATGTAGTGAATACTCGGCTTGGCCTCCCGGAAAAAGTGCTATCGAGTGGCTTAACTTTGGATCTTTGATCAACCCCTTAACCTTCATTCACAAGAAACTGACGGTCAAAGTCAGAGGGTCATGAGATGGAGTTTGATTTGGCAGGGACAATGTCGTTGCTGGTGCTTAGTCCAGAGTGAGTAATCTGGAGGGGTTGTGGTGAAATTTTGGTTGCTTTATTTTTAAGTGATAACTGTGCCCGGGGGGAACTGATAATGTGGGGGGGTGGAGTTATCTGGTTTGTTTCTCCAAATTGGCCGGCAAAGAAAGTTTTCGCTGGGTTCAAACTTTCTTTCTTGAAGGGGGGGAGTGTTACATATTTATGTGAATGTATGTGAATTACCATTCAGGTCTTTGCTTATCCGGGTGTAGTATATTAAAGGTTGTTGTGGTTGGAGGGTCAGGAGCCCTTCGGAAATAGTGGCCGGAAACGGAAGTGACCGGAAACGGAAGAGAAAAAGACACGAGGAAAAAGGACGGGTATTCTTCTCTTCTTCCTCGCCCCGCTCCGACGAAAGGAGGGATTGATTGAGCCGTGTGGAAAAGCGGCGTTCCCGAGCCGGTCTGGCGAGAGGAGTTACCGGGACGGATACCTGCCCGGTGGACGTCAAACTGTCGTGTGGCCGTGCACCGACCCAGCGTTTGGCGCCGTTCGCGACACCGTCAAAAAAGACGCGTACGGGTCGCCCGTTGGGGCCTAACACGCCTTGCAAGCGGCATGGGGTTTGGCTTGCTTTCCCGTACCCGCTTCGCGTGGCCACGAGGGGCTGCAGCCGGGGTGCCTGGTAGCGGTACGATACCTGCCCGGTGGAAACACGTCCACCCGGGGTTCGTTCAACCGCCCGAGTGCGGCGACGCCGACCATCATCTTGGTCAGGAGGGGCCCAGAGACATTGTGCGGGACCGAGACCAAAAGGGGGTCGTGAGTACTCACCGGGACACACATATATAAGATGGCCATCTTAATCATAGGGAATTGATTGTGGATTGAGAATTGTTGATGGTTGTGTATTGTTGATTGCTCGGGGAAAATCTCCGTGGTTGTGTCATTGAAATTGTATGGTATCATTACCATTGAAATATATCCTTGAACATCAGTTGTCTCTTGGGTGAAATTCATATGGATTGCGTGGCGAAAGCGCATATATAATACAGCTTTCTGGCGAAGTTCCTCTCACGGTCCGGGGGTCACCGAGACCAGGTATTCACCGAGGGGACCACGTAACAGTAGTCCAATCATAAACGTGCGCGAACAGTCAAGACGGGATGCCAGAGGTGTGGTGTGAGAGCCTTGTCTCAGAGACATATCCCTGCTAAGTTTGGCAGAGTTGTTTGTGTATTTGACCAAAACAAGTGTCGATGGACCACTCGGAGGTTAAAAAAAACCCCCCAAAAAACCTATAACGTCAGGTAACTGTTTTCAGATTGATTTCAGATGATTGGCATGTTAAACATTTGAACATTGGATAAATTGTTTGGCAAACAGAGTTTATAAAGGTGAAACCAGAGCAACGCCATTCAGCACAACATTACTCGACCTGGGGCTTGTGCTGCACCTTGGACAAGATTAAGTTAGTGGGGTGTGAATCTGGCAGCACGGCAGTTCATTTTTATCACATATAAGATCAGGCTTGTCTTTTTAGAATTTACTAGAAAATCCTATGAATGAAAACAACTCAAAACTAGATAATTCATAGAACACCTTAACCCGTGCAGTCTTGAGAAACCAGGACATGGGCAGGGTCTATGAGCAGCGAATTTGAATGGTTGAGATTATGTAAAATGCCGCTATATTTTGTCTAAGTTCTGCAAATTGGAAGGGTTTTGAAAGTGCCAAAAGGAAATTTGTTCTCCAGTGTTCAAGTATATAATTGAATGAAATAAAATAAAGATTTTATAGGTTGTAGAAAAAGTTTTTTTTTTGTCTGGAAGTTTACCACCATTTATGCAGCAATGTTTACACTACCTTGTTTAACGCGTTGCATTAGCTCTTCATACCTGTTCTTTGTCCTTTATGACCGCTAAAAACAGTAATCTTCCTGTTTGGAATGATTTTCAATTTTGCTTGACCACCAGAGAGGTAGACAGAGTAAATCAATTAGCTCACTCCTTTCTGTGCATGTGCAATCGGGATGGATTCAGAGCCAAAGTACTGCGAAACTACAGGGTCGTTTTCCGATTTATGTTCCAAATATAATATTCAATTGAAATCAAGTTGCTCCTCGATCAGAAACTGACGATTGTGGACAGACAGACAAAGTGAACCAATTGATTAACTCCGCTTTTCGCTTCACACTTGCGGGGTAACTAGTGGAAATAGACACTCAGCAACGATCGTACACATCAGCAGAAGTAGAAAGCTGCAGCAGACAATGAAACCGGAAGTACAGTACGATTCAAAAAATTCCGATTTAAATTTCCTCAAGCGAGAACAGTGTCACCCGTGATAGAGATCTGGCTATTTAAGGTTCATTGAAGTATTCTGTTCAATTCATTTGAAGTTTTAACTAAACAATTCATTTTGCCATTTAAACTAAGGCTCGTTGCATTAAAAGTATATTGTTGGCAACTGATGTTTCTCCTGCATGCAATGTTTTGGTGTCTAAAATTGTCAATTTTCGTCTGATTGACTTGAAATTTCAAGAGGATTTGCATACCAGGACACTGAATTCAACCCCCTTTTTAATGTCAAATTTGTTTTAAGGATCTCACAAGTATTATGCTCTGCACGACGTCTTTCTTGTTTATTCCTTTATACCATACCAATATGAATGAATGAATGAATGATCCTTTTAAGGCCATTTTTTCCTCGCTAGAGCGGGGGTTAGCCTTGCGGGCCCCATGACCTCATGGTTCCCTTTTTGAGGCAATGTTTTTATGGCCGGATGCCCTTCCTGACGCCAACCCTTGGTCGCCTCTTACAATGCGCAGAGATACGGTGTACCTATTCTAAATCGGGTTACACACCGGGATCATTAATTCCAGCAAGCTGGTACTCAATTTTCCAACCTCGGAAGGATGACAGGCTGAGTCAACCCCCCTGGCGTTAATTCAGCGATCGACCGGGATTCGAGCTCAGGATCCTAGGATCCCAAGCCGGCACCCTAAGGCCGAAAAAATATATTGCTGGTCTCTGGTCAGACCAAAGTTCCAGAATTGATGCGGCGATGCGGTTTTTTTTTCTTTCTTTTTTTTCTTTTTGAAGAGCATGGATTGCACATATAAAGGTGTTCTTTTTTGTGTCCTCATGCCTTGCGGTCCTCATCTGCCGTGGCGCAGTCCAGAGAGAAATTAAAGACAGCCAATGGGACTTGTAGGCCTTTTTTGTAAATAATGAACACAAGCTTAAGTTATTTTAAAATGTATTTATTCTAAAAATCATTAAGTTCTTCAAGCATATTATAGACTGCCATTTCGTTCTCGAGATCGCCTCGCCGTACCGTTAAACATTCCAATGCGTCCATCGCGTCAACACTGCGCATGCGCAAGTGGTCTCACAGGCCGATGGTCTCCCACGATCTCTTCTCCAAGTCCACCGGATTATCACAGACACTTACAACTTCATGACAAACGAGATAGGATCCAGGCCTAACTAACGAGACCACCCGCAGCTCTCTAGGCCTTCTGGTTGCTTCACACGAACCCGAGAAAGAACGTCTTCGTTTCAATAAATGACAATATCCAGCCGATTGGATTCATGACGTCACGGCACACAAAACTAATCATATATTTGGAACGGCTGGTTGGATTTGGACAAACTAAACGTAGTTTTGTAGGGGAGAACAGTGCGCGAACGTCGGTACCAATGGCGACCCTCACAGACCCGTATTTCCCGAGATAGCGCTTCGGCCCGGCAACAACAGGCGCGCGCTGTTGTAGGTACCGTTGGAAATAAAAGAAAAAAAATTGTTGATGCGCAGGGTCAAAATCAATGCGCGCGCTGACCAGAGACCGGAAATATATTTTTCTCGGCCTAACTGCTAGGTTACCAGCCTAACTGCTAGGTTACCATCCCAATATGCAACACTATTTTTCAGCTGGTTTATTATTTTTTTTCCTTACTCGTGTAAATAATGAAAGGGGAAACCCAAAGGACGACAGAGGAGAGGGTATTTTCTTTTCTCTGCAAATGTTGGTCTGATTGACAGGAAATTTTCACCATCGGAGCGCCTCCCCTGTATAATTAAAAAAAAAAAGATAATTATGACGTTGTAAGTCACATGGTGCGGGCGCCATCTTGGAAAAACCCGAAAAACTTTGCACCTCCATAACTCCGAAACCACTCCATGGAAAAAATTGAAACATGTCTCATCGTCAAGTACTCTCCATGGGGAACAACATATATTCATGATGATGTCATCGGTGCCTTCATTATGACGTCATAATTAGACAAGTAGAACGCTTGATCCAATCAGTTTCAAATTTATTGAGCGTGATCTACATCAACATTGTACAGGAGAATTAAATTGATGATGTCATTGGGCATGTGGTTCGGCAGGCATATTGGATTGAACATAAATCTACATCGTCAATAAACCACACAAACGCAGCAGATAATAAATACCACACATAATACAAACAAATCCTGGCGAGGGTCTGCAATCTGATTGCTCTTTCTTGGTTATGTTTGTGAATGTGTTTTTTTTGTACAATGTAGCATTTTATGCAATGGTTGTGCTATGATACCGTTTATATTTTGATGGTATTTTCTACAGGTGGAAGTGATAGTACGATCAAGGTGTGGGATGTTATTAAACAGTATTGTACCCACAACTTCAAAGGCTTCACTGGTGTTGTCAGGTGAGCTAAGCTCAGAAAGGTATCTCATAGTTTGCCGATTGCTATGGTTTTGCTTGCCTGTTATCTTTTTTTTTTTTCCATACACTTATTGTGGAACTTTTCAATTTCCGTTTAAGACGAGTTTTTCCTCATTTTCATTTCTTCTTCTCCAACCTATAGTGCTGTTTCCCTTCCTCCCACCATCTAAAATCCATTCAGTGTTCTTGCATTCCATCCTGACCCATCTTGCCTCCGGCTCTTCTCGGCAGCCATGGATTGCCACCTGCGTATCTGGGACCTCATGACTTCATCATGCCTTGTGACACTTGAAGCTCACTTCAGTACTATCACTGCCCTGCGCTTCACCACAGATGGAAGTCAACTGCTAAGGTACTGTTGCATAGATGGCCCCCACTCAAAAATGTCAAACAAAAATGGCTAAAGGTTGGCATGTGACGGACTACCGACCGGCAGGGTTAAACTCATTTTTTGTTTTGTCTCACGAAAGACCTGCTCAAGGCAAACACCTAGGCGAAATATTGTCGCTCTAATTTCTGCAAAATTGTTATGTGCAGCGGTGGATTGCTCCTTTGCACCAACAATATCTCTTTGTTGTTGCAGTGCCGGGCGGGACAAGGTTGTGATCGTTTGGGACATTATTTCCAATAAGCAGAAACGAACAATTCCTGTGTTTGAGGTAGGCATTCGGCATTATTATACTTTCTTGAAATATTTATTTACAAGTTAATATTGTTACGTGCTCCTCCCCAACCCCCGGTCACGGTGTACCTCCGAGTCCCGAGAGGAGTCACGGCAGAAAAAATGTGTTATTCTGTATGTCAAAGATCAATGGTGAAGCCACACCAATTGTTACCAACAAACAAATATTGTATTAAGATCACACAAGAATAACAGTACAACAATAATATTAATCAAAAGTACAATCAATATATATCCTATGATGGTACCATCAGTTTTGTAATATATAACTCACTGTGCTCCAAGTGAGTGAAACAAGAACATTCCCAATGTCTCTTTCCCGGCTTCAACCCAAAGTTGGTTCCGGTTTCAAGCCAAAGTCGATCCCGGCTTCAAGCCAAAGTCGATTGAAAATTTTTATTTTAATTTTTTTAAAGTTTAATTGAATTATTATTCCTATTGAATTATTATTCCTAATTACTATTTTTGAAAGTTGAATTATTTTCGAAAGTTTATTATTATTGTCCCTACTTCATATTGCAAAAAAAAACACACACACACAGACACACACATGCTTATTTTAGTTATCATAAGTAATATGCAAGTGGATCCTAATGCGTTTTGATATCTGTAAAAAGTTAATCTAATAATTTCTGGCAATTGTAAATTGCAGTGATTTATTCATCTCTGAACCCACTTATGTCAGAATATTTTTATGCCTCCGTTGACGAAGTCGCCGGAGGCGTTGTTTTCACGTTGTCCGTCGTGGTAGGTTTTCGTTACCGCGATAACTTGAGAACGGCTGAAGGTATCTTAATCAAATTTGATGCAGGTATGTATAATGAGGTAATACAACAACAACATGCATTTTAAGGCCATTTTCCCTGCTAGAGCAGGTAATGAGGTATAATGAGGTAATGATGAACTGATTATATTTTGGTGTCACGAGGTCAAAGATCAGAGGTCATGTTAGATAAAAATGTGATAACTTGTGAATAGCTGAAGGGATTTAAATTAAAACTTGGTGCAGGTATGTGCAATGATGTAAACATGAACCATTTACATTTTGGGGTCAAAGGTCAAAGTCTGTAATAGGTCTATAACTTGAGAACGGCTAAAGGGAGCTAATTCAAACTTGGCACAGATATGCTTTACTAGCAGAGCTGCCCGGCGTTACCTGGAAAATAAATAGTCAGTCACGTGTGTGTAGTGGGCTTTTTATAGTCAGAGGAAGCCACGCCTCTTGGGCATGCCCCGAGTCTAAATCTGATGAGCCCATGTTTTATGTCGTGAAAAGTCCCCCCCCCCCCCCCCGTGGACCCCCCCTGCCCTCTATAATTCACTTCCTTAGGCTGTCCATGAGGCACAACCAAACAAACAGATGTTCACAAATAGGGTTATAGATAATGTAAAGATTGACGTAAATGTAATTTTGTAAATGTAAAGATAATGAACGTAAATGAACGTAAAGACGTAAAAAGATAATGTAAAGAACCCACACGAGGTTTTGGACAACTGCTGGGCTCTTGGAAGCTGAAGGCCGCATTGGGCTTGACGGTAGAGAATCGAAAGGAGGCCGTCTAATCTGCTCGCCTCACGCTTGTTGTGTCTTCGACGCGCGGCGTTCGACACCGCCATTTTGGACCACTTCCCGCATGAGTGGCTACCCCAGTTTCAACAGCCGCCAAGCTCCTGAAAGTACTCTTTGGGACGCCAAGCTAAGTGCCGGCTGAAGGGGTTTATTTTCATTTTATCTTTCCCTTGACGCCGAGGAGTTCTGGAAATCTCGCAAGATTGTGAAAGAAAACATCTGTCATTATTTACTTTTAACAATGCGTATAAAGCAAGTCGTATAAAGCATCGTGGCCTGGCGAAGCGTGCGGGTGGATGGAGGGCTTCCTCGCGCCAGAGCTTGGAGCCGCGTGTGGACGGTGGACAAGACGACGGACAGATACCACATTTCCCCACACGAGGTTTTGGACGACTGCTGGGCTCTTGGAAGCTGAAGGCCGCATTGGACTTGACGGTAGAGAATCGAAAGGAGGCCGTCTAATCTGCTCGCCTCACGCTTGTTGTGTTTTCGACGCGCGGCGTTCTACACCGCCATTTTGGACCACTTCCCGCATGAGTGGCTACCCCAGTTTCAACAGCCGCCAAGCTCCTGAAAGTACTCTTTGGGAAGCCAAGCTAAGTGCCGGCTGAAGGGGTTTATTTTCATTTTATCTTTCCCTTGACACCACCCCCCCCCCCCACCCCCCCCCCCGCACCCCCCAGAATTTCCATGTTTTAAACGTTTCCCGGTGTGTACCCTGGATAAGAATAGGTACACCGTATCCCTGCGTGTCGTAAGAGACGACTAAGAGGGTTGGCGTCAGGAAGGGCATCCGGCCATAAAAACATTGCCTCAAAAAAAAAAGGGAACCATGACAATTACAACTACATATGGGCAGGGTACAGCCCGAAGTGGAGATCGGTTTCTGAGGTTTGGGACATGGAATGTAGGGACAATGACAGGGAGATCAGGCGAAGTGGTGGAAGTATTGGTCAGAAGAAGAGTGGACATATGTTGTGTACAAGAGACGAGATGGAAGGGAAGTGGTGTGAGAATGGTGAAGGGTAGGCAGGGACAGAAATACAAGTTTGTGTGGCAAGGCTGCCCGGAGGGCGTGAATGGTGTTGGTGTCCTGTTTTCTGAGGAGTTTGTAGACAGTGTGGTGAGTGTGACTAGAGTGAGTGATAGGTTGATGATGGTGAAAATGATGATTGGAAAGCTCTTGGTGAACGTCATCTCGGGATATGCTCCGCAGGTTGGTCGAAGCGATGAAGAAAAGGACACGTTCTGGTGTGTGATAGAGAAGCTGATGGAAAACGTGAAAGATGAGGAAGTTGTCGTGGTAGGAGGAGACCTAAATGGACATGTGGGAAGGAGTATGGATGGTTTTGACGGAGTTCATGGGGGTTACGGATATGGTGTGAGAAATGGAGAAGGTGAAAGGATTTTGGAGTTTGCTGATGGAGCTGATTTGTTGATTTGTAATACTCAGTTCCAGAAAGAGGATAATAAGCTTGTTACATACACGTCAGGTGGGTCGACGACAACCGTTGACTACCTGATGGTGCGTAGGCGAGATAGGGGGCACCTCCGGGACACAAAGGTGATCCCGGGGGAGGAGGCTGTTTCACAGCACCACTTGGTTGTCTGCGACGTAAGGGTGAAAGGTGCGAGGAGAGCTCGGCGGGTGAAGTACCAACCGAGAATGAAGGTGTGGAGGTTGAAAGAGGTGACAGTAAGGGAGGCATTAAAAGAGAGGCTGAGTAGGGTCGAGGATGATGTGGTTGAGCTTGAAAGTGGTTGGATGTCAATGAAAGCTTGTCTGTTGGGAGCCGTTGGTGAGGTATGTGGATGGACAAAAGGACCACCGAGGCACTCGGAAACATGGTGGTGGGATGATGAAGTTGGAAAGAGGATTGACGAGAAGAGGAAGAAGTTCAAGGAGTGGCAGAAGGCCAAGGGTACGGGAGCAGAAACAGCAGAGCATGAAAGTTATAAGGCAGCCAGGAAGGCTGCAAAGAAAGAGGTAGCAAAGGCGCAGGAGGCATGTAGGAAAATGTTCGGAGAACACTTGGATTCGGAAGAGGGTCAGAAAGCAGTATTCAGGATTGCAAAGCAGATAGCGAAAGAGAGGTGTGATGTGATGGGGGTGAGTTGCTTGAAGGATGAAGTGGGACAAATCGTTGTCGACCCAGATGGAATTAAAGGAAGATGGAAAAGATATATGGAAATGCTGTTGAATACAGAGAATGAATGGGATGGCAACATAGAGAGTAACCCAGTTTTAGGACCGGCAGAGAAGATAACTGAGAAGGAAGTTGAGGAAGCGATAAAAGCAATGAAGGGTAGAAAAGCGGGAGGGCCGACGGGAGTTGTGGGAGATATGTTGAAGGCAGCAGGAAGTTGGGGTGTGAAGAGAATGACAGAGATCTGTATTCTGGTGGTGAAAGAAGGCCGCATTCCAGTGGTTTGGGAACTGAGTACCCTCGCCCCTCTATACAAGGGGAAAGGTGACCCTCTGGAGTGTGGCTCGTACCGAGCGATAAAGTTATTGGAGCATGGAATGAAGGTATTGGAAAGGGTGTTGGAGAGGAGGATAAGGAAGAAAGTGAAGATCGACGAAATGCAGTTTGGATTTATGCCAGGAAGAGGAACGACAGACGTGCTTTTCATTGTGAGGCAGTTGCAGGAGAAGTACATGGAGAAGAGGAAGAAGTTGTTTCTTGGGTTTGTTGATCTGGAGAAAGCATTCGATAGGCTTCCACGCAAAGTATTGACATGGGCAATGAGGAAGGTAGGAGTGGAGGAATGGTTGATCAGAGTAGTGATGGCAATGTACAAAAGAGCGTGCACAGCTGTAAGGACGAAGGACGGGAACAGTGGTGAGTTTGAGGTGAAGGTGGGAGTGCATCAGGGGTCGGTACTAAGTCCATTACTATTTGTAGCTGTGATGGAGGTGCTGGCTCAGAACGTAAAGGAGGGTTTACCGTGGGAGTTGTTGTATGCAGATGATCTGGTGTTGATTGCGGAAAGTATGGATGGACTGAAGGAAAAGATGACCACGTGGAAGGAATGTATGGAGACAAAAGGTCTGAAGGTGAATATCGGAAAGACGAAGGTGATGGCAAGTGGTAAAGCATGTGGTGAGGTGGAAAGAACTGGGAAGTGGCCCTGTGCTGTGTGTAGGAAGGGTGTCGGAGTGAACTCCATTCAATGTACAATGTGCGCTGAGTGGGTTCATCAAAAATGTAGTGGTCTGAGAGGGTCATTAACCAGTGTGGCAGCTACATTCAAATGTAAGGTGTGCACAGAGGGAGCTGCAGATGGAGGAAATGTTGAGTTGGATCTTGGAGATGGCGTGAAGCTGGAAGGTGTGAAAACATTTTGCTACCTCGGAGACATGCTGAATGGAGAAGGTGGATCAGACTCGGCAACGGTTGCTCGAGTGAGATGTGCATGGAAGAAGTTTCGGGAACTGGGTGGCGTGCTGATGATGAGGGGAGTGTCGTTGAAGCTGAAGGGAAAGGTGTATGCTGCATGTGTGAGAAGTGTTATGATTTATGGGAGCGAGACATGGGTAATAAACGTAGAGCAGCAACGAAGGTTGGAAAGGGTGGAAATGCGAATGGTTCGGTGGATGTGTGGAGTATCGTTGAGAGAGAGGAAGACAAATGATGAATTGCGAAAGATGATGGGAATAGAGCCTGTGATTGATGCTGTGAAGAGGAACAGGTTGAGATGGTTTGGTCATGTGTTGAGGAAGGATGAAAGTGACTGGTTGAGAAGAGTGATGGAAATGAATGTAGAAGGAAGCAGAGGACGGGGAAGACCGAAAAAGACTTGGCTAAAGATGGTGGAAGAAGAAATGCGGGCAAGGGGGTTAACAAGGAGAGATGCAGAAAATAGGGCAAAATGGAGAAGATTGTCATGGGGACCGCAAGGCTAACCCCCGCTCTAGCAGGGAAAATGGCCTTTAAAATGCATGTTGTATAATGTAAAGATTAAATGATTAGATTTTAGTGTCTCAAGGTCAAAGGTCATGCCAGGTAAACATGCAATAACTTGTAAACAGCTGAAGGGAGTTAAATTAAAGCCTGGTACAAGTATGTATAATGATGTAAACATGAACTGATAACATTTTAGGGGCAAGAGGTCAAAGGTCAGAGGTCAAGTCAGGTATAAATGTTTTTTTTGTTTTTTTTTGTGGTATACAAGATCGAGGCTCGTTTAAGAGCTAGCACATTAAAACACACATTAGCACGTTAAACGCAAAAAACATAAATGGACACATAAAACATAATAAAGGGAGGGGGTGACAAGATGGGGAGAGTGAGGGAAGCACACAAGTACAACAGTAGAGAACAGGAACATCGGAAGATCTGTGGAAGGGAGTGGGCTGGGGGGGGGGGGGGGTTGCAGGGGTAAGGGGTACACGGTATAAAACAAATTGACACGACTAGGAGTTTCAGGAATGAAGTTGGGGATTTTAAGAGGTAGATTTGGGGTGTATTAATGGGGGTAGAAAAGATCAAGGTTTTGGATGGGGGAAGATAAGAGATGGTGGTGAACAGCTGTTTTAAATACCTGGAGGGAGGAGAGGGATTGAAGAGAGTGTGGGAGTTTGTTCCAGAGGCGGGAGAAAAGAGGAATGAAAGAGTGAAGGTGAGCAGAGAGTCTTGATTTTTGCAATTTCACGAGAAGAGGGTTGCTGGCAGTTTTTGTGTGACCTGAAGGAATATTTGGAGATAGGCCAGAGAGGAGTCGGTAGAAGACAGAAAGACCACCAACCTTCCTGCTGTGAGAGAGTGAAAGGCCCTCGGAATCATCTTCATCACGAGAGATTCCATTGATCCTGGAAGGGTTGGTTTCTACAGCGTGAAGCCGAGCTAGGTGTGAGGCAGGAGCACCAGCCCAGAGGGGAGAGCAGTATTCCATTGAGCTGCGGATGAAAGCTTTGTATGTGTTGAGGAGCTCAGAGGTGCCAAGGAAGGACTTCGCACAACAGAGGATGCCTAGTCGGCAACTGGCTTTGGAGGCCAGCTTGGAAACGTGGTTTTTCCAGGAAAGATCATGGCAGATAGTGAGACCCAAGAGCTTGAGTGACAGAACTTCTTCAAGAGGATTGTTGAGAAAGTATATGGGAGGGTTCTCCAGACAGTCTTTTCGGAGAGACATATTGAGAGTGCCAGATTTGTCAGGATTGAAAGACATGCATGTTCCACTTGTTTGACCAGTTTGTGATTTTGTCCAGGTCTGCAGAGAGTGAAGAGGCTGCTGCCTGCCGATCTGAGGGTTGAGATATGGAGCGGCAGAGAGTGGAGTCATCAGCAAAGAGATAGAGAGGATTTTACAGAGAGTCAGAGAGATCATTGATGAATACCAAAAATAGCACAGGGCCCAGAACACTGCCTTGAGGGACTCCAGCCTGATCAGGGAGGGGAGATGAGAGAATTCCATTCTAGGCCACACGTTGACTGCAACCGGAGAGGAAGTTCACAAGCCATGCGTGGAGATTTCCATGGATACCATAAGTGGAGAGTTTCGTGACCAGGGCGAGGTGCCAGACTGTATCGAAGGCACGAGATATGTCAAGGGAGACTGCTCTGATTGCCTGTTTAGCATTGAGGACCTCTGCCCATTGTTGAGACAGCAGAAGCAGCATGTCCAGAGTAGAGTGACCTGGTCTGAATCCAAATTGATGATCAGAGATCAAGCCAATGGAGAAGAGGAAGGATTTAATATCAGAAGCAATGATGGATTCCATGACCTTGCTGATGATTTGTAGCAGGCTGATTGGTCTGTTGTTGCAAGGATCTGTTTTTGCCCCTTTCTTATGTAAAGCGGTGATGTTGGCTGATTTCCAAGCTGATGGCAGATGACCTTGAGCAAAAGAGAGGGTGAATAGAACAAAGAGAGGGTGTGAAAGAGCAGTAGAGCAGGATTTTAGGACCCGTGGGCTGATGCCGTCTGGTCAAGTTGCAGAATCAGAGTCGAGGTTTGACAAAAACTTCTCCACCTTGTCAGGAGAGAAGGACATAGAGTTCAGGAGCAGCTGGGTACGACTGGGTACAGTGGGTACAGAGAGGGACGGGTTTGGTACACAAGATTTTGAGGCAAACACAGATTTGAGGCTTTCAGCTTTTTCACGTGTGGAGTCAGCTGTGTAGCCGTTTGAGGTAAGTGAAAGGATGGAGGAGGAACAAACACCAGAAACAGATTTGACCGGATGCCACCAGGACTTGGAGGAGGGAGACAGGTTTGAGAGTTCAGTGTTGAAATTGGAGAGATGTCGTTTCCTGGCTCTCTTGAGGGTAGACACACACTTGTTCCGAGCTCTGTGAAAGGAACTGCAATTGCCTTCCTTAGGATTTGCTGTTCTCAAGTTATAACTTGAGAACAGCTTCTTTTTTTTCTTTTTTTTTTCTTTTTTTGTATCGAGGCTCGTGAAAGAGCTAACATTTACTTCACAAACAAATCAACCAGACAAACAAAATACCCAAAAAGAGGGAGCGGAAGACAAGATGGGGAGAGAAGGGGAAGCACACAAACACAACATCCGAGAGCAGGGAGATGTGTGGAAGGGAGAGGGCCCGGGGGGAGGAGGCATGGGAAGGGGGGGGGGGGGGGGAGATTGCTGAATGAATTTAAATCAAACTTGGTACAAGTATTGTCATGATGTAATAATGTGGGCAGTGGCATATCAGTCGACGTCCTGACGTCAAAGAGTGCCGTCTGGTTCTCTCTTTATCCAAACAAGACTGCTCAGTATAATTTGTTTGTGTATTCCAACTTGCTTTACAATGACGAGATGTAAGGCAGCACTTGCGTACAGAATGCTGATGGCAATTTCATTGGTACCTGTTGACTATTCCTCCCACAGTCCATCGAGGATGTGGTGATTTTACCGCAAAATGAAGATTTTTCAGCCATAGGAGTAAAAGGCGCTGGTGTTCATTTCTTGTCTGTTGGCAACAAGGGTGAGTATTTATATTTGTCCTATTGTAGGATTTTTTTATGCCTCCGCTGACAAACGTGGTACAAGTATATACTACGATGCAAAGATGAACTGGTTAGATTTTGGAGTCACGAGGCCAAAGGTCAGAGGTCCTGTTCGGTAAAAATCCTGTTACCATGATAACTTGTGAACCAATGATGGTATTTTGTTTTTATGGTATGTCAGTGATTTTTGAAAGAGACTCGTCATTTAACTGCTTTTTCCTTTTGCCAACAATGACTTTGTGTTCTGCTTTCTTAAGCCTTAATCCCAACAGTTAAGGGGTCAGCTACCCAGATCCACTTTTTCCATTCTCCTCTGTCTGTGTCTTGTCCTCTTCTTCTTCTTCTCAATCCCTTGTTCTTCAAATCTCCACTACATCCCTCCACCGTCATCTGTCTTGATCTTGATATTTTCTCACTAATCGGCTAATTCATTACTTTTTTGATTGATTCCTCATCCTTTCTTCTCATCACTCACCAAAACCACCCCAACATAGCCTCTCTAATATTTTGTGTGATGCATGCAAGTCCGGCACTCTTGCACATCCCCTCATTCCTCAACTGCTCTCTCCGTGATGCACTGAGAATCCACCTTTCTCATCTCTGTCCTCTCCAGCAACTCTTCCCATTTTCTTAAAACCCATGCTTCTGCATTGTTCATTATAAACAGCCTGATCACTGTCTTGCAGATTCTTACCTTCAATTTTCGTGGTATCCTTTAACAGTGACTTGGTGCTGTGAGACATTTGTAGTTGTTTGGGAGGAATATAGTATGTCCCCACAATTTTTTTTAAATGTAACTGACCCATTTAATTGACCAATTTGTAGCTCACCTGGAGGTATTAGCCTCATGGTTCAGGCGAGGTATTAGCATTGTGCCGTCTCAGTCAGTCAGTATGTAAACACTCGGATCTTCTTCTCCAAAACTACACATACGATTTTGGTGAAACTTGACCACAACCTTCATCACCCATGATGTACCAAAATTTGTTCATGGCATTAAAAAAAATCAAGGTCTATCAGGGTCTACCGGAGGTCAAAGTGGGTACAGGTTTGACCCCCCAAAGGTATTTGCTTTCTTTTCAGAAACTACACACAATTTCAATGAAATTTTATCACAACCTTCATCACCGGTGATGTACTTGAGTTTGTTCACTCTATTAAAAAAAAAATCAAGATCTGAAAGGGTTTACAGGTGGTTGCCCCCAAAATAGGATTTACTTTCTTATCTGAAACTACACACACAATTTAGTTTAAAGTTGACCACAACCTTCACCACCCATGATGTACTAAAGTTTGTTGATGGCATTAAAAGAATTGGGATCGAAGGGAGTCTAAGGGGGGGGGAGGGGTGGTGGGTGAAATTTTCGAATGGCAGTTTTAAGGTTCGCATCCTTCACAAAAATAGTGCTTTGGACCAGTTCCAAGGCTCACTAAGCAATACCACAAATTTAATAGGATCAGTGGATGTAATAATGATGGAAATGATGAATTGCGAAAGATGATGGGAATGGAGCCTGTGATTGATGCTGTGAAGAGGAACAGGTTGAGATGGTTTGGTCATGTGTTGAGGAAGGAGGAAAGTGACTGGTTGAGAAGAGTGATGGAAATGAATGTAGAAGGAAGTAGAGGACGGGGAAGACCGAGAAAGACTTGGCTAAAGATGGCGGAAGAAGAAATGCGGGCATGCGGGTTAACAAGGGGAGATGCCGAAAATAGGGCAAAATGGAGAAGATTGTCATGGGGACCGCAAGGCTAACCCCCATTCTTGCAGGCAAAATGGCCTTAAAATGTTTGTTGTTGTTGTTGTTGTTGTTGTTGTTGTTGTTGTTGTTGTTGTAGTAGTGGATGTAAAATCCTTTCTTGACTTTTCTTCCTAACACATGCTCATTATTGTGCTTGACTTTTCTTGAGAGAACGATCATTCATTCATTTTTTTTATTCCTCCTGCCTCTTGACACCCTGTTGCTGTATGTTTAACAGATAGCAAGGCTAGTGGAGGTCTTTACAACAATGGGTAGGTGGACAAAGGACACAGACAACTTATCTAGACAGCAAAAAGGGACACAAAAACATACAGCACAATATGTATAGATTAGGCAGGTGTGGGCATGCCTACAGATGGGATCCTTAACACAGTAGAAAAGTCAGAACTAATCGAAAAGATCATAGATTGTATTGAAAGACAAAATAATATTGTGCTACTTTGCCACCTTAAAATATTGGATGGGAAGGGCAAGACTGATTTGACTCGGAGGCAGCACCACAGGTGGGTGAACATGGGAATAAAGGAGTGAAGGTGAAGAGTGAGACTAGGTTTGGGAAGGGGTAACAGTGTGGGTTGCTGAATAAATTTTTGTAGCCTTGCATGACTGGGTAAAGAAGGAGAGATGGGGGGGAGAGGGGTACCTTGGACACCATTAGTGTTATTTCCAAGCAGATAAACAAACAGGTTAAAGTCATCATCACATGTCTGCTAGCATTATATATACACCCTCAAAACAGAAAGCGTTCTGATTGCTTGATAAATGCATTCATACATCTTGCTTTACATGACGAGGATGTCTCACTTCTCCTCAACCCCCCCCCCCCCCCAAACCCCTCTAGCATCCAACAGTTATTTTTTCTGTGTTGTTAGTGACGGCCGAAATGAAAGTTGTTTTTTGGTGTCTGCAGGGCTGCTAAAGGTGTGGGAGGCAAGTTCATCTCGCTGTGTATTTGAGGAACCGATACCTGAAGGTGGGGAGGCCAAGGAGCGAGGTTTAGTGCAGGCCACTCTTGTGCCAACACAAGACCAGATACTGAGCGTCACAGCTGGCCACAACATAATCCTGCGTGACGTTCACACTCTAACCACCACTCGACAGGTGAAAATAAAATGTAAAAAAGATCCATTAAAGCTCGATTTTTTAGGTTGCATGTTGCACCAGTGGTTGCACATGCTATGTTCGATAATGTTGTTTAACTTGCATGTAGCACAGGACTCAAACACAAAAACATATTGTAATTGTTTCTGTTGAACTGACATCATGTGGAACTTCATCTTGGTTTTATTAGAAAAGCAGGTGGTGTTGTTCTGTTGGTTTTTCGTAGTTCGTGGGCTGCTGCGATGATGTGTTGGATGTGAAGTTTATTGGTCATGGGGATGACCACGTTGCTGTTGCGACAAACAGCATGGAGTTGAAGGTGTATGAGATTGCCACGGGAAACTGCCAGATCCTTCCCGGCCACTCTGGTATGTTGAGAGGTATCTGCGGTGCAGTTCAGAAGTATGGTTGTGAGTACAGCTGTGTGATTATGGCGATTCGGGATGGGGGCCTTGCAAATTACCATTGTAGAACACTGGGGGTTGAAGGATATTTGGCAGGGTTCAGTGTTGACCTTTTTTTCAGTCATCCTTTCGGACAAGCTCTCGGAAAATTTGCCTGTCTTAAATATTTCCCTTCATTGATTTGCTTGAATAAAACGATTTAATGGAGTTCCTGCTATGGGGTGGGTGTGGATTCACACTTTCAAACCTCTGATACGTACCTGGTAGTAAGTACATCTTGTTCAGCCGAAATAGCTTAAATTATCGAGATCACTCGATCAATTATCGAGATCAAGTACTCGGTTTTCACTCTGGTTTTTTTTTCTTTCTTTCTCGCCCTTTTTTTTTTTTTTTTTTCTTTGTTCGTTTGTCCGGGGGATGTCCGAAATGTTGGCACAATATTGAGCACATACTTTGGCAAAAACAGTATTTTTTATTTTTTGATTAATCAATTATTTACTTAATTATTATCAATTAAGTACTTATTTATTTCCTTTCTCATCTGGGCAATATCTCAGGCACCTTTTGAGCTCGGAAGCTGATATTTGGATGCAACAATGACCAAGTAATTTGGCTGTAAAGGGAATTTTTTATTTATTGATTAATCAATTAATCATTTATTGATTGGTCAATTAATCAATGAATTATTAAATTTTTCTGATTAATGTCTTTAATTTTCAAAAAGTTACAGCTTTGGATGAAACACTGGTGGTTGAGGTATGATATTAGCCAATTGATTAAGAAATTATTTATGATTATTATTTATTGATTTAAAATTTTATTAAATTTTATTTTTGATTTTTTAAATTTAATTGTGCAATTATTATTATTTTCTTTTTTCTTTTTTTTTCTTTGTATTGTTACAGATCGCGGTTTAAGATGTTAGTTACCGAGCGGTTTGGTATTGCCGCGACCGTTACAGGATCCCTGACTCACCCGATTCACCCAGAACTTTGGCCGTATCACACCGCAGCTGCTCAATGAGGGAAAAGGCAAAAACGACGCAATGCAAGAGGAAAAGGAATAAAACGAGAAGACGTACAGACGAGTAATGGGGTTTATTATTTACACACACAAGCAAAAAAATACAGTCCTCATCTCCGCAACACTGCACCCTCCTCCTCTTAGGCACGTCCCGGGCCTACAACTTTTACTTTTAGTGTGACACGTAGGTGTAGTTCCCTCTACTTTTAACCTGACCCTGAGTGCGACAGTTTTAAAACATAAATAAATGTGTCCCGCTGCTCCATTGCACCCTGCCTAACAGACTTACGCCCACAGTTAACCGAATTGCGGAATGGTCTTCAAACTATACACTGACGGTGGGAAGCATTATTTACAATGACGCTATTTTTATTTACAAAACTAACCCAGGACCTGTGATTGTTCTTTCTGGGGGGGAGACAGTCTGCTCTGCATCAATGCACCATTAAAGCACCCAAAAACGCACCAAAGCACCCTCAAGCACCAATCGGTGCACAGTCATCACTGTTCATGAATAAAAATAACCAACAAACCCAAACCCTGCAGGTGTCTCTTGCTCTTCGGCTCCCTCTGCTGGTGATTATTATTTTCCTGGTGTTGTCATCTTCCCTTGCTGGCGGCCTATTTGCAATAAAAGAATGCACCTAACGTGTCCGTTTTTATTTTATTTATGGCCCACAGGGGCCGACTAGTGTGGTTCACCTGTGGGGCATCGGTGCCCTGTGGCCAAGGTCCGCCAGCAAGATTTCGGGCCCTCATGGCCGGTTCCAGCAGAGGGGCCACGCCCCAACCCATGGGGTCTATAAGTGGTGCTCGGCCACAGACATGTGGTCCATAATGTGGTGCATCGATGCAGACAGCTGGTTCTGGGAATTTCGGGCGCACAATGGCCGACCCACGCACGCTCCCCTCGGCACCCCATGGCGCACAGGTCATGTGGGAGACAAAAGGGGAAAGACAAATGAGCGAGGGGTAAGGTCACAAGGGTACACATCAATAAGGCAATGCAAGGCGAAATGCGTATGGAGGGCGAAGTGAGAAAGCTCGTCCCTACCGTACGTCACCCCCCTGTCACCTACCCTACCCTTGCCCTTACCCCATATGTACAAAAATCTACACATTTACAAATTCGTCACTACTGTCACGTCTTCTCCATATTTCCCCTATACCAAATTCGTCTCCACAATCCCTCTACTTCAAAATTTGCCATCACCAAATTCATCATCAATCCTCATAAGGAGGCAGAGATGGAACATCAAAGCACAATGTCACACCCACGTCATGATGCGTCTCACAATCCAAACATTTGCACAGTAAAGATAATTAAACATGGCATGGTGCGGAGTACCTGTCACCTCAGGTGAGTGGATGCAGATGGTGCGAGGAGATCCTTCTTCCTAACTATCCTCTAAATGACTTTAACACACTTTACACTACCCGGGGTCTTTCCCTGCCAATCCATTGGCCACTTACACTATGGGTTCTAACAACCAATTCCCATTGACCAAACTGTGGTGCTTCTCAATTTGGGGTCTCACTCCCCCGATTCATCTCCCGGTGCCCTCGCACAATTTCTGGGCTGCGACGTGTAGCTCTCCCAGCAGGTCTACCCACCTGCACACCTCCACCACTGCAGTTGCCACCCGAGCTTACCTAGCTCCTCACCCTAACCTAACTAACTGGGGAAGGCCCTCTCCTGGCTCTGTCACCCCTTGGTGCCCTCTGGCACTGGGCTACCCGGGTCCGTCCTCCGGATCCTCGGGCCCCATCCACAACTACCGGCTCCCAGAGCCCACCTGCGGCCTCACCTGGCCGACATTCTCACAGTGGTGGAGTGCCCAACCAACTACACACACTAACAGGCTACACGCCCAGCCATTTCCACGACACTAATGCACCCATCCAAAGACCATTCTTTCACCTGCACCACAGATGCCAATATCCCACCACAATTTACCTATACCCTCTACCTAACACTTACACTACCCGCCCCGGGTATCCGTGATGGGGGTCCACTCTTCCCCCATTCACACCTTCGCACCATCCACTCCACTCCACAATTTCCACCATACTCACTCCACGACCATCCATTCCAATACTCCATACCATTTATTCCATACACCTGTCCTCCATTCACCTGTCGTTGCACACCTGTGCAATCATACCTGGTGCCACCTGCACCCTCCTCCTCTTCCTGGACCAGTTGGTCAACACAACACACAATCACCACTACTCCCTCATACACTGCTCCACACACCTGTTCAGTTGCACACCTGTGCAATCACACCTGTTCAATCACACCTGTTCACTCTTCAAACACACGGCATCATCTCAGCTAACTACTCCCCTCTGAAACTTGCGCTTCCCAGTCGTCCCTTTAAACTATTGCGCTCCCACGTCATTATCATCCACACTAAACTACCTGCGTCCCCACTACAGGTATCAGTCACTAACTAAACCTTAACGTTACCTAATGTCAATCTCTTCTAGATCCCTATCATTATCCAAGCCCTCCCTGGCTCGGTTGTCATAGCCACCCCATAAACTATTGCGCATTTGCCCCACGTGAGGGATGGTGGATTTGCCATCCCTCCACATCGGGGAGGTCCTACTATCAATTTTGCACACCTAAATCCAACCAATCAACAATTCTGCCAATCACTCTACCATCATCAAATTTTGCTTTTTTTTCTAATTTCGGGGCCAAAACACTATCCTCATCACCCGTCTACTTATTACATCCTCTCGGTGCGCCAATTCCCTTCTAAAGCTCGGCTTCGTACAGCCGAGCAATGAACGCGGGTCGTTTTGTGCCAGCGGCTGGATACGTCCCGCATTCGGGGCAGGGACGGGGGCTTACCCGGGCCGAGATCCCATGCACCACCTCGGCGTGGAGCCATCCAATGTCCCGATCTCGACCTGCCGGCACGTCTCAATAGAAAGTGGTCGCCATGACGACCCTTCCTATCGGGCTGCCCGCTCCGCCTAGTGGAGCCCGGACGCGGCCGTTCCAAGCGAGGCACAGCGTGGATCGCGTACGGCGGTTCTTTCGAAACCGCCGTGGTTCGGATCCCCGCTGGTCCTCGCGGCACGCGAAGCTGCCCTACGCGCACCGAGGGCCCGATTCGGCTATAAGTCGTTCTAACCTTTAACCCGGTTACCGTCGATGCCTCACCTGCATGCTTATACGCATACGCTACCCCTTTCTTGCTCATACATGCAGCCGTTTCCATGCTCCTCGTCGTACCTTTTCTTACACACCTCGGTACACTCATTCCGCTCACCGACTTGGTCACACACCTGACCACCGAACACCTTGGCACACATTCGTCGCTCGCACACCTCACCAACACACCTCTTCGCGCCCCCTCCTCGGTCACCTCCTCTGTGACAATCACAGGTGTGCTCTCACTCGCACACCCATCCACGTGCCTCACTACCAATTCCAGCGTGCATTCCCACTCACGCTCTACCATTCCAGGTGTGCATCCTTCCATTCCAGGTGTACATCCTCGCTCACCGGTCACAACCAACTCACGCTCCTTGTCACTCTCACCACTCTCACCACCACTCTTGACAACGCACTCACCCTTACTCCCGACAGCGCACTCTTTCCTCATGCACCTGTCCGTGACACACCTTTCTCACGCACACTCTTGCACACACTCTCCCGTTACACCCTCTGTAACACTCACCACAGGCGTACATTCTCCTTCACTCTTGACAGCGCACTCTTTCCCCATGCACCTGTCCGTTACACACCTTTCTCGCGCATCCTCTTGCGCACACTCTTTCGTTACTTCCTCCGTAACACTTACCACACCGCGCTTCCATGTACCCCCTCGCACACGCGCTTCGACCAACTCACTCTTGACGGCACACTCACTCCTCGGCGTGCACTTTTTCCTCACACACCCCATGGTCGGACATTCTCGCACACCTCTTTTTTCGCACACCAGACCTGTCGCACACTTCACCAACGGCCTTTCACGAACACCCGGATCCAAACCAATCCCCAAGCCGACTGAAGCTTTCCTCACATCATATACATTGCCACTCACCTCCGTACCTCGTCTCCGCACCTCCTTTGCCACCTGCAAACTCTTTATTTGGTTAGTGAGCATCACATTATGAGTTGAGCACCGACCTTGCACATATTCCATCACCTCCTCCTGGATTTCTCTTTTAGTTTCTGTCCGTCCCTTCTTAATTTCACTCACCTCTTCTTCCACTTCCTCTAATTTTTGTTTAACCTCTTTTATTTCTCGGTGCGTCTCCTCAAGTTCGTCCTCTAAGGCTACCGTGACCATCTCTATGTGCTTCCTCACCTGCCGGTCCTTCGTCTCCATTATCTCTGTCACCTCGTCCACCCTCATTGTCAGTTCCTCACGTACCATCTGACATTGCCTCTGTGTCGCTATTAATTCGTTTTTAATTTCTTTTTGTGTCGCCTTTAACCCTCCTCGTACCGCAGTGTTCTTTTGAACCTGCTCCACGAGTTCTTTTTGTCCCTCTGTCAGCTGTTCCACCTCCTCCGTCAGATCTTCTATTCCCCCTTGTATCTTAGCCGTATTATTTCTCACCTCTTTCTCCATACGCTTCTCACCTCGCTTTACCTCCTCGCGTAGCCCCGAAACCTCCTCACCCACACCTCGTCGTATCTCCTCCTTCATCTCCTCCCTCTCTTTTGTAGATGCCACCCTCATCTATCCCAATTCATCCCTCTGAGCATCCAGTTTGGTTTCTACCCCGATTTTTACCTCCTCTATCTGCTCTCCCATTTGTTTAATTTCTCTGGCGGATTGCTCCACTATCTCCCGCAATTTGTCTTCCATTCTATTTTCTAGCCCCATTAACCCATTTTTCACCCCTTCTATCCCATTGTCTAACCCCTCTAATTTCTTGTCTAATCCCTCACCGGTACCCCTCGCTTCGTCCCTCATTACCCCCAATTGCTCACTCTGAGCCCTCGCTTCGTCCCTCATTACCCCCATTTGGTTTCCCAAGTCATTCCTCAGGTCTTCACTTGTCTGGACCATGAGCGCCTTTATTTGTTCCATAAATAGGCCCCAATCCATCGGCGGCGCTGCTACGGTCACGGGCGCGGCTAAATTTGGCGCCACAATAATCATGTGCGCGAGGCCGCCATTTTGTGCGTCTGATACTCCCTCAACCGCCTCCTCATTGCTCCCCTCCATTTGATCCTGGGTTACTCCTAACCCCTCTATCTCTCCCACCGGCATCCCGTCGCCTTGACCAGCCATGGCGCGATTTCAAAATTCGAGTTTTTCTTTAAAAAAACAAATTTCGGCAGCTCGTAATTTTGACCAAATTTTTTTTTTCTATTCGTTTTAAAAATTTGGTTCGGGCCTCGAATCCCACTCCCAGACACCAATTGTTACAGATCGCGGTTTAAGATGTTAGTTACCGAGCGGTTTGGTATTGCCGCGACCGTTACAGGATCCCTGACTCACCCGATTCACCCAGAACTTTGGCCGTATCGCACCGCAGCTGCTCAATGAGGGAAAAGGCAAAAACGACGCAATGCAAGAGGAAAAGGAATAAAACGAGAAGACGTACAGACGAGTAATGGGGTTTATTATTTACACACACAAGCAAAAAAAATACAGTCCTCATCTCCGCAACAGTATACAAGATCGAGGCTCGTGAAAGAGCTAACATTAATCACACAAAAAGTCAAACCCACACATAAAACACAAAATAAGGGGAGCGGTACACAAGATGGGGAGAGAGGGGGAAGGACACAACACAACATTTGAGAGCAGGGACATCGAGAGAACTGTGGGAGTGAGAGGGCTTGGGGGGAGGTGGGAGAGGCATAAAACATATGGACACTGCAAGGACTTCCAGGAAAGAAGTTGGAATTTCAAAAAAGTGTATCTGGGGTGAATTAGCGGGGGTAGAAAAGATCACGGTTTTAGATGGGGGAAGTTAAGAGATGGTGGTGAACAGCTGTTTTAAAGACCTGGAGGGAGAAGTGGGATTTAAGGGAGTGGGGGAGTTTGTTCCAGAGGTGGGAGAAAAGGGGATTGAAAGAGTGAAGGTGAGCAGAGAGCCTAGATTTTGGCAGTTTAACCATAAGAGAGTTGCTGGCAGATCTTGTGCGACCTGTAGGAATATTTGGGGGACAGAGCACAGAGAGACCTGAGGGAAAGGCCGGAGAGGAGTTGGTAGAAGACAGAAAGACCACCAACCTGCCTGCGGTGAGTGAGTGAAAGGCCCTCGGAGTTAGCTTCATCGCAGGAGATTCCAATGATTCTGAAAGCTTTGGTTTCAACAGCGTAAAGCCGAGGTAGGTGTGAGGCAGGAGCACCGGCCCAGAGAGGAGAGCAGTATTCCATTGAGCTGTGGATGAAAGCCTTGTATGTGGTGAGGAGCTTAGGTGTGAGCGACAGAACTTCTTTGAGAGGATTGTTGAGAAAGTAGATGGGAGGGTTTTTCAGTCGGTCTTTTCGGAGAGACATAGTAAGAGTGTGAGATTTGTCAGTATTGAAAGACATGTTCCACTTGTTTGACCAGTCTGTGATTTTGTCCAGGTCTGCAGAGAGTGAGGAGGCTGCAGACTGCCGATCTCAGGGATGAGGAATGGAGCAGCAGAGAGTGGAGTCTTCAGCAAAGAGATAGAGAGGATTTTCCAGAGAGTTGGAGAGATCATTGATGAAGACCAGAAAAAGCACAGAGACCAGAACGCTGCCTTGGGGAACTCCAGCCAGAACAGGAAGGGGAGATGAGAGAAATCCATTCAGGGCCACACGTTGACTATGACCAGAGAGGAAGTCCGCAAGCCATGCGTGGAGATTTCCATGGAAACCATAGGAGGAGAGTTTGGTGAGCAGAGCTGGGTGCCAGACCGTATCGAAGGCACGTGATATGTCAAGGGAGACAGCTCTGATTTTCTGTTTGGCATTGAGGACCTCCATCCATGGTTGAGACAGCAGAGGCAACATGTCCAGGGTAGAATGACCTGGTCTGAATCCAAATTGATGATCGGAGATCAAGCCATTGGAGAAGAGGAAGGATTTGATATCCGAAGCAATGATGGATTCCATGACTTTGCTGATAATTGGGAGCAGGCTGATTGGTCTGTAGTTGCAAGGATATGTTTTTGCACATTTTTTGTGTAAAGCGGTAATGTTTGCTGATTTCCAAGATGCTGGCAGATGACCTTGAGCAAAAGAGAGGGTGAAAAGAACAGAGAGAAGGTGAGATAGAGCAGCAGAGCAGGATTTTAGGACCCGTGGGCTGATACCGTCTGGTCCAGTTGCAGAATCAGAGTCGAGGTTTGACAAAAACTTCTCCACCTTGTCAGGAGAGAAGGACACAGAGTCCAGGAGCAGTTGGGTTCGACTGGGTAAAGTGGGAACAGAGAGAGATGGGTTCGGGACACAAGATTTTGAGGCAAACACAGAGTTGAGGCATTCGGCTTTGTCACGTGCGGTGTCAACTGTGTAGCCATTTGAGGTAAGGGCGGGGATGTTGGGGGAACAAACACTAGAAACGGATTTGACCAGATGCCACCAGGATTTGGAGGAAGGAGACAGGTTTGAGAGTTCATTCTTGAGTGTGGAGAGATGGTGCTTCTTGGCACTCCTGAGGGTAGACACACACTTGTTCCGAGCTTGGTGGAAGGAACTGAGATTGCCTTCAGTTTGATTTGCCTTCCAAGAGGCAAAGGCCAGTTATTTCAGGGCAACTGCCTCACCACAAGATTCGGTGTACCATGGATGGGAGGAAGGGTAAAACAACTGAAGACGAGATGTGATAAATCTGTGCAGGAGAGAGCAGTTTGCTTTGGAAGAATTCCCAGGAAGAATTGATGTCAGGGGCAGTAGAGATGGGAGACCAGTCAAGATAATTGATGGCTGCTTGAAGACCATGCCAGTCAGCCTGAGTGAAATTCCAGACTCATCGGCGCTGAGGAGGCTCTCTGAGAATGGCCAGAGAGATGTCCACTTTAACAAGCACATGATCAGAAGAACCGATTGGAGCAGAAGAGCAGCAGACATTTGCAGGGAAGTTTGTCATAACCAAGTCTAGAAGAGAAGATACTCCATTGACTGAGATCCGGGTCGGGAAATTGACAGATTGTGTCAGTCCCAATGAGTCGCAGAAGTCCTCGCTGAGGTGCCATGGCTGGTGAGAGAGGATCCCACACCCAGCCAGCTGGCATGATGACAGTTGAAGTTGCCACATATGAGGAAGAGAGAGTTTGGATGAGTTGATAGAAGTTGGTCCATGTTGTCAGATAGCGAAATGTAAATGGAGTCATCACTGTTTGGAGGACGGTACAGAACACATATGAACAAAAGGTGGGAGCGGAGAGGAAGCCGTAGCCAGAGGTACTCCTGGAGGTGGGGTGGAGAGAGGGCAGTGCAACGAGAGTGAGGAAGAGAATTTTGATAAAGATAGCAACCCCACCACCAGGACGAGGCTCAGGTCTATCATACCGGAGGAGGGAGTAACCAGGAAGAAATATTATAGGAATCAGAGACATGTTGAAGGAGGAAAGTTTCTCTTAAGCAGATTACGTCTGGTTTGTCAGAAGCAACCTGTATGGAGAGATCAATCAGGTTTGAGCGAAGGCCCCGGATGTTTGAGGTCCATACCGTTAATGAGGAGAGAGGGGGAGCATCGGGTGCAGAACAGGGGAGGGGAGGTGTAGGGTCAGATGAAGGATGAGAGGGGGACGTAGGGAGAGCAGTTGATCGTGTGTCAAAGATTACAGAAGAGCAACCAGAAAGGGAAGGATGAGGAGGACGAAAGGTTTGATGGTGATGGTATGAGGCACAGTGAGGGGTTGTTTGAGGGGGGTGGCAGAGAAAGGAGGTTGGAGGAGGTGGAGGTATGAAATAAAAGGGAGACAAAGTGGGGAGGAGGCAGCTTTGAGGAGGAGGGGGGGAGGGGGGAGAATTGGAGAGGGATGGTCGGGGGTGAGAGTTTTGAAGGGGAGGGGCAAAGAGGGAGTTTAGGAGGGGAGGGGCAAGGGGGGAGTTTCGGAGGGGAGGGGCAAGGGGGGAGTTTTGAAAGTGGATGATTAATGAAAGACGAACATTTATAACAAATTGGGTTTATTGTGATTTTCAAGTTAGAGATCCGTTTAAGAACAATGGAGGAGAACTTCGTGCACTTCCCTCCCAATCATTTCCTCCCAAATGATCAATCAATTATTGTACACCTCTCCCTCCCAATACCATCTCTATGTGCTGCATGGCCAAAGGCTCCACGGCATTGTCGCGCACTGGAGGTTGTTATTTATTTATTTGGTATGGGGGTGGTGTGCTTTGAATGTATCTGTACTTGTTTAGCTCGTGTTTTATTTTGCATCGCTGATTATCTTCTATTCTTCTTTTTATCCATGAGCCAATCCCAAAAGAAAGCAATTTTTTTTTTGTTTTATCTAGCCTTAACCCTGCTTTGACAATTGGCCCAGATGCCATCAGTGCCCATGGTATCACTCCTGCTCTCCTGCTCTTGCTTCTCTCACTATTCAACTTATCCTTCTCCCGAGGCCTAGAAATCGGCAAACATCACTCCTGTCCACAGATCCGCAGATGTGAAAACAGATCCTTTTAACTACAGACCAGTGAGCTTGCTTCCAAATTCAATCAAAGCCATGGAATCCCTCATTGCTGCTGATGTCACGTCTTTCCTTTTTACAAACAGCCTGATCATTCACCATGAATTTTAATTACGTCTCGGTCATTCAACTCCAGACAGGCTTCTGCTCTTCTCTTGGCAATTTATTGTAGGCCCTACATCTCAAAGAAGAGGTCTGCATTATCTCCTTGGGACATTTGACAGTCTGGCACCCTGCTTGCATTGCCCAGCTATAGGGTTTCCTCCATTGCTTCCAACAGGTGGTGCACCGCCATCTCATGTCATCCCCCATATCTACCCACAAACTTTATTATCTCATGTTAACCCTTTCAAACCAAGTCCATTAACCCTTAATTGCAGATTACTATGTTTCCTCCCTTCCTCTTTCTCTCCTCTCTTCCTATTCGGTCATTCCCTAGATTATCATATCCAAATGTTTTCCCATTATCAGTTCATAGCCTCCATCACCCAACTCTTCCATGAGCCTCAATCTTGTAAATAATAAAAATTAGATCAGTTATTTTGCTGAGCCTCGAACATATGCCAAGGCATGCAAAACAAACTCTTCAAGCTAATCCCTATAGGAATCTGTTCTTGCAATTCCAGAAGTCCATCCTCACCATTACTTTTTGTATTCAGGAGCTTCCTGTGCCATTGTTTCATCCTTAGAATCTCACAACATAATACATGGCTGCTGAACTCTCAGCATTAACAATATACTTCATTCATACTGTAAAAGTGTTCTCGTTATTCTTACCGTGTGTTCTTTTTCCATATTCTTATGTCATCCTGATGTTCCTGAAAATCAACAAAGTTGAGGGTTGCTGCCACGACAATAGCTTTGGCATCTTTGACAATAGCATTTTGGCATCATATATTCATTCATTCATTCATTCATCTCCGCGTTTCAAATCGAGTATCTTCTTCTGTTTTGTTGTTGTATGATTGATTTATCTCACTTTTATCTTCGCTCACTTTGTACTTTCTTGTAGAGAATCCAGTTGCTATTTCATTTTTTTTGTGAAATGTAGTCATTCAATGTCCAATCTTGTGTTGACGTTTGGAACCGGTCATGTACCGTATGTTTTGACTAATAATGTAAAGCTGAGTATGACAATTTGCATGCAAATGAACTCTGAGGTATTTTTTATGTTGAAGGCTCCAGGAATGGACTATACAGCGCTCAGAGGCCAGACCTTAAATAAAAGAGCAGAAAAGTGTGTGATGTTTGTTTGTGAGAGAGAGGTTGAAGCTAGCCCGGTAGCTATAGTTTGAGTGAGACAGAAAGTAAGACCAGAAATCCTGACACGGAGAGTGTAAAATGGTTCTGGGTACTACTTTAACACTCCTAAGTCAGAACGCTAGTAGACAGGTCCATGCCAGGCAGAAATGGCGCCGTTTTCCAGTCAAGGTTTTCTCAGTGGATTTATATACTTTTGATCATACTCTGTCGAATAAGCTTGTGGGCCACCCTGAAATTTGCCTCAAATCCAAGATGGCGGCCAAAAATCCAAAATGGCCACCAGAATAGCTAAAATAGTATTTCTGAGAGTTGCTTTTACCCATAGATGATTTTTTTTCAACTGATTGTGGCCTATTATGATAAAGAAAGATAACTCAGTCATAACTCAGCCATAAAAATTAACAATCGGTACTTTATTAACAAAATGGCCGCCGGGCAACTTCCGTATTACGGAAACTGCTATAACTTCAGTTCCGAGTGTGATATGATTATAATTTTGGTGTCCAGTCATATGTTTTTGGGGTCAAGGAATCCATATTTGTACTTTTTATTTCAGTGAAATCATTGGTTCATAAAGAAATCTAAGATGGCTGCCAATACTGGCCACCGATGTGGCAGATTCAGTCATGTCTTGTGCTCCATAATATATATTACAATACATTTTGATTCAATTTCTTGGTTTCCAAAGTCTGGTTATCCATTTAGTTGGTTTATCATGACACTAGCTCAATAGATCATCCCCTAAATCATGGATGAACAATAAATCCAAGATGGCTGCCGCTGAACGGCTCCTAGTCAGTTTTGCTTCGTCTACCAAACTACACAGGTTTATAAAATGTATCTGAATTCCCATTCAATATGATCCCCGGCTTTGGTTATGCTTTGGGAAAAATATGTTGTTCAAAAGGCACATAATCCTCAGTTACTAAGATCAAGATCAAGATCACTCTCTTCACTCTGAAAGTCTGAATAAAGTCCACAGGTATCCGAAGAAAGTTGTTCCATGGTGCTCTCCGAATTTTCCCCATCTCCTTGGTACTCTTCATCAACTTCAGATTCTTCTGCTCTTTCTTCTGCCCCACCGATACCTATAAAAAATGTGAATGGATATAGTCGGGATTCAAAACAGTAAATCATATAAAAATAACAAAATTACGATTGCATTTTGGACTTATCTACCTTGCTTTTCTCTTTCTCTACAGTGAACTTCACTGTCTTGTACATGTTTTCTGCTTGTATTCCTGTGTCTCTTCTTCCTTGAAGGCTGGCTTCTCTCTTCTACTGCATCTTCTAAATCTGCATCATACTCCGCGAGACCTGTAAGTGGAAGGTTACACATATTTAATCTGGATGAATGCACTGCCAGTGGGAATACATTGGAGGAACTTTATGACAGGAACGAAAAGCAATGATCAAAGTAATGATATATTTTTAGTATACTTACTTTGAATTTGTCTTTTCTTGCTCTTTTTCTTGGAGAGGCTTGGAGGGAGTTGCGGGCAGGTAAACCATATTGGCCTGATACCATCATCTGTATTTTCCCATCCTCTGTCAGTGATAGAAGGATACTCAATGTTTTGCTTGAGACACTGGTACCACACCCATGCCTGAAGGTCACTCCTCTTGAGGTGTTCATTGGTGCTACTCTCGTCTGGAAGGATGCTGGAACTAGATTTCACCTTTTGAGTGTTGTACGTTCGGATCCTTGTTTCAACAAAGCTTTCTTGTTCACTTCCAGAATACATGCAGGTTCTGAAGAAGCATTTAGCACTGGTAGCATCTTGAAAAGATTGATTTGATCTGCCCAGCTGAGAGAGTAGATGGGATTTCTCTTGTTTCAACATCTTCTTCAATGGCTTGATTTTGCCGATGCGAAATGGGAATGATGTCGTGTCACATCCAGTAATGCTATGATATGCTGGGAGAGTTTGACACACTTCATCTCCAAAATGAGTCGTTAGTTTCTTGACACTGACGTACCGATGGTCAATCTTCATGAACCAGTCTTGTGGTGGTTTGCAGACAGAATAGGCATAGCTCAAGAGGATCAGTACATCTGTATCTGAAGCCTTAATCACAACCGGACCTTCGCACTTGCTTGCATGAAGAACAAGCCTGGTGTCAGCCTCATGATGGTTGCAGGATTCAAGTTGTTCAAACTTAGTTTGCGTGATCAACCATGTATTCTGTTCCTCTGTCACGGTGAGTGGAATTCTGAGTTTCGATCTGACTGAATCACTTTTGAAGTAAGTGACCATAAATTTAATCAGCTCAGTCTTGTTTTCAGCATTATGCAGAAATGCGTCCCAATCTTTGCCTCTGGGCATACTCTGCTCGGGGCTTGTGATGTGGGTTCTTCTACCAGAGATCCCTCGGCGTCGTTGGGTTAACTCCTTTGTAGTGGACGTACAGTAGGAATCAAATATGATCCCAAGCTGTTTTGGGTTTGACTGGCTTGGTGGCATGCAGAATTTCAATAGGGCATCAGTGTATTCTCCCCAAGTCTGTTGAGCCGGGATTGACTTTACAGCTGCCATTCCGTCAATCAGCCAGTTGCTTCTATTTGGCGGTTCCTCTGTAGTTGATGAAGATTCCTCAATAAGGTAGTTCCTCAGCGCTGCTTTAGAACCTTGTCGAATGTCTCGTTCTGGTGTGGCAAGGGCAAGTGGAATAGTTGTCAGGGGGTGTGAATGTGCCTCTTCAGGGGTAGTTGCCTTTCCTACCAACACACCAAATGCTTGTCGATCCTCCTTGAGAACGTTCACTGCCTTTGGATTTTTCTTGACCTTCTCCATGCCCGTTTTGATCTTGAGATTCACAATCCTGTCAAAAATGTTCATTCTGCCTTCTCCAGTAGCCTTGAGTCTAAGGTTAACAAAGTCTTGGAATTGTTTCTCTCCTGCTTCGGTTGATGACAACAATCCACTGACAATACCTTGGTTAATTTCCACTCCAGTTTTCATGTGACGCGCAGAACCAATCAGAAAAGGGTCAAAGTACTTATCCAATTGGATGACTAGGTTGCGAACCATGTTGTCATGCTGCCTCCGTGCCCCTATTGTTGTTTCCTTGTGAGTTGAAGAGGTCAGGATATGCAACCTTTCCTTCAATCTTCCTCTGAGCTTTGCCATTAAGTGACTCGTTTTTATGAACGCATCTGTTGTCTGCTTGCTGGTACTGTAACCGCCTTGCATTGGACCACCCCGGACTTTAACCTCTCTGTTGATTGTGGTCTCAGTGATCAAGTCCCCATGGATCGTAGAAAAGGGCTCGCCAGTCATCGACCCTCCGAATCCATTTTGCAACAGATCATCCCAGGCATCTTTGTGATTCACCTTCAGATTTTGGAGATTGACGTGTTGGAATGTCAGGTACCTAGCATAGTTGATGTGCCCGAAAGCAAAGCACTTTGGAAGAAGCGTTCTCTCTGCTGCCAGGTGTGTTTCAATGCTCTTCTCCCTTACAGCTGCTATGAGGCACAACATTGCTGATACGTCCTTAAGATATTCTGCTATCATTTTGGCCTGAGTTCCTGCTGATTGCATCAGTGAGGTACAGATGTCCTTGAAAATAGGTAACTGCAGAACTGATTCAAGACTTGTCTTATTTGGATTGAACCTGAGGTTGGCGACCACTTCTCTCGTATACTCGTCCAATATGGAAGCAACATCTTGTGATTTCATCCTGTGCCTCAGTAGGGCCTCAAATGACTGTTTGTGTAGACGAATGCTTCTTGCGTAGTGACGTCCTTCAAATGCTTGAGCAACAGAACCATCGGCAATAGCTCCGGCATCTACCCACCAGTCCTTCAAACCAAGACATCCATACTTCTTGAAGAGAATCTTGAGGTTCACCAGAATGGTATGGAATCCTCCCATGAGTGGTATTATTTTGTCATACCTCTCCTGATGCTGATATAGCCATGAAATGATCAACATTTTGCTGTTGATTGCCTCATCTGCATGTGCAAAAATATAGTCCAGTTCAAGATCTTCAGCAATCTGTACTATCATGTCCATGTACCATTTAATCACATTGTCTCCCGGGGGCAATGGAACGACAGGAAGATACTCCAACTTGCACTTTGTAGTGGAGCAATCAGTCACAGTTTTCATGAATGAAGTCCAAGAACCTACAGGTCCCAGCACGTCTTTATCAATCTCAGGAAAGTATTCTTCTAGGCAGTCGTCACCAACAGTACCAACGAGAACCCAAGCAATATTCCGTTCCAGAGCATCGTGTAACACTTGTGAATCTCTGTAGTCATCATTGAAGTCGGGAAAGGATGGAGGGGGTGCTCTTTTCTTAGGGATTTTGGATGCTCCATAGTCAGGCTCCTCTTGCTCAATGATATTGGACTGTTTAAGTTTTGAAGTGTTGCCAGCGGCGGTATCATCAGCATGTACAGCCTGGAATATTGTACCAGTTGTGTGATGAGTAGTTTGGGCTCCCGTCAGCGTCTGCTGTTTACCATCTGAGTTATCAAATGTTATATGTACACTTCGACCCTTGACGAAACCTGGAGGTAGCATCTTCTTGTGCTCCATGCTGATGGACTTTGCCCAATTATTGTTCAAGTCACGGACATCTGTGTATGGTATTCCAACGCCACATCGATTCAAGAGAGTAGTTGCCTCTTTGCTACCAGTGATTCTATGTATGGTCAAACTCAAAGCAGTTCCTAATGGTGATCGCTCACCTTTGACCATTTTTTCCCAGCTCTGAGTTATAGCTGAAATTTTCTCCGCTTCAGCGTTGCTTGTAGCCGTAGCATACCCAAATGCGTTTGTAGATCTCCTGGGATTGATTGACCAAGAAATGGCATTGAAGATACAGTGAAGAGGTCTGTGACTATCGAGTAGATCAAACAGCTCATCTGGTTCAAGAGGCCATTTGATATCATACCTCTGTGAAAGTTTACGACGAATCAGCTTTGAAAATGCTATTGTCAAATCAGATTCACGTAGACCATTTCCTTCAATTGTAGCCGCAGAATACGATATCGGATTGACCGCAGTGGAATGGACAACTAGCCGGTTCCCAAACAAGTGGAAGTCGATGGCGTCACCAAATTTCTCAGTCAGTCGTTTTTTCAACATGCAGGTTTTTGAAATCGGAGGGTCCTCAAGTTCATTGTCTTCACTGATCTCCTTTATGTCCTCAATCAATTCTCTCAGGAAATACGCCTTTTGATCCTTGACTACCATGCGGTGAAACAGTTTGAAAAAGCTGTCCATAACCTCGGTAGCTAATCTATCCTTCTCTGCTGCATCCGCTGACAGCAACTTTCTATCATATGCATAGGTAAAATTGTCATAACAACTTTTATGATAGTACACATCAACTGCAAACATGTCATATGATGCTCCACTCAGAATAACATCGAGTCGCTTCGCTGCATCATGGAACTTATCTCCTTCATCTTTGATTTTCATGTCCTTTGAACGTTCTACTTTACTGACAGCATTCTTCTCGGAGCATCTACCAAGACCACCACTATTGTACGGTTTACTGTCATCTTTCGTATCCACGTTGCACACGAAACAGATTTGCTTTTTCTCAAGTGACCCCCTGCGTATCCTATACGCGGGAGCAGCAACTGGTTCATTCGACTCATGAATATTCTCTGAACTGGAAACGGGAAGTTTGCGAGATTGGGCTTCCTTTCGGGCAATTCTGTTCCGAAATGTGATTCTACAGTTCTCATGAATCTTGACATCATGGCCTGCACTAGATAGTCTCACAGCGGCTGATTGAAATTCAGCATATGGTGCCTGAGTACACAGACTCTTGTCAACTTTAACCCATCTTCCCGCTAATTCTTGAATAGACTGCAATCCCTCCTCAGTCATATTATAAGCTGACTCAACGTCCTTAATAGTTTCATTACAGAGGCAGCACAACGGTTTGTCGCCCCTTGCTAAACTCAAAATCGGCGTGGATGCCATTGTGCAACCCTTTTCTCCTGTGCCAAAAAAGTTTTGTCTTTATGTAGTAATTTTATGAGGATTCACTGTATCTGCTAAGCCAGGATTCATGGAATCATTTCTTTGCGTCCGCATTCATGGAATCATTTCTTTGCATCCGGATTCAAGGAATCTGAAATGGAAACCAAGAAATTGAATCAAAATGTATTGTAATATATATTTCACTGAAATAAAAAGTACAAATATGGATTCCTTGACCCCAAAAACATATGACTGGACACCAAAATTATAATCATATCACACTCGGAACTGAAGTTATAGCAGTTTCCGTAATACGGAAGTTGCCCGGCGGCCATTTTGTTAATAAAGTACCGATTGTTAATTTTTATGGCTGAGTTATGACTGAGTTATCTTTCTTTATCATAATAGGCCACAATCAGTTGAAAAAAAATCATCTATGGGTAAAAGCAACTCTCAGAAATACTATTTTAGCTATTCTGGTGGCCATTTTGGATTTTTGGCCGCCATCTTGGATTTGAGGCAAATTTCAGGGTGGCCCACAAGCTTATTCGACAGAGTATGATCAAAAGTATATAAATCCACTGAGAAAACCTTGACTGGAAAACGGCGCCATTTCTGCCTGGCATGGACCTGTCTATAGTACTACCCTGGGCGGTTGCTGTCTGCAACCTACTACCTAAAAAACCGGTTCAACCACATGGGTGTTTTTTTGGAGACACCATCTCCGTACTGAATGGCCCTTGGCTCCCTAAAGGAGCTCATCTGCCCTTTAACATGTATTGTTTTTAGTCTCGCGGGGTGTCACAGTCACACTCCCCACTGGCAAGCCAGTGAGGGGTGTTGGTTTAGTCGCCGACTTCCCAACCATGCGGCAGGTAGCACTGGGTTACATGTTACCAGTGGCAGTCACGAGACTGACCTGACTTATCAAGAGACTGACCTGATTTAAAATTATATTATTCATCATTTGTCATTTGTTCATTTATATTAATGGTGGTCGTTTTTTATATTTCTTCCTCCCCCCTCCCCAACCCCCCCACATAGCTGAAGTATTTGGAATAGTTGTTTTAAACATGTTCCTGTAATTCATGTGTTTCTCTTTGGACCACAATAGTGGTGTTATTGAAACCTCGATGTCATGGCATAGCATAATGCTTGTCTTATTCCGTTGGAGAATTAACCTAGATCTTATTGTCGGCCTGTTTGCCTGCTCACCAGTTGGTCATGTCTTGTTGATGAAGGGAATGGAAGCCAAATAGCTTTCTGCTTTGTCCAAGTCAGATTATTTATCCGTTTTGTTTTATGGGCATTGTTGTACATTGTGCTTCTTTTTCAGATATTGTGATGGCTCTGGATGTTTTCAGGAAAGATCTGGAGTTCGCCAGCAGCTCAAAGGTACATCGGAAGCAAATGGAACATGTTTGTGTTGCCAGTGAGGGAGTGGATTCTGCACTCGTTTGGATACAAAACTGTGTATAATCGATATTTGGCATGATTACTGCTGTAGATGCTAAGCAGAGTTCACATTTCACTACTTCTTGTCATATCTTAATAATTCAGTATTCTTGCACCTAACTTGATCATGAACTAAAAATGTCGTGCAAGTTCTGTAAAATCGACCAAGTTTGAATAGTTAATAACTATGTTATTCATTCCCTCCATATCGACACCGGCCTTCATGAACAAAAGTAGTCCTCCGTTATACTTTCGGGCTTAAGTACTTGTTTCTCTCATTGACAATGAAATCGCTGACACAGAATTGAGATGGTATAATGTCATTGGTATGTGTGTAATAAACGGTTGGTTACTTCATTTCCATTCGATTCTATTGTTGAGAAGGCAAATTTTGATATTATTGAGTTGATGAAGATTTATTTAAATATACTCATCTGCAATATCATATTCTCTTTGATGATTTCCTCATGCCCTTTGAAAGAAATGGGTTTAAGAGTCTGGTGGTGTATGATTCTGTGTGATAGGACAACTCGATAAGGATCTGGCGAATGAACAAAAACTCCGGACGCGTGCACTGTTTTGCTGTGGGTATTGGTCATACTCAGGCTGTGGGGTCCCTTGCTTGCTCCAAGTAAGTACTGGACAATTGAAGTCGGACAATGCAAACTCACTGTATTAATAAGATAATAACTAAGTGTTTGTACTGTTTATTTGAAAGTAGTGGATGCTGTTAGTGGTGATTAGCTTGTTTAAAAAAAGAAACCTGGATGCATTTTAACCTTCGGATTCCAGGCTTGAGGGCATTATATGGGCAGCTGGGTCCATCGGATAATTTCTTCTTTCTATAGTGGAAGACAAACCCGGTGTGTACCCCGGTTTAGAATAGGTACACCATATCCCTGCGTGTCGTAAGAGGCGACTAAAAGGGTTGGCGTCAGGAAGGGCATCTGGCCATAAAAAAAACATTGCCTCAAAAAGAGAACCATGACAATTACGACTACATATGGGCAGGGTACAGCCCGAAGTACCCCGTGACCCATGGGGGACCCCACTCCCTCTCGTCAAAACTCAAGGTGGGGAACCCGATCGAAGCAAGGGTGGAAATCATTCCATTTATGATGACGAAACGTCTGATGCCCGACGTGGAGATCGGTTTCTGAGATTTGGAACATGGAATGTAGGGACAATGACAGGGAGATCAGGAGAAGTGGTGGAAGTATTGGTCAGAAGAAGAGTGGACATATGTTGTGTGCAGGAGACGAGATGGAAGGGAAGTGGTGTGAGAATGGTGAAGGGTAGGCAGGGACAGAAATACAAGTTTGTGTGGCAAGGGTGCCCAGAGGGCGTGAATGGTGTTGGTGTCCTGTTTTCTGAGGAGATTGTAGACAGTGTGGTGAGTGTGACGAGAGTGAGTGAAAGGTTGATGATGGTGAAAATGATGATTGGAAAGCTCTTGGTGAACATCATCTCGGGATATGCTCTGCAGGTTGGTCGGAGCGATGAAGAGAAGGACAAGTTCTGGTATGCTATAGAGAAGCTGATGGAAAACGTGAAAGATGAGGAAGTTGTTGTGGTAGGAGGAGACCTAAATGGACATGTGGGAAGGAGTATGGACAGTTTTGAGGGAGTTCATGGGGGTTACGGATATGGTGTGAGAAATGGAGAAGGTGAAAGGATTTTGGAGTTTGCTAATGGAGCTGATTTGTTGATTTGTAATACTTAGTTCCAGAAAGAGGATAATAAGCTTGTTACATACACGTCAGGTGGGTCGACGTCAACCGTTGACTACCTGCTGGTGCGTGGGCGAGATAGGGGGCACCTCCGGGACACAAAGGTGATCCCGGGGGAGAAGGCTGTTTCACAGCACCACTTGGTTGTCTGCGACATAAGGGTGAAAGGTGCGAGGAGAGCTCGGTGGGTGAAGTACCAACCGAGAATGAAGGTGTGGAGGTTGAAAGAGGTGACAGTGAGGGAGGCATTAAAAGAGAGGCTGAGTATGGTGGAGGATGATGTGGTTGAGCTTGAAAGTGGTTGGATGTCAATGAAAGCTAATCTGTTGGGAGCCGTTGGTGAGGTATGTGGATGGACAAAAGGACCACCGAGGCACTCGAAAACATGGTGGTGGGATGATGAAGTTGGAAAGAAGATTGACGAGAAGAGGAAGAAGTTCAAGGAGTGGCAGAAGGCGAAGGGTATGGGGGCAGAAAAGGCAGAGCATGAAAGTTATAAGGCAGCCAAGAAGGCTGCAAAGAAAGAGGTAGCAAAGGCACAGGAGGCATGTAGGAAAATGTTCGGAGAACGCTTGGATTTGGAAGAGGGTCAGAGAGCGGTATTCAGGATTGCAAAGCAGATAGCGAAAGAGAGGTGTGATGTGATGGGGGTGAGTTGCTTGAAGGATGAAGTGGGACAAATCGTTGTGGACCCAGATGGAATTAAAGGAAGATGGAAGAGATATATGGAAATATTGTTGAATGCAGAGAATGAATGGGATGGCAACAAAGAGAGTAACCCAGTTTTCGGACCGGCAGAGAAGACAACCGAGAAGGAAGTTGAGGAAGCGATAAAAGCAATGAAGAGTAGAAAAGCGGAGGGCCGACGGGAGTTGTGGGAGATATGTTGAAGGCAGTGGGATTGGGGTGTGAAGAGAATGACGGAGATCTGCAATCTGGTGGTGAAAGAAGGCCGCATTCCAGTGGATTGGGAACTGAGTACCCTCGTCCCTCTATACAAGGGGAAAGGTGACCCTCTGGACTGTGGCTCAAATCGAGCGAAAAAGTTATTGGAGCATGGAATGGAGGTATTGGAAAGGGTGTTGGAGAGGAGGATAAGGAAGAAAGTGAAGATTGACGAAATGCATTTTGGATTCATGCCAGGAAGAGGAACGACAGACGCGCTTTTTATTGTGAGGCAGTTGCAGGAGAAGTATATGGAGAAGAGGAAGAAGTTGTTTCTTGGGTTTGTTGATCTGGAGAAAGCATTCGATAGGGTTCCACGTGAAGTAGTCACATGGGCATTGAGGAAGTTAGGAGTGGAGGAATGGTTGATCAGAGTAGTGATGGCAATGTACAAAAGAGCGCGCACAGCTGTTAGGACGAAGGACGGGAACAGTGGTGAGTTTGAGGTGAAGGTGGGAGTGCATCAGGGGTCAGTACTAAGTCCACTACTATTTGTAGCTGTGATGGAGGTGCTGGCTCAGAATGTAAAGGAGGGTTTACCGTGGGAGTTGTTGTATGCAGATGATCTGGTGTTGATTGCAGAAAGTATGGATGGACTGAAGGAGAAGATGAACAAGTGGAAGGAATGTATGGAGACAAAAGGTCTGAAGGTGAATATCGGAAAAACGAAGGTGATGGCAAGTGGTAAAGCATGTGGTGAGGTGGAAAGAACTGGGAAGTGGCCGTGTGCTGTGTGCAGGAAGGGTGTCGGAGTGAATTCCATTCAATGTACAATGTGCGCTCAGTGGGTTCATCAAAAATGTAGTGGTTTGAGAGGATCATTAACCAGTGTGGCAGCTACATTCAAGTGTAAGGTGTGCACAGAAGGAGCTGCAGATGGAGGAAATGTTGAGTTGGATCTTGGAGATGGCGTGAAGCTGGAAGGTGTGAAAACATTTTGTTACCTTGGAGACATGCTGAATGGAGAAGGTGGATCAGACTCGGCAACGGTTGCTCGAGTGAGATGTGCATGGAAGACGTTTCGGGAACTGAGTGGCGTGCTGACGAGGAGGGGAGTGTCATTGAAGCTGAAGGGAAAGGTGTATGCTGCATGTGTGAGAAGTGTTATGATTTATGGGAGTGAGACATGGGTAATGAACGTAGAGCAGCAACAAAGGCTGGATAGGGTGTAAATGCGAATGGTTCGGTGGATGTGTGGAGTATCGTTGAGAGAGAGGAAGACAAATGATGAATTGTGAAAGATGATGGGAATAGAGCCTGTGATGGATGCTGTGAAGAGAAACAGGTTGAGACGGTTTGGTTATGTGTTGAGGAAGGATGAAAGTGACTGGTTGAAAAGAGTGATGGAAATGAATGTAGAAGGAAGTAGAGGACGGGGAAGACCGAGAAAGACTTGGCTAAAGATGGTCGAAGAAGAAATGCGGGCGAGGGGGTTAACAAGGGGAGATGCAGAAAATAGGGCAACATGGAGAACATTGTCATGGGGACCGCAAGGCTAACCCCCGCTCTTGCAGGGAAAATGGCCTTAAAATGCCTGTTGTGTTGTTGTTGTATAGTGGAAGACAAAATCGCTATTGTAGATCGTGCATGGGCGCTCTGCGGTTCCACCGCAATACACTTCCAGATGTAAGAACGTTCCTGGAATGACTTAAATGGGGCACATGATCTCTGTCGTACCAGCAACGGAATTTGTGGGTGGGGAAACCAGGGCATAAAACACATTTGAGATACACTATCATTTATTTTCAGTTTTTATTCCAGAAAATAGCGATGAATGAGTTTAGAGAAACCAAATGTATTCATCCAGCCAAACATGAAATTCTATTGCACTGGACTTTTGACTACAGGTGTTAAAAAACTAATTGAAGATGTTCATGAAGCAAAGATATTCGGATTAATAAATAGACAATTGCAATCATTAAATTTGGTATCGATCCTTCATTTTCAAGACTAGCAACGGTACCCGCCTTACGGGCGGGGCTTCAATTGGGAGGCCCAAATGACAAGGCAAAATATCAGAAATTGAAGGCTTTTTTTATTTTAAATGATTCATATAAACATCCGTTAAATCATATCGCACGCAAATCATCAAAATCTAAACAGTATTTGTAGAATTTCAATAAAAGCCACTTCACTGTTCATGTCGGTAAATATTATTCCATCATGTTTGGAAAAACTGGAAAATTGGAAAATTGGGAAAACAATATAGCCTATTTTACTCCAGGGGATCCCAAGATTACCCACCCAAAATTTTGTTGGGATCGGTTCAGCCGTTTTTGCGGTACCTGGGAACAGACAGACAGACAGACCGACAGACATTTGGTGAATTATAGTAAGATGTGCACCATTGGGCAGCCAAAATATCTGCAGATTGTCAATTTAAACGTAATTGACTCTTGTGATTACATTGACAAACCCACCTAACCTCCACCTGGTGTTGGTTTGATGGTTAAGGTGACTAGCCTAAATTAAGATCATAGGATCCTGAGTTTGAGCCCCTGTCATGCCATGAGATAACACCGGGTGGGTTGACTCGGACTGTATTCCTTCCGAGGTCGGCATACGAGTATGGTGTGTTGGAGTGGCGACCCGTGCATGATTCCGCCTCGTAGCAAGGAAAAACTGCATTGGCAGCGCTATGCATATGTCGATGTGAAAGGAGTGGTTCTTCTTCTTCTTTTGTAACACTTTTTTGTACATAAATCTTTGCTAACGTGCAAAGCAGTTTTGCAGTTTTTCTTTTTTTTGTTAATTATACACCGAAACATCGTAAAATGAAATTAAAAGTTAAGAGTACAACAATATATATGTATATATACACACACAATATGGCCAAAAGTATGTGGACACACGAACATCACACCCGTATGTGCTCGTCGAACATCTCATTCCAAAATCATGGGCGTTAATATGGAGTTGGTCCCCCTCCCTTCCATCCCCTCCCCTCCCCTCCTTTGCTGCTACAACAGACTCCACTCTTCTGGGAAGGCTTTCCACTAGATGTTGGAATATTGCGGAGATTTGCTTCCATTCAGCCACGAGCATTAGTAAGGTCGGGCACTAATATTGGGCGATTAGGCCTGGCTTGCAGTCGGCGTTCCAATTCATCCCAAAGGTGTTTGATGGGGTTGATGTCAGGGCTCTGTGCAGGCCAGTCAAGTTCTTCCACACAAATCTCGACAAACCATTTCTGTATGGACTTCACTTTGTGCACAGGAGCATTGTCATGCTGAAACAGGAAAGGGTCTTCCCCAAACTGTTGCCACAAAGTTGGAAGTACACAATCATCTAGAATGTCATTGTATGCTGTAGCATTAAGATTTCCCTTCACTGGAACTAAGGGGCCTAGCCCGAACCAAGAAAAACAGCCCCAGACCATTATTCCTCCTCCACCAAACTTGACAGTTGGCACTATGCATTCGGGCAGGTGGCGTTCTCCTGGTATCTGCCAAAACCAGATTCGTCCGTCGGACTGCCAGATGGTGAAGCATGATTCAGCACTCTAGAGAACGCGTTTCCACTGCTCCAGAGTCCAATGGCGGCGAGCTTTACACCACTCCAGCCGACCCTTGGCATTGCGCATGGTGATCTTAGGCTTGTGTGCGGCTGCTCGGCCATGGAAACCCATTTCATGAAGCTCCCGACGAACAGTTGTTGTGCTGACATTGCTTCCAGAGGCAGTTTGAAACTCGGTAGTGAGTGTTGCAACCGAGGACAGACGATTTTTACACGATTCAGCACTTGCAGCAGCCCCATTCTGTGAGCTTGTGTGGCCTACCACTTCGTGGCTGAGCTGTTGTTGCTCCTAGACGTTTCCACTTCACAATAACAGCACTTACAGTTGACCAGGGCAACTCTAGCAGGGCAGAAATTTGATGAACTGACTTGTTGGAAAGGTGGAATCCTATGACGGTGCCACGTTGAAAGTCACTGAGTTCTTCAGTACGGCCCATTCTACTGCCAATGTTTGTCTATGGAGATTGCATGGCTGTGTGCTTGATTATATATACCTGTCAGAAATGGGTGTGCCTGAAACAGCTGCATCCACTAATTAGAAGGGGTGTCCGCATACTTTTGGCCATGTAGTGTACCTACCATGAATGAGTAATTCTTTTGAAAGACTGCAGAAGTTACCAAAAAGCAATCATTGTTGCAATAAAGGCATGACAGTTTACATTCATCTGCTTTTCGATCTCTGTTATGTGTGTCCACTTGCCACTGATAATTAAATCAAGAGTTATTTTCTTGTATTTTGATGAAATAAATCTCGCACAAAAATATTGAATCTTGCACGAAATGAAAAACAATTAAATATTTAATGGTAGGTCAGTGTAATTTCATCTGAAATGAAATATTTAATAGAGAGCTGGTGTTGGCTTAGCAGTTAGGGTGCCGGCTTGGGATCCTAGGATCCTGGGTTTGAATCCCGGTCGATCGCTGAATTAACGCAAGGCGGGTTGACTCAGCCTGTCATCCTTCCGAGGTCGGCAAATTGAGTACCAGCTTGCTCGGATGAATGATCCCGGTGTGTACCCCGATTTAGAATAGGTACACCGTATCCCTGCGCACCGTAAGAGGCGACTAAAGGTTGGCGTCAGGAAGGGAATCCGGCCATTAAAAAAACAAACAAACAAAAAACATTGCTTCAAACAGGGAACCATGATTGTCATGGAGCCCGCAAGGCTAACCCCCGCTCCAGCAGAGAAAATGGCCTTAAAACGATCATTCATTCATTCATTCAGTGTCATTGGCATTGCGTAACCTTCTACAGATTGAAGGAGCAGTTTGTGGTGAGCGGAAGCCAAGACTGCACAATGAAGATGTGGAAACTCCCCAAGACCCTTTCGATGAAGGATGAACCTTCAGATCGGCCTGTTACCATTATCCCGCAGTTCACCTTCAAGGCGCATGATAAGGTATGGGCCTTGTCACCTTGCTTGTATAGTTGTAGTTACTATTACAATATTTCTTGGCTTATTTTTTCTTGGTGAAGTGCATTGAAATGATTTCCAGGTTTTAGTCATATCTAAACACACATGGGTGGGGTGAAGGGCTTGCAAATAATGTTTTAAAAATGTGGTGTATGCAGGACATCAACAGCATTGCCATATCCCCCAATGACAAGTTATTTGCCAGCGGTTCTCAAGACCGTACGGCCAAGCTGTGGTCCTCAACAGGTGAACTTATGGGCATATTACGTGGTCACAGGCGTGGAATTTGGTGCGTCCAGTTCTCGCCTATGGATCAAGTGCTGGCAACGAGTTCAGCTGATGGGACTATACGTCTGTGGGGCCTTCAGGACCTATCCTGCCTTAAGGTGACTTCGTCATTGCTGGCAGAGTTAACCGGGTTGTGCATTACAACAAAGAGGCGATATTGCAGTGACTACACGACACTTTTAATATTTGCTTGTCTTGCAGACGTTCGAAGGACATGAAACATCAGTTCTGAGGGTGGTATTTGTTGCACGAGGCATGCAACTTGTCTCAAGGTAACGGCATTGTGGGACAACTCCATTCTTTATTTCTCACAGATTGTTTGGGAAGACAGTAAGACGGTTGATAGGGTAAGGTATGTAAAAGAGGGATGAGCAGTTATTTCATTTATGAGTTTGTCCAAAAGAACGATGCAGAGCTAGCGCACTTGCTCTTGAGCTGCTCCATCTCGGTTCGAATCACTATAAACTGTCTGATTGGTGTTTTGCAAGCAGGGCCAATGAGTGCACTGTCTATTGGATGGGACTTTTTCGTGGGGAGCCATCTGTCAGAATAAGCTGGTGGACGTTAAAGACACCACAGTGACTATAGTGACCTCATGATGTTCCAATTTATCAAAAAGCAAAATTGTCTTAAAATAATAATCCAAGCATGATACAGTAGTGTTTAAAATAAAGGCTGTCTAACATTGAGGAATAGTACAAACATCCTTGTGTTATGGAAAGTCAGGAAAAGTCAAATTATTTGACCCTTCTTTACAGCGGATCTGATGGCTTGATCAAGGTGTGGACGATCAAAACGAATGAGTGCAATAAGACCATCGATGGGCATGAGGATCGGATCTGGGGGTTGCATGTCAACAGGGAGGACAACCAGTTGGTAACTGGTGCTGGAGACTCGTGTATAGTCCTTTGGCAGGCATGATAATTTTCTTTATCACTTCACCTGCTAACATTACTGTCTTTAATATATGGGGAAACATATACCAAAGATGTTTTCCTAATTTCCATGGCTGCATACAATATTGCTTTACAGGATGTGACTGAAGAAGAGAGAGAAGAAGAACGAACAAAGCAAGCAGAGCAGATTCTCAAGTAAGGATCTCTGTTTAAAAAAGAAAGCAATTTTTCACGTGCGCAGCCTGCTGGGGCTTGGGTTAACACTCAGTAGGCAGGTCAGTACCGCACAGATTGCACAGACGGCTGGTTAATACTCCAATTAGTGCATCCAGAAAGCAAGCGGTTCTATTGGGTACTGGTAATTATCAGATTATGATAATGCCCTTGATTTAAATCCACTTCACGGAAAGCCCAATGAACCAAAGAGTGCGGGAAGATGATGAAATTAGTGGCAAGGCAGACACATGATCTTAGGAGATGTAAATAATTTATTGCACTTGACAAGATTAGAAATCTTCGGAGATTTATTAGAACACGAACCAAATGGATCTCAGGATGACAGATACAGGCAGATATTCACGATACTTATACAGTGAGAGGAATTAAATTTCTACAAGCAACATTCACAACTTTCACAACAGTGAGCCTGCCGGTGGTGGCCCCTGCACAAGGCCAATCAAAGCCAGTCGTACAGTGCCTTCAGAAAGTATTCACACCCCTTGACTTTTTTCACATCTTGTTTCAGCCTGAATTTACAATGGATTGAATTGAGATTTTTTTTTTTTGTCACTGACCTGCACATAATACCCCATAATGTCAAAGTGGAATTGTTTCTCGTTAGAAATTTTGACAAAATAATTAAAAATGAAAAGCTGAAATGTCTCGAGTCAATAAGTATTCAACCCCTTTGTTATGACACTCCACATGTAGCTCAGGTGCATCCAATTTCCTTTGATCATCCTTGAGATGTCTCTACAACTTGATTAGAGTCTACCTGTAACCAACTCGATTGATTGGTCATTATTTATAAAGAAACGTACCTTTCTATACAAGGTTCCACAGTTGGAAGTGGATGTGAGTGCAGAAATTCTACCATGAAGTCCAAGGAACTCTCCGTAGAACACGAGATAGAATTGTGACGAGGCATAGATCTGGGGAAGGGTATAAAACAATTTCTAGAGTGATGAAAGTTCCCAGGAGCACAATGAGCTCCATCATTTGGAAATGGAATGAATATGGAACGACCAAAACTCTTCCTAGAGTTGGCCGTCCAACCGGACAAGAAGGACCTTGGGCATGGAGGTGACGAAGAACCCAATGACCACTCTGACAGAACTACAGAGTTCCTTGGCTGAGATGATATAATCTGCCAGAAGGACAACAGTCTCTGTGTCACTTCACAAATCGAGGCTTTATGGGAGAGTGGTTAGACGCAAGCCACTTCTGAGAAAAAGGCACATGGAAGCACACCTGGAGTTTGCAAAAAGGCATGGGAAAGATTCTGAGAGCATGAGGCAAAAGATTCGGTGGTCTGATGTGATGAAAATTGAACTCTGGCCTGAATGCAAAGCGCTATGTCTGGTGGAAACCGAGCACAGCTCATCACCCATCTAACACCATCCCTAACGTGAAGCATAGTGGTGGCAACATCATGCTATGGGGATGCTTTTCAGCGGCAAGGACTGTGAGACTTGTAAGGATAGAGAGAACAATAAATGGAGCCAAATACAGGCAAATCCTTGAGAACCTGCTTCAGAGTGCAAAAGACCTTAAACTGTGGTGAAGATTTACGTTCCAACAGGACAATGACCTCAAGCATACAGCCAACGAAACACGAGTGGCTTCAGTACAAGAAGGTGAAAGTCCTTGAGTGGCCCAGACAAAGCCCAGACTTTAATCCCATTGAGAATCTGTGGAAAGTCTTTAATATCGCTGTTCACTGACACCATCCAACTTCACAGAGCTTAGGTGTGAATACTTTCTGAAGGCACTGTACCAGTTCGGTTCTCCACCAATCGTGCGAAGGAGCCTATGTGAAGCCAATCGCATGTCCCCATCTGGCGGCCTGGTCACCAAGGTTCAATGCCAATGCCATGACACTTTCACCCGGCCCTAAAGTGGTTTCAGTAAAGGGGGAACTCCGGTTGGAACATCCTTATCCTGTCTACCCATTAAATTGGATAACACTGCCCCCCCCCCCCCCCCTCTCCCCTCTCAATTTCCGCTCAAATCTATACTAGCACATCTGATTATAATGCCTTGCCTCCTGATCACATCACTTCCCCCTCCCACATACGATGTTACAAAAGTCAGCTTTACACTGGATATTGACTGGACAGGAAAAATGTGGTAATAAATCCTTAATGTGAATATGAAATGGGCTAAGGCCTTAATTCCTTCTCCTCCCTCCTCCCTTGAATTTACCAATATTTCTAAAACTTGCAGTGAGTAATCTCATCAAATCAGTCTTGAACCACTCAAAACCATGCAGAATGTGATGATGTGACAATAAGTCTGATGCAAAAACCTCATTTTGTTACTTCCTGGTTTACAGGCAGCAAGAACTTTCAAACCTTCTGAAAGAAAAGCGTTTCTCAAAAGCCCTCAGCTTTGCCATCTCTCTGGACCAGCCACACACAACTCTTGATGTTATCAAGGGTAAATCATCTTTCACCGACACCTCTTTTTTTGCTTTAATCTTCAAAATTATTTTATCTATGCAAAATAAGGCTTTACAATCGAATAAGCATTGGTGATAATTCTTACGCCATCCTTACAACACTCACTTCATAGCATGTGTGGCATTTCTTGTGCTTAAAAAGGGGTCAAACCGATCTCAAACCCATGGACAAAAAAAGCTGGATTGTTTAGGACGGGGGTTGGTAACCTGCGACTCCGGAGCCGCATGCAGGTGGCTCTTTAAGGATTTACATGTGGCTCCTGAGCCTGATAGATCAAACCCCTTTTTCTCTATAAATTTTCAGAAAAATCTTTGTAAGTTGTGAAAGGATAAAATAATGCTTGAACTTTGCAATGGGGAAAATACATCTGATTTCTGGCAAATTCTGCAAGCACAGCTTACACATTGTGCTCGGTACATGGTCCGCTGCACGGTCACTTCAGCCATGTTGTATGCAGTCAACAATAGCACAACCTCAACCTCAAGCTTCAGTTTAGAATTTGAAAACCCCCTTCTAAGAAGCTAGCGATGCCCTGATTCTCACTGGGCAGGTAAGCAAGAATCCCAATGTGCGATTTATTACCAAATAACAAGCGAGATGTTTTGATAACTCCTTTTTTAAAGCGTGTGACATCACCAGAATGAGATTCTCGTAGTACGGGTGTGTGTGTGTGTGTTGTGCGTGGTGCACACGCATTCGTTTTTGCATGTGTGGTCTTGCGCTAGATCATGCTGTATTCAGCAATACATATGGGTACGTTCCCTATAACCTGTATTGTTACAATATCTCCGTATACAGTGTTGAACAATATCACTTCCTCGAAAAAGTGTACCAATGCTTCGGGACTAGCTTTGACCCCAATTGTTTTGCCATCACAAAGCACAATCACACAAATTTTCTACTTCTCCGATTGTGGACGAACTTCCCTTTGTCCTCCACTTGTAGTCTAATATGGCCGCCGAGTCATGTGTGTGCACAAATTGCTGACGTCATTAAACACTTCAATCTGTACTGCATTGTGGGGTATGGACACTGCATCCTTGTTTTGAGATGGTCATGCAACAAACTTTCATTATTTGTATGAAACAGAAGTTTGTGGTATTTGTCAGTATTACTGTGAAGGTCAACCAACACACATTTTTAGGTCATCTCATCTCAATTCTCGAAGAGAAGACATAAAATGGGTCGTGATGTTCTGAGGTCCATCCTTCCATCCATCCGTTAACTTTTTGCTATTTTTGCTACTCCTCCCTTATCACCCGGCTGATTGTTCTGAAACTTGACACATAAATACAAGAGATTAGCCTGCACAATCGCTCGGCTTCAATTTTTGGATTTCGGATCAAGGGAGTTCACAGGGGGATAACCCCATGAAACTTCGGATCCATACTTGTCCCTTATTTACCAACCGATTGCTCTGAAACTTGATACAGCCCGTCTACTCGATGGTCTGTACGATTGCTCGGTCTTATATTTTTCGATTTCGTATCGGGCGGCCTCTCAGTGGATCAGGGGTGCTCCCAAGGTGGTCACCCAAATCAGCAGAGGTCTGAACTACAACTTCAAGAGATGACCGTCAACCCACTTGGGGCTATTATATTTATTTTTATGCTTACGCCGAAGTCGCCAGAGGCATTATGTTTTCAGGTTGTTTGTCCGTCCATGATAGGTTTTTGTCACCGCAATAACTTGAGAACGGCTGAAGGGATCTTCGTCAAACTCGGTGCAGGTATGTACAGACTTGGCATTTAATATGGAATTTTTTTTTTTTCTTGACTTGGGTTTACTTTCTGAACTCAGTATATCAATCTGGTGAGTTTTTTTTTACCCTTCGGTGATGTCTTTGTTAAAAGAACCATGTCACTGAATGTCTTTCGCAGCAAGAAGTCAATAACAGGATTATATCACAGGTGGCATGACAAAATGTAAGGACAGGTACATTTGACGATTGGCTTCACAATCGGGTATACAAGGGTTGTTGCGTTCTGTATTAGTGGAAAACAACTGCTGCACGTCTACAAAAGTTATTGCCGCTTCCTCTGGAGATGGTCCGTCAACTTGACAATGCTGTTTGTCATGGAGTGGTGGCTTTACGAAATTCTGGCATGAAACAGCGTGCTATTGCTCGGCAGTATGGCATCACTCAAGGTCAGGTGTCAAAGATCCTGAAACGAAATTCTCAGAGGGGTGTCCCTACTCCAATACCGAGGCCAGGACGTCCACGCAGAACCACAAGGAGAGATGATCGCCAGCTGCACCGGTTAGTCTGCAATGGCCGTACCAAGTCAGCTAATCGGCGTAGGGCTGAGTGGCATCAACTGACAAATGTGCCTGTATCCAGAAGGCTAGTCAACCAACGACTGGTTCAAGCAGGCTATCGTGCCAGGCGTCCCCTGAGAAAGCCACGCCTGACCAGACAACACAGCCAGCGCCGATTGCAGTGGGCCAGAGAGCATCGTCAATGGCAGCCAGGACACTGGAATCACGTGACCTTCAGTGACGAGTCTAGATTTCTGGTCTATCGTCAAGATGGCCGCGTCCGAGTGCGCAGACAAGTGCATGAAGCCCACAACGAAGATTGTATAGTGCCAAGAGTCCAAGCTGGAGGTGGTGGGGTGACCGTTTGGGCTGCTTTTCATGCAGGGGGCAAAACTGACCTGGTTGTTCTGAATGGAAACCTGAACCAGTTCAAGTACAGGGTCATTCTGGAAGAAACATTGCTTCCATTTGCTCGTGCAGCCTTTCGAGGAAACTTTGTCTTCCAAGATGACAATGCACGGCCTCATCGTGCTCGCATGATCCAACACTTTCATACTGAACGTGGTGTAGAGCATATGGAGTGGCCTGCCATGTCCCCGGATATTAATCCGATAGAGAACTTGTGGGCAGAATTAACGCATCAAATCGACAACTTGGACCAGCAGCCGACCTCTGTGCGTGAATTGCAGCAGACTATTGTCACTGCATGGCAAGCGATTCCTGTCCAAACCTTGGCAAATCTCATGAACAGCATGCCTCAACGTGTACGTGCTCTCCTGAATGCTCGTGGGGGTTACACGAAGTACTGAACTGTAATTTTACTGTCCGTAATCCCAGTCATAATTTAGCTTTTGTTTTTGTTCAAAAAATGTTTGGCTAATGTGCAAAATAAAAAGATACTTCTGGAAAACGTACAGAAGTTTATCACAGTACTGTCTGTGAATTGAGTTCGATATCAGTTTACATCACTTTTAGTCCATGAGCCAGGTCCAAAAATTTTGAAGTTGAGTATCAAGTTTGGGGACTAATTCCCACTATGATTTTTAGTTACACCAATGTCTGACGTCCATGAAAGTGAGTGATGGACATTTCAAATGAGTATCTTAATGCCATTTCCGACGCCATCTTTTAAAATGGCTGCCATTTTCAAGGAATATTCATGTGATTCAAAACTATTGCTGCATGGTAAATTCTGATGGTCAAATCTTAATTTGTACTTATCAAATGTTATTCACTTTATAATTTGGAACATGTCAATACTTATTTTAACCACTTTTATACATGTTTGCCCAGAATTGTGCTTTAAAATGCTTGGAAAATGCCTAAATTTGTTTTTTTTAAACTAGTCACTCCCAGACGTTGTCTAAATAAGTTGGTTAAACCAAATTGGGGCAGATAGATCGAGATTTTCAGTAAAGGTAATGATTACCGACATGAGAATATTAGTCATAATTACCGTAGCCTCCGCGTTTTTGGTGAAAAATCCATTTATTTTGTTTGTATGCGGCCAAATTCTAAAACAAAATTATGGGTTAGGGGAAATAAAAATAGGCATAACGTTTGAACCACACAAGATAGGCCAACATATTACCACTCATAATGTGTGTCTTGAAGCCCTCTACGCATTGCATTAATTAATATGTAAATTGGATCAGTAATTAGGTCACTAGGGGTCACAAGGTCACGAAATTCAGGCACTACTGAAAATGAGTACATCGTCCAGCAACAATTTACTTTAAAAATCGGTTACACACATTTTCACAATTCTGATGCCTAGATAAGACCCTTACACCTATTGGGATGTGTTAAACCCATGTTAACAAGTTTACATACAATGAATTATTTATTGATGTGTGGGGCATGCGAAACTGGAAATATGCCCTCCAGTACGTTGTGCTTTGCTCTCTACCCAAAACAGCTTGTGCAATGTCTATGAAATTGTAGGGAAATAGAAAAAGTTATATGTTCTACTCAATGGCGATGTTTAGTCCTCTTCAAACCTAACCTCCATGGCATGCTGAATGAAATCTGAAAATGGTTTAGCCTATCGGTATCAATGTGACATACGAAGAGCTTGGTTTCAAAATGAAATAAATACCAAATTTAACATTTTGGATTTTTTGTTGTCAAAAGATTGTCAAAGTGATCAAACTTTCCCTGGGCTTTTTCGTCCCAAAGTGCCGTAAATCCTGGGTTTCTTGGCAATAATAACATGTATATTATACATTTCCCTTTGAATTTTGACCTTTTCTGCCATTTTTCTTAAAACCTCAAAAATGGATTTATCTCGTTTTGGAGCCAAACTCTTCATATATACACTGATAAAAATTCGTTTACAAGTTTTTGACGTTAATCCTCTTCGTTATCACAATCACTGTCGCAATCATCTGAGTCCTGTTCAATATCAGCACCATCATCGTAATCATCGTCTTCTTGTGCCATGTTGGTGCAACTCTGCAGTTTACATGCAGCAGTGCACTTTAGACCATTAATCATGCAAGAACAGTCCAACTGGTGGCAACTCCGTGCACACTTGCATGAGATGAGACTAAGAACGACATCTGGAGCCGGCAAGCCAGTCATCCACTGAATTATTAGTTCTCCTTCACTGTTTAATTCCCAGCCATGGCCTTCTGATGGCTTGGGGATGTCTGGAAAGCATTCTAGGCTTCGCCTCCAGATAGCAGCTTGGTAATTTGCACGAAGTGTGTGCTGCAGCAGTGTGTCTGCGCATGGTGGAAGCTGTCCAGATTCGACGTCGCCCTTTCTTGCACAGAACATATTATAGCGCAGATCGTTTAGACCACATATCTTTGTGTTTTTAGAGTAAAGAAGACATGTGAACTCTTGGATTTGGTTGAAAACGTCTTGTGTCAGGTTCCACGATGCTCCAAGAGCTCCACGGTGCACAATTTTTCCATACTGGGTGGGATGCTTCCAAGCTATTTCAGTTGTCTTCGCAAACAGAGCTTGATCGAGTACAATTGCAATGTTCTCAAGATGGAGTGAAGACATGATCTTTAAAGCATTGGAGAGAATCTCCTGCGCTGTTGCCATTTCTGTTGCGGGTGCATTTATAGAGGGCAGATAGCCTACAACATCTTCCATCACCTCCACATGACCCCTTGTCATGATGTTAAAACCTGTCCATGAGCTGACTTTCTGATGAAGTGGGTCGAGCAAACGCGTCAACACCCACAAGTGGTTTCTCCTCTGTGCTTTAGAAGCTGCATCTTCAAGAGTTCCAGACAAATCAGCTGTTTGTATTGCTGGCGGACCTTTTCTTTTCCCGACACTATGCACTGGTAGCAGTTTATCCGATGATTGAATGGATCGTTTCTTCTCTTGTTTATCAACAACAGATGTTTTCTGTGCGGGCATACACGAAAATGATTTTGGTTGGACAATGATTCCATTGACTCTATGTGATGTTCCACCTCCACTCAGGGATTCTTCTAACCTGTCAATGTTGTCAAACGCTAATACTGTCGGGACAGAGTGTTGCACATCTGAAGGAAGAGAAACATCATCGCTGTTAACACTTGCTATTTTGTCAATACAGAGTGCTGTGTCAATCTCTTCCAGAGCTGTGTATGAACACCCATGTCCGAGTCTATTCAAGATTTTGATCAACTCAACATTACCAGTTAGTGTTTTGATAGCCCATGGAAGCAAGACATGTTTTGATGTTTTCACTGTGCCAACACTTACTGCAGTGATGACATCCTGTGCCATCGACCATGTTAGTCTATTTATGCGAGCAGAGCCGTTCTCACTTCCACCAAGTAAGATTCTCAAAAATCTCTGTAGAGTCGGTGGAACTTTCACATAATCTGGAGTGAGGTCTGCTGGCTGAGGAGGCCAATTGTCATTGAAGGGAGCGGCTTTAATTTCATCTCGCAGTGACATGGCTGCTTGGACAATTATGTTGTCATTACTGGCTTTTTCAAATGTTTCCAGCTTTGATTTCACGTGGATCAACTCAGCAGCTGATATCGTTTTGGTTAGGTTATCAGGCATTAGGTAAACGTGACGGTTCTCTGTGAAGAAAGTCAGTGAATCGCAGAACTGCATCTCTATACTGCGCCGGATATTTTTCTTGGTGGAATTGGTGATCTCACTTATGCCTGCAGACGCCATTGATGACACAAGCTTGGCTGTGATATCGAGCAGTGGAATAATCCTTGGATTTGAAAATAAATTGTTCCGGATGTATTCAAACACAGTTTTTAGTGATGCTTTCTCAACCTTTTGATATTGAATGTAGTCTTCTTCACTCGGTTCTGGAGTCTGCAGTTGCTCTCTTCTCTCTGGACGCGTGTAATCTCGGTAGCACGATTTATGGTAATGAGCCTCGGCTGCAACTATATCTCTTGCAGTCACGGCCAACACTCTGTCGTCATTACGGTTGATTGCAGCCTCCCTCACGGTTTTGTCTGACCACAGCTCAACAGCTCGATTAAGAGCCTCTCTCGACCGTGTTCCCTTGATATACTTTGACACCCGCAGACAAAAGATGCATTTCTTTTCATACACTCTCTCGTTAGATGACGGCTCATCTCTGGAAGATCGTCTGGGCGCAGTATCGGGCACATTTGCCAAAGAACTGTTGGATTGCTCTTGAAACTTAGCTAATGACTTTTTGTGTGTAAAGTCTGACCTGCAAGCCCTGTGATAGTATATTGGAACATGCGGAAGTTCAGCTGGGCTCTCTTCAGCAAGCTGAAGAATGGGTTTCAAATTTCGTATGGTCGCTGCATTGCAAAGTGTCTGCCATGAGTCGTTGTCATTTGGCTTGCTCAACTCATGCAGGGCTGATTTCTTGCTGCAAATGATACATGTTCCTGTCCCATGCTCCAGCTTTCTCCGTTTAACCATTACTTCCGATTGAGACATTTCAAAATTGTTTATAAACCATGTATATATAGGTGGAATGGCACTTTTGGGCAGAAGATCTAATCGTCATCCATGCAATCTGAAATGAGAAAATGATGGGGGAAAATTACCATACTTGTACGAGGTGTGTTCAAAAAGTATCCGACCTTTGTTCATAAAAAATACTCGTATCCAGATACAACAAACTTACACTAATCTCCTTCAAAGTAGTCCCCTTGGGCTGCCACACACTTCTCCCAACGGTTCTGCCACTGTCGGAAGCAGCGCTGGAACGCCTCTTTTGGGATGGCGCACAGCTGGTCCGTCGCATGCCGCATGATGTCTTCTCTGGACTGAAATCTGGTCCCTTTCAGGGGCATTTTCAGCTTGGAGAAAAGCCAGAAGTCACACGGAGCCATGTCGGGAGAGTAGGGAGCCTGACGAAGCACAGGTGTGTTGTGTTTGGCCAAGAAACTCTGTATCAAATGTGAAGAATGGGCGGGTGTGTTATCGTGATGGAGCTGCCAATTGCCCGCTGCCCACAGGTCCGGCCGTTTGCATCGCACAGCGTCACGAAGGCGACGCAGAACCTCTTGGTAATACTCCTTGGTGATGGTTGTGCCGTGTGGTGCGTACTCGTGATGAACCACGCCACTGGAGTCGAAGAAGACGGTCAGCATGACTTTGACATTGCTGCGGACCTGCCTTGCTTTTTTTGGCCTCGGGGATGTTGGATGCTTCCATTGTGATGACTGCAACTTGGTTTCTGGGTCGTACCCATAAACCCAGGACTCATCGCCAGTGATCACTGTGTTGAGGAAGCTGGGATCGCTGTTCACAGTCTCCAGCATGTCCTGTGCGATCTCCAAACGGAGTTGCTTCTGCTCAATCGTTAGCAGCTTTGGTACGAACTTCGCTGAGATTCTCCTGAAGCCCAAATCCTCCTTCATAATGGAATGAACGGATCCAATGCTGACGCCCACCTCGTCTGCAAGTTCTCTGATCGTGATTTGACGATCCTGCATCACCAGGGTCCTCAATTGGTCAATGACGATCTCATTTCGGGATGTTGAGGGCCTACCCGAACGTGCTTCACTCTCCACTGATGTGCGGCCATCTTTGAAGCGGTTGTACCACTCCTTTATCTGTGTGGTGCTCATTGCTTCATCCCCGAAGGCCTGTTGAATCTTGCGGATCGTTTCCACTTGGGAATCGCCAAGCTTTACACAAAATTTGATGCAGTAGCGTTGTTCAAGTTTTTCCGTCATTTTGTCAAAAACGAAAATCCGACGGCGCTCACTTACACTTCCTCACTCATCGGCGGTCTGCCGTCGAATGACGGCTTCTGCAGATGGGAAAAAATTCACGCGTGCGCATTAGGATCGCCTACATACGTGCACCAATCAACGCCTCCCTAGCTTCATTTGTTTACGCACGACAAATTAAGGTCGCATACTTTTTGAACACACCTCGTATATGCAGTTGAAATGTGAGTAAACAAATCTGAAAATCAATATCTTTTTCCTTCAGCTGAAAATAATACCAATATAAATATAAAATATTGTGTCCTCAATACATTTCTAGCAAAACATGTAGCCCTCGATTCAACCAGGATTGATAAAGACAAAGGCATAAATACGTTGAATAGACGATTTTAATACTACAAGAACAAAGAAAGAGTACATACAGTAATTTCAATAGAAACTACGACGTAATCAAAGCATAATAAAACCAATGCAAAACTACACACAGATTGCCCACAAAGAAGAGTAGTTTCTCATCCAACAGGTGTAAGGGTCTCATCTTTGATGAATAGAAGCACAAAACTGTGAAAATGTGTGTAACCGATTTTTTTATTTAATTTTTGCTGGACGATGTACTCATTTTCAGTAGTGTCTGAATTTCGTGACCTTGTGACCCCTGGTGACCTAATTACTGATCCAATTTACATATTAATGAATGCAATGCGTAGAGGGCTTCAAGACACACATTATGAATGGTAATATGTTGGCCTATCTTGTGTGGTTCAAACGTTATGCCTATTTTTATTTCCCCTACACCATAATTTTGTTTTAGAATTTGGGCACACAAACAAAAAACTAGGTTTTTCACCAAAAACGCAGAGGCTACGGTAGTTATGACTAATATTCTCATGTCGGTAATCATTACCTTTACTGAAAATCTCAATCTATCTGTCCCAATTTGGTTTAACCAACTTTTATAGACAACTTCTGCGAGTGACTTGTTTAAAAATAACAAATTTAGGCATTTTTCCAAGAATTTTTAAGCAAAATACTTGGCAAACATGTATAAAAATGGTTAAAATAAGTATTGACATGCTCCAAATTATAAAGTGAACAACATTTGATAAGTACAAATTAAGATTTGACCATCAGAATTTACCATGCAGCCATAGTTTTGAATTACATGAATATTCTTTGAAAATGGCAGCCATTTTTAAAGATGGCGTCGAAAATGGCATTAAGCTACTCATTTGAAATGTCCATTACTCATTTTCATGGACGTCATACATGTGTGTAACTAAAAATCATAGTGGGAATTAGTCCGCCAATTTGATACTCAAATTTTGTCTGGCTCATGGACTATTTCGAGGATCAATTTATTTGCTTCAAAATGTCAAATGTGGTTTTTGTTTCTTTTAAACGTCACATTAACAAAATCTAGAATAATTTCAACATAATTCCAATGAACTTTTGGTTCTAAGTCACCTTGAAAAGTAAGTTCACCCCCACAAAAAAAAATTCCATATTAAATGCCAAGTCTGTATAATGAGGTGTTACGGATTCGTCACTTCTGTTGTGGTGGTTTTCATCCACTGTAAATATTTCTGATTCCATGTACTATTATTGTTTTCAAAAGGTTTATTGTTCATGAACTGTTTTCAAAAGGTAAAAAAGTTAATGTTAAAAGAAACAGGAAACCGGATCGGGAACCGGACGCCGAAGAGGAAGAAGAGAGACTAAAGAAGGCGGGGCGAGTGAGTTCGACAAGAAAGCCGAGCTGCTCCGAGTTCTGAAGCGAACATTGTCGAACGGGAGTCACTAGCGAACTTTCGGGTTTCCCGGGAAAGGGATTCCTGCGACAGAGTCGTCATCGCTGTGACCGATCAACCTGCGTGTCCGGTTTTTGGCGGTGGGTTCCGAAGAGAATCATCGAAGTGCCGTTACGCCACGAGACCGGGCCGTCGGCCATTTTGACTAGCGCAGGACTTGCGCTTCGCTCAAGGTTTCATCTCGCTTCAAACATTTTCACCACATTCAGACGTCGATCTGGGGTGTGTGTGTGTAACGTGGCTTTTGAGTGGAAAGTCTGCGTGTCGCCGACTGTGAGCTTTGAAACGTCCATACCCGAGGGTGTGATTTCCCAGTCGCCTGGAGGGTGCCTTTGGATATCCCAGTCGCCTTGAGGGCGCCTTTGTTGCGCTGTGGCTGTGTGACTGTCCTTGCCATCCGAACGGGATTCTGGTCTCGATTGGACATCGTTCTGGCGATCGCTGGAGCAAACCAACTTTGTCTTGAAGCCGGAAATAAGAGACATTGGGTATGTTCTTCTTTCACTCACTTGGAGCACAGTGAGTTATATATTGCAAAACTGATGGTACCATCAAAGGACATATTGATTGTACTTTTGAATACTATTATTGTTGTACTGTTATTCTTGTGTGATCTTAATACAATATTTGTTTGAATGAATATATGAATAATGAATGATCGTTTTAAGGCGATTTTTCCCCGCTAGTGCGGGGGTTAGCCTTGTGGGCCCCATGACAATCACGGTTCCCTGTTTGAGGCAATGTTTTTATGGCCGGATGCCCTTCCTGATGCCAACCCTTGGTCACGCTCTTCCGATGCGCAGGGATACAGTGTGCCTATTCTGTTTGTGAGTAACAATTGGGATGGCTTCTCCATTGATCTTTGACATACAGAATAACACATTTTTCTGCCGTGACTCCTCTCGGGGCTCGGAGGTACACCGTGACCAGGGGGTCGGGGAGGAGCACGTAACAGAAATTGGGGGCTCGTCCGAGAAATTGGGAACTCGTCCAAAATTGGCCCAAATTGAAATTGGGGTCCTCGTCAGGGATTAAAATTCCCTAATAACACTCGTCCGGGATATAATTCCCTAAAATTCCCAAATTTGGAATTTTTCTAACATTCTTAAATTTTTCAAAAAATTGGAAAATTTTTGTTTGAAGGTTAACCGGTGTTAACTAATAGTCACCATGGTGTTTGAAGCAGAACAGTTTGCGGCATCCCCTAATGAGGCACAGTTCCAAGCATTAAAAAGATCGGAACTCATGATATTGGCCAGACAGAGTTGCAGACATTGGTGGTAGAATCTCTGGTGGGACAAGGAAAATGAACAGAGGTAGCCTTTGGATTGGTTACCCGAGGAAAAATAAAATGTGGAGCTCCGGAAAATGGAGATGCAACTGCAGAGCCAGGAAAGGTTAAAAGCAGAGGAAAGGAGAGCTGCAAGGGAACTCGAGGAAAGAAAAGTAGAACAGGAACGAGAACTCGAGGAAAGAAGAGTAGAACAGGAACGGGAATGTGAGGAGAGAAGAACCGAGGAAAGGAGATCTGAAGAGCAAAGGAAAGAGCAGAGGAAAGGAGAGCCAAAAGGGAGTTAAAGGAACGTGACATGGAGTATCAGAAGGAAGTTAAACTCAAGGAGCTGGAATTAATGGGAGAACGGAGAGAAGTCGTATCCATGCCGGCTAGTTCGACAACTAGTCAGAACACCTGGGATGTGGGTAGGCGCATGTGAGACTGGTTCCACCCTTCAATGAAAAGGAGGTAGCCAAGTTTTTTTACACTTTGAGAAAGTGGCTCAAATGCTAAAATGGCCTGTGGAGTCCTGGACTATGTTAGTGCAAAGTGTTTTGGTGGGTAAAGCTCAAGATATCTGTTCGGCTTTACCGATTGACCAATGTGCAGATTATGAGAAAGTGAAGAAAGCCATTCTCAAAGCCTATGAATTGGTCCCTGAAGCTTACCGGCAAAAATTCCAGAATGCCAGGAAGAGGGAGAGTGAGACCCATGTGGAGTTTGCCAGAATGAAGGAAACCATGCTTGATCGGTGGTGTGATTCGAAGGGGATTGGAAAAGACTTCAAACTGTTGCGACAATTGATCTTGGTGGAGGAATTCAAACAGTGTGTCCACGCGGACATTAAAGTACATCTGGATGAAAAGAAGGTACCAGAGTTGTATGAGGCAGCAACCGTGGCAGATGACTATGCCTTGACACACAGGATGGGGTTCCACAAACCTAACTTCCCGCCTAGAGTTCGCCAGGGGAGTTATGGTACATTCGGTGCGGAGAACGAATATTCATGGGGGAGGCCTTGAGATGACTATGGGGACAAATCTGACACCGCGACTTTTAGGGATCAGAAGACTACAGTTCCAAGACAGACCTATCTTCCGGGGGGCTTGAGGCAGACCGCAAATTTTTCCTCCGGGCCTACTTGCGCTTTTTACAAGAAACCTGGGCATTTGATGTCCCAATGTTACGCCCTGAAAAGGAAAAATCAGGAGCGGAGTCAGACTAGTACAACTCCGAATGCATTGGCAAATGCGAGAAATCGTCCTTGGAGGACAGTGCCTTGTGAAGGTTCCCATGCCAAAGTTACGGCATCACAGAACGACCTTGTTCAAGAGGGTTACAAACCTTTTATTTCAGAGGGGTTTGTGTCACTGGATGGAGACTTGATTAACCAGAGACCTGTTAGGGTATTGAGGGACACAGGAGCACATCAATCTTTGATGCTTGAAGGCATTTTGCAATTGTCAGAGAAGACAGCAACTGGTGTTAGTGTTCTTTTACAGGGGGTTGGTGGATATGTTAAAGCTCCACTTCATGTCATCCATTTAAAGTCTGATTTGGTGTCAGGACCGGTCACCGTAGGTTTACAAGCCACTCTTCCTGTAGAGGGAATCTCTTTTGTTATCGGGAATGATTTGGCCGGTGGTCAAGTTTCTGGTAACCCGATGTTTGTTGAAAAGCCTAGTATGGAAAATAACTGCACAGTTAGAGCAGGAGATTCTGGGTATCTTTCCATCCTGTGCCGCAACTCGTGCTATGGGTAGGAAGCGCTCTGAAGAGAAGAAGAAGGTACTGACGTCACGCTTTGCACAGGCACGTCTTGTCAAGTACCCTGAAACTAAGTGTCAGCGCACACGAGTCATGAATGGAGGCAATGTTGGCAAGCTCTTTGTAGGTGGACTGAACTTCAAAACAAGGGAAGATGTTCTGGACTCTGTCTTCGCCAAATATGGACCACTCTTGGAAGTGTTGCTGATAAAAGACAGAGAGACGCAAAAGTCAAGAGGGTTTGGCTTTGTCATGTTTGAAAACACAAAGGACGCCAAAGATGCAGAAAAGGATTTGAATGGCAAGGATTTGGATGGTCGGACCATAACAGTAGAGAAGGCAGGCCATGGGCATCGAGGAGGCTACAGAGGAGGAAAACGTGGAGGTAGTTTCAGGGGTGGCTATGGCTCCCGGGGTGGGAGTAGTAGTTTTGGTGGTGGCCGCAGTCGAGATTACTATGGAGGCTCCCAGAGTTACGGCAGCTCCCGAAGGGATGATTATCAAGGTAGTGGCCGAGAGGGAGACCACTACTCACGTGACTATAGCACCCGACTCCACAACTGTGGTTATGATTTTTATGATCAAGAGAAGAGTATGAAGCACTGAATGCTGCGGAGCAGCCGAGCCAAGATTCCTACACGGATTAAACGTGAACTCCACGTTCCTAAAGGCGTCCATGTAGTGAATACTTCCAGGCCTCACCACCCAACCACCATGAAACCTGGCTCTCAGCTCAGCCTCCTTCAAAAAGTGCTATAGATTTGCTTTGTGTTGGATTTTTGATCACAACCCCTTAACCTTTATTCAAAAAAAATGAAAAATAAAATCAGAGGTTGATGAGATTGAGTTTGGCTTTGCAGGAGTTCAACTTGGAAATTGAGCATGTAAAGGGCAGGGACAATGTCGTTGCTGATGCTTTGTCCAGAGTGAACTAACTTTGGAAATTTCTGTAGGTTGTTTGGAAGTTTTGTTGCTTTATTTTGGGAAATATTAATTATCGTTGCTCACAGGAATTGATGATTTGGGTGTGAGTTTTACTTTTGTTTGTTAAAAGAGTTTTTGCCTGCAAAGAAAGTTTTCACTATGTTCAAACTTTCTTTCTTGAGGGGGGGAAGTGTTATGGATTCGTCACTTCCGTTGTGGTGGTTTTCATCCACTGTAAATATTTCTGATTCCATGTACTATTATTGTTTTCAAAAGGTTTATTGTTCATGACTGTTTTCAAAAGGTAAAAAGGTTAATGTTAAAAGAAACAGGAAACCGGATCGGGAACCGGACGACGAAGAGGAAGAAGAGAGAAAAAAGAAGGCGGGGCGAGTGAGTTCGACAAGAAAGCCGAGCTGCTCCGAGTTCTGAAGCGAACGTTGTCGAATGGGAGTCACGAGCGAACTTTCGCGTTTCCCGGGAAAGGGATACCTGTGACAGAGTCGTCATCGCTGTGACCGATCAACCTGCGTGTCAGGTTTTTGGCGGTGGATTCCGAAGAGAATCATCGAAGTGCCATTACGCCACGAGACCAGGCCGTCAGCAATTTTGACTAGCACAGGACTTGCGCTTCGCTCAAGGTTTCATCTCGCTTCAAACATTTTCACCGCATTCAGACGTCGATCTGGGGTGTGTGTGTGTAACGTGGCTTTTGAGTGGAAAGTCTGCGTGTCGCCGACTGTGAGCTGTGAAACGTCCATACCCGAGGGTGTGATTTCCCAGTCGTCTGGAGGGCGCCTTTGGATATCCCAGTCGCCTTGAGGGCGCGGTTGTGCAGCTGTGGCTGTGTGACTGTTCTTGCCATCCGAACGGGATTCTGGTCTCGATTGGACATCGTTCTGGCGATCGCTGGAGCGAAGCAACTTTGTCTTGAAGCCGGGAATAAGAGACATTGGGGATGTTCTTGTTTCACTCACTTGGAGCACAGTGAGTTATATATTGCAAAACTGATGGTACCATCACAGGACATATTGATTTTACTTTTGAATACTATTATTGTTGTACTGTTATTCTTGTGTGTTGAGCCTGGTGTTGGGCTAGCGGCTAGGGTGCCAGCTTAGGATCCGAGGATCCTGGGTTCGAATCCCAGTCGATCGCTGAATTAATGCCAGGGTGTTGACTCAGCCTGTCATCCTTCCGAGGTCGGCTAATTGAGTACCAGTTCACTGGTAATTCCCTGTTTGTCGTAAAAAGGCGACAAAAAGGGTTGGCGGCAGGAAGGGCATCCGGTCGTAAAACATTGCTTCAAAAAGGGGACCAAAAAAACAACAACAACCACGGTCCCCGAAAAAGGTCAACCCCCGCTTGCGGGGGAAAATGGCCTCTAAAGGTTGTTTTTTTGTTATTCTTGTGTGATCTTAATACAATATTTGTTTGTGAGTAACAATTGGGGTGGCTTCTCCATTGATCTTTGACATACAGAATAACACATTTTTCTGCCGTGACTCCTCTTGGGGCTCGGAGGTACACCGTGACCAGGGGGTCGGGGAGGAGCACGTAACATGAGGTAAAGATGAAATGATTCGATTTTGGGGTTATGAGGTCAAATTGTCAGAGGTCATGTTAGGTAGAAATCCTGTTACTGCGATAACTTGTTAACCAGTAATGGGATTTTGACCAAAGTTTTCTAAGTATGTATGTACCCTCAAAGTTGTTACCCCCTCAGCCAGGGCTCCACAGTCTATCTCACTGCCATGGCCTGCGGTCTGCTAGCCAAACAGTTTGTAGGTGTATTTAAAGTGTCATTATTTTACAAGGCCTCAACCTGCCCTCACCTGAAACAGAAGGTTTTGCACAATTCAATCTTACTCTCTGCTTTAAAGTTAACTAACACTCACTGACACCTTCGTGCATGTTTTACAATTACAAGACTACTTACTTCTGACAAATATCCTGTTACAAATGGAATCTGACCAACGTGACCACATGGTCCATACTAAAGTCTCAACACTATCTATCCATGGATCAACCCTCGCACTCTTACATATAATATATTTATAGCTTTTACATTATTATTTATTAATATATTATATTTATATATATCTTCTATATATATATAAATATATACACATATATATATATATATACAGACTTGGCATTTAATATGGAATATATATTTTTTCTTGACTTGGGTTTACTCTCTTAACTCAGTATATCAATCTGGTGAGTTTCTTTTACACTTTGGTGATTTATTTGTAGAAAGAACCATGTCACTGATTGTCTGTCGCAGCAAGAAGTCAACAACAGGATTATATCACAGGTGGCGTGGCAAAATGTACGGACAGGTGCATTTGATATGATTGGCTTCACAGTCGGGTATACAAGGGTTGTTGCGTTCTGTATTAGTGGAAAACAACTGCTGCACGTCTCCAAAAGTTATTGCCGCTTCCTCTCGAGATGGTCCATCAACTCGACAATGCTGTTTGTCATGGAGTGGTGGCTTTACGAAATTACGGCATGAAACAGCGTGCTATTGCTCGGCAGTATGGCATCACTCAAGGTCAGGTGTCAAAGAACCTGAAACGAAATGCTCAGAGGGGTGTCCCTTCTCCAATACCGAGGCCAGGACGTCCCCGCAGAACCACAAGGAGGAATGATCGCCAGCTGCACCGGTGAGTCCGCAATGGCCGTACCAAGTCAACTAATCGGCTTAGGGATGAGTGGCAGCAACTGACAAATGTGCCTGTATCCAGAAGGCGAGTCAACCAATGACTGGTTCAAGCAGGCTATTGTGCCAGGCGTCCCCTGAGAAAGCCACACCTGACCAGACAACACAGCCAGCGCCGATTTCAGTGGGCCAGAGAGCACCGTCAATGGCAGCCAGGACACTGGAATCACGTGACCTTCAGTGACGAGTCTAGATTTCTGGTCTATCGTCAAGATGGCCGCGTCCGAGTGTGCAGACAAGTGCATGAAGCCCACAATGAAGATTGTATAGTGCCAAGAGTCCAAGCTGGAGGTGGTGGGGTGACCATTTGGGCTGCTTTTCATGCAGGGGGGCAAAACTGACCTGGTTGTTCTGAATGGAAACCTGAACCAGCTCAAGTACAGGGTCATTCTGGAAGAAACATTGCTTCCATTTGCTCGTGCAGCCTTTCGAGGAAACTTTGTCTTCCAAGATGACGATGCACGGCCTCATCGTGCTCGCATGATCCAACACTTTCTTGCTGACCATGGTGTAGAGCATATGGATTGGCCTGCCATGTCCCCGGATATGAATCCAATAGAGAACTTGTGGGCAGAATTAACGCATCAAATCGACAACTTGGACCAGCAGCGTGAATTCGTGAATTGCAGCAGACTATTGTCACTGCATGGCAAGCGATTCCTGTCCAACCCTTGGCAAATCTCGTGAACAGCATGCCTCGACATGTACGTGCTCTACAAAGGCACGTATATATATCGATATATACAGACTTGGCATTTAATATGGAATATTTTTTTTGTGGGGGTGAACTTACTTTTCAAGATGACTTAGAACCAAAAGTTCATTGGAGTTATGTTGAAATTATTCTAGATTTTGTTAATGTGACCTTTAAAAGAAACAAATACCACATTTGACATTTTGAAGCAAATAAATTGATCCTTGAAAGTGAGGTAAACTGATATTGAACTCTATTCAAGGACAGTACTGTGTTAAACTTCTGTGCGTTTTCCAGAAGTATCTCTTTATTTTGCACATTAGCCCAATTTTTTTTTAACAAAAACAAAAGTTAAATTACGACTGGGATTACGGACAGTAAAATTACAGTTCAGTTCTTCGTGTAACCCCCACGACCATTCAGGAGAGCACGTACACGTTGAGGCATGCTGTTCACGAGATTTGCTAAGGTTTGGACAGGAATCGCTTGCCATGCAGTGACAATAGCCTGCTGCAATTCACACACAGATGCAGGCTGCTGGTCCAAGTTGTCGATTTGACGCGTTAATTCTGCCCACAAGTTCTCTATCGGATTCATATCCGGGGACATGGCAGGCCACTCCATATGCTCTACACCACCGTCAGCAAGAAAGTGTTGGATCATGCGAGCACGATGAGGCTGTGCATTGTCATCTTGGAAGTCAAAGTTTCCTCGAAAGGCTGCACGAGCAAATGGAAGCAATGCTTCTTCCAGAATGGCCCTGTACGTGAACTAGTTCAGGTTTTCATTCAGAACAACCAGGTCAGTTTTGCCCCCTGCATGAAAAGCAGCCCAAACGGTCACCCCACCACCTCCAGCTTGGACTATTGGCACTATACAATCTTCGTTGTAGGCTTCATGCACTTGTCTGCACACTCGGACATGGCCATCTTGACGATAGACCAGAAATCTAGACTCGTCACTAAAGATCACGTGATGCCAGTGTCCTGGCTGCCATTGGCGGTGCTCTCTGGCCCACTGCAATCAGCGCCTGTGGTGTTTTCTGGTCAGGCATGGCTTTCACAGGGGATGCCTGGCACGATAGCCTGCTTGAACCAGTCGTTAGTTGACTCGCCTTCTGGATACGGGCACATTTGTCAGTTGCTGCCACTCAGCCCTAAGCCGATTAGCTGACTTGGTACGGCCATTGCGGACTAACCGGTGCAGCTGGTGAACATCCCTTTTTGTGGTTCTGCGGGGACGTCCTGGCCTCGGTGTTGGAGTAGGGACACCCTCTGAGCATTTCGTTTCAGGATCTTTCACACCTGACCTTGAGTGATGCCATACTGATGAGCAATAGCACGCTGTTTCATGCCGGAATTTCGTAAAGCCACCACTCCATGACAAACAGCATTGTCGATTTGACGGATCATCTCCAGAGGAAGCGGCAATAGCTTTTGTAGACGTGCAGCAGTTGTTTTCCTCTAATACAGTACGCAACAACCCTTATATACCGGATTGTGAAGCCAATCGTCAAATGTACCTGTCTGTACATTTTGTCATGCCACCTGTGATATAATCCTGTTATTGACTTCTTGATGCGACAGACAATCAGTGACATGGTTCTTTTAACAAAGAAATCACCGAAGTGGAAACGAAACTCACCAGATTGATATACTGAGTGCAGAAAGTAAACCAAGTCAAGAAAAAAAAAATATTCCATATTAAATGCCAAGTCTGTATATATATAAAAGAAAGTTTTTGTTTGTTTGTTTGTCTGCACGCGCTAATCTCCTGAACGGTGAAAGATAGGAGGAAACCTCTTAAACAAAAAATGTCGGGACGGGCCCCGGGAAGGTTATAGGCTCGGTGGCTCGGCCGGTTGAGGCCCACCTCGGCCGGGCTGGGCCCATTTCGCAATTAAAAGCTGAGCTGAATTATCGTAGTCAATCTTCTATGGCTGCGAGTAAAAGCTGAATTATAGTAGTAAATTCATTCAAAAAGAACAGAAAATGTCGGGACGGGCCCCGGGAAGGTTAAGCCTCAGTCACACTGGATCGTACGTTTTCTGGATCGTGCGATTGGTGGCAATTTGGCAGAGGTACGACCAATCGGCAATGTTTGCTACGATCTCCATTTGCGATTGCATACTGCGATTGCTCTTAAGACGGGTGGTAGGTCATCGTACGATTGGTGGTACGCGTGGTCGTGCGATCTCCAACGATTGCAGAAGGACGATCGCAAGATCAATCTTAGGTAATCGTGCGACTAGTGGTGGCGATCAGCGACTGATCGTACGATCAATCGTGGCGACCTGCGACCGCTCGCAGCCAGTCGTGAGATGGGTCGCTCGATCAGATTTAAAGGCTCGCGATCGTGCGTCAGCATCAGTAGTCACCTCCCTCTCCAGGAGTACACTTCGTCGATCTTTTCAACTGAAACTATAATTCGCTATGCCTCCCAAGAAGGGAAAGGGCCATGGGAAGAGTACCCAGCCAGAGCCAAATCCAGGATCTGATGTCGGGGAGATTTTGGCTGAGATTCACCCGGTACCGGCCGCGCAGGATGACCCCGCCGGGGACATGCCAACCGAACAACAGGATGCAGGTGGTACCACCAATCGTAAGGTCGTGCAACCAGTCGGGACAGGTCATGACTGGTCGCACTACTGATCGTGAGGTCATACGTCAGGTGGCAAGACCAGTAGCACGACCAATCGTGTGACTACTTGACCCGCGATCATGCACAACTGGTGGTGCGTCCATGCGCGACTGGTGGTACGACCATGTAAGACCTGTCTGCGACGTCTTACGATTTGGAATCGCAGGTCAGAAGTTTTTAACATGACCATCGACCTTGCTGCGACTGATTTTGCTCTGGCGATCACCCACGACCTCTGCGACCAGTCGCGCGCTCTTTCTACGATTTGCCCGCGATTCCAACATTTTTCGGTCGTAGCTAGGTCGTAACCTGGTCGCAGGCCCGGTGTGACTGGGGCCTTATAGGCTAGGTGGTGAGGCCGGTCGAGGCCGCTTCAGCCGGGCTGGGCCCATTTCGCAATTAAAAGCTGAGCTGAATTATAGTAGTCAATCTTCTACGGCCGCGAGTACAACCTGAATTGTAGTAGTAAATTCATTCAAAAAGAACCCGGGCAACGCCGGGTGCATTCAGCTCGTGTTTGATAAATTATGTTATCTAGAATACCAGTTTTTGGAGGGAGGCAGGGGGGAGGAAGGAACTTTTCTGGTTTTTTTAATATACTGAAAAAGTTTGAAACAAGTTAATAAATGTGTTTTTTTGAATTGAATTAACATAATAAATGTGTTAATGAATTTTATACTCAATAATTTATTTTATTTGTGGCATGCCTATCTATTATATAACTTTTCCTGCTTTTCCCCTCTTATGTTTAATCAAAATGACCTTTTACACTCAACCATGTATGTACAAGTACAAAGGTAATGCTCATTTTGTATTCTTATGCCAAAAGCTATTCTCGAAGAACCCAGCGGTGAAAAAGATTTGGAGATGTCGATTATGAAGTTAAGGCAAGACCAAAAAGGTAATTGTTGCAGGTGAATCAAATGTTAACCCTTTGTTTACTGACGGTACTTTAAAGTGTATGTACTTGAAACCTTCCGTTGTTTGATCCCAGGACTGCATGAGGCACAGATGAAACCTTTGTTTTTTTTGCCTTTTTTGGTTTTCTAAACGCATCCTGCTACTACAGCTACGTTGGTCACTTCTGTTATTGGTGGATCACAACATCGCTACAAAGCGAGCTTTCCATCCAAATTTAAAATAATAATTTCCTTCTGCTGTGATTTGTCTGCATTTCTTAGCATTCAATGTCTGAGCAATGAAGAAGTATGTCTTGTGTATGGGACATTGGTGATCTGTCTATGTGCGTTGACCTTTTTGATAGAACCAAAGGAAGGCTTTTTTTCTTTTTCTTTTTTGTATACATGATCGAGGCTCGTGAAAGAGCTAACATTAATCACACAAGTCAAACCGACACATAAAACACAAAATAAGGGGAGGGGTAGGCAAGATGGGGAGAATTGGGGAAGGACACAAACACAACATTTGAGAGCAGGGACATCGAGAGAACTGTGGAAGGGAGAGGGCTTGGGGGGAGGAGGCGTGGGATGGGGGTGGGGGGGGAGGGGTGGGAGTAGTATAAAACACAAGGACACTGCAAGGACTTCCAGGAAAGAAGTTGGAATTCCAAAAAGTGGATCTGGGGTGAATTAGCGGGGGTAGAAAAGATCAAGGTTTTGGATGGGGGAAGATAAGAGATGGTGGTGAACAGCTGTTTTAAAGACCTGGAGGGAGGAGTGGGATTGAAGGGAGTGGGGAAGTTTGTTCCAGAGGCGGGAGAAAAGGGGAATGAAAGAGTGAAGGTGAGCAGAGAGGCTAGATTTTGGCAGTTTAACCATAAGAGGGTTGCTGGCAGATCTTGTGCGACCTGTAGGAATATTTCGGGGACAGAGCACAGAGAGAGCTGGGGGAGCAAGGCCTGAGAGGAGTCGATAGAAGACAGAAAGACCACCAACCTGCCTGTGGTGAGTGAGTGAATGGCCCTCAGAGTTAGCTTCATCGCAGGAGATTCCAATGATTCTGAAAGCTTTGGTTTCAACAGCGTGAAGCCGAGCTAGGTGTGAGGCAGGAGCACCGGCCCAGAGGGGAGAGCAGTATTCCATTGAGCTGTGGATGAAAGCGTTGTTTGTGGTGAGGAGCTCAGGTGTGCCTAGGAAGGACTTCGCATGACGGAGGATGCCCAGTCGGCGACTGGCTTTTGAGGCCAGCTTGGAAATGTGGTTTTCCCAAGAAAGGTCATGGCAGATGGTGAGACCCAAAAGCTTGAGCAACAGAACTTCTTGGAGAGGTTTGTTGAGAAAATAGATGGGAGGACTTATTCGAGTCCAAGCCAATCCTTAAGTACAACTTTCATCAAAATTACTGAGCCGGATCTGATCTGAGTGTTTGCTAGCTGGTCCCAGCACAACCCATACCCTAAAATGTTTGCCTTCCTAAAATCCAATAAACTTGCTCTAATATCCCAAATTCTAACGTGGAATGCTTGCATATACTGTTTATACGGGAACTTATCCTGAAATGATCATCTACCAACATCATCCTGGGATCATTTTTGAAAAATAGGTCCAAGAATGCACCCCCCTCCACCCCCCCCCCCCCCCTTCCTTGTTGGAATGTATGCAAAATGGCTTCAAAGCAATCCTTGACTGCATCTTGAAATTACTCATGATCTGCTTACTTCATTCCTAGATCCAATCTATCCAATCCAAATTAGAATATTCCATAATCAATATTCTTCCCTTACCCCATACCTTTTTGAACTCTTCATAAACCTTTGTTCTGGCTTGCTCCTCCTGCATACCAGGAGCACCCTACAAACAAGTACCTTACTATTCTTACCATCTTTATCCACACATAATCCTCTACATCGCTCGCTCGCGTGCACACACACACACACACACACACACACACTTGGCCTTCTTCTTTCGTATGGTAAACATGCCAAAAACAGCTTAAAATACAAAAAAACATCATGACTTTAGGCGACCCTGACCTTTTGACCTCAAAAGTAATAGGTTTCAATGACCCAATATCCACACCCTGATTGAAATTTCAAGTCAATCGGATGAGAATAGATGATTTTATGCAAACTTGTCCTTTGACCTTTTGATCTAAAAAAAAAAACAAGTACAAAAAGTTTTAATTAAAACAAAAGCCGCGTCGATGTTACACAATGCCTAGATGCAGCTGTGCCTATAACGTCGATGTTATAGGCACAGGACATTCCTATTGATTCGATTAATTGATGTTATTTTTGTGCAAAGTGAAAATATATCTCGGCAATTTCCCATGTGTGGCGACGAATTTTTAATATATCTCGGCATTTTCCCGTCTGTTATTTCAGGCGGTGTATGACTGACCATGCCGCGATTTAAAAAATATATATCTCGGCAATTTCCCGTGTGTGGCGACACGTGAACGAAGCTATGCTCCTCTCTCCACATTATTGTGACGACATATAAATTAAATATTTCATCGTGACGATTGTCATCAAATGGACGAATTTTTAATATATCTCGGCATTTTCCCGTCTGTTATTTCGGGCGGTGTATGACTGACCATGCCGCGATTTAAAAAAAAAAATCTCAATGGACTTGAAGTTACAGGCCTTTGAGAATTCATTTCGTTCTATAAAGGGCAACTTTCTTCGGATTTTCTTCCCGTTTTTTTTCAACAGAGTCTAAAACTATGTTAGCGACTGTGAAAAATGAAATGATATATCGAATTTGATTTGAAATAAAACTGTGTGAGAGAGGAAGACACCACGGGCCTACAAAACAGGCCTCAAAGCTATGCAAGTTAATAAAATGGTGGATATTTGTTTATATGAGGCCTCTCCCAGAATGGGTGGAGCTATGGTTCCCAGAATGGGTGGAGCTTTGAGGTTTTGTCTTCTCTGCAAGAACAAGAAGAACAACAACAACAGCAGAGGGCACTCTATGACCAGCGTCTGCGACGCGGCTAAAGAATTGGTTTCTCGCTTTTGATTGGTGAACCAATTCAGTGACCTAATATGCAAATTTTTAATTTCAGCTCAATTGGATGAAAATTGACGATTTTATGCAGCCTTGACCTTTGACCTTTTGATTAATAAAAAAAACAATCAGCTTTTAGCTTTTGATTGTTGAAAGCAATTTTGTGACCCAATATGCAAATTCTTCATTTCAGGTCGATCGGATGAAAATTGACGATTTTATGTGATGCTACCCTTTGACCTTCTGACCAAATTATTAATTTGGCTTCTCATATACTCTCATAATAAAGCTATGTTGAAAATTTGATGACAAAGCTCAAAAGGTAAATTAAAATGTGAGATCAAATGGATGAAAATTTATGATTATAGGTGGTACTGACCTTCGAGCATTTGACAAAATTATTAATTTGTCTTTTCCATATTCTCATAATAAAAAAGTTACAGCCCGGACAGACACACAGATGCGATTGCAAAGCCCCATCTCCCGCTGCGCGGGGGACGGGCTGACTAGTACGAAGAGCATCGCAAATCCCCATGCCTCACAAAAGCAAAGTTTAACTCGAATGGCACTCGGTGGAGTGCAAACCTCCACCAGACTGAACAGTTTGTTTTGCATCCCACTGATTATAGCGTCTTTATTATATACATAGTTTGCACACATGATATACAGAATTAGTGTTTTTAGCCGCGTCACAGACGCTGCTAATAGAGTGCCCTCTGCTGTTGTTGTTGTTCTTCTTGTTCTTCTTCTTCTGGTTCTTGTTCTTGCAGAGAAGACAAAACCTCAAAGCTCCACCCATTCTGGGAACCATAGCTCCACCCATTTTGGGAGAGGCTTCATTTTTTTTTTTTTTTTTTTTTTTTTTTTTTTTGTATACAAGATCGAGGCTCGTGAAAGAGCGAACATTAATCACACAGAAAGACAAACCGACACATAAAACATATAACATAGGGAGCGGTAGACAAGATGGGGAGAGAGGGGGAAGGACACAAACACAACATTTGAGAGCAGGGACCGAGAGACATGGAGACATCGAGAGATCTGAGAGAGGGCGAGGGCTTTGGGGGGGGGGGGGGGGGCGTGGGAAGGGGGCAGTGGGAGAGGTATAAAACATATGGACACTGCCAGGACTTCCAGGAAAGAAGTTGGAATTTCAAACAAGGTGGATCTGGGGTGAATTAGCGGGGGTAGAAAAGATCAAGGTTTTGGATGGGGGAAGATAAGAGATGGTGGTGAACAGCTGTTTTAAAGACCTGGAGGGAGGAGTGGGATTGAAGGGAGTGAGGTAGTTTGTTCCAGAGGCGGGAGAAAAGAGGAATGAAAGAGTGAAGGTGAGCGGAGAGCCGAGATTTTGGCAGTTTAACCATCAGAGGGTTGCTGGCAGATCTTGTGCGACCTGTAGGAATATTTGGGGGACAGAGCACAGAGAGAGCTGGGGGTGCAAGGCCGGAGAGGAGTCGGTAGAAGACAGAAAGACCACCTACCTGCCTGCGGTGAGTGAGTGAAAGGCCCTCAGAGATAGCTTCATCGCGGGAGATTCCAATAATTCTGAAAGCTTTGGTTTCAACAGCGTGAAGCCGAGCTAGGTGTGAGGCAGGAGCACCAGCCCATAGGGGAGAACAGTATTCCATTGAGCTGCGGATGAAAGCCTTGTATGTGGTGAGGAGCTCAGGTGTGCCGAGGAAGGACTTCGCACGACGGAGGATGCCCAGTCGGCGACTGGCTTTGGAGGCCAGCTTGGAAATGTGGTTTTCCCAAGAAAGATCATGGCAGATAGTGAGACCCAAAATCTTGAGCGACAGAACTTCTTGGAGAGGATTGTTGAGAAAGTAGATGGGAGGGTTGTCCAGTCGATCTTTTCGGAGAGACATAGTAAGAGTGTGAGATTTGTCAGGATTGAAAGACATGTTCCACTTGTTTGACCAGTCTGTGATTTTGTCCAGGTCTTCAGAGAGTGAGGAGGCAGCAGACTGCCGATCTGAGGGATGAAGAATGGAGCGACAGAGAGTGGAGTCATCAGCAAAGAGATAGAGAGGATTTTCGAGAGAGTCAGAGAGATCATTGATGAAGACCAGAAAAAGCACGGGGCCCAGAACACTGCCTTGGGGAACTCCAGCCTGAACAGGAAGAGGAGATGAGAGAAACCCATTCAGGGCCACACGTTGACGACGACTAGAGAGGAAGTCCGCCAGCCATGCGTGGAGATTTCCATGGATACCAAAGGAGGAGAGTTTGGTGAGCAGAGCGGGGTGCCAGACCGTGTCGAAGGCACGTGATATGTCGAGGGAGACAGCTCTAATTTCCTGTTTGTCATTGAGGACCTCCATCCATTGTTGAGACAGCAGAAGCAGCATGTCCAGAGTAGAGTGACCTGGTCTGAAACCAAATTGATGATCAGAGATCAAGCCATTGGAGAAGAGGAAAGATTTCATATCAGAAGCAATGATGGATTCCATGACTTTGCTGATAATTGGGAGAAGGCTGATTGGTCTGTAGTTGCTAGGATCTGTTTTTGCACCTTTTTTGTGCAAAGCGGTGATGTTGGCTGATTTCCAAGCAGATGGCAGTTGACCTTGAGCAAAAGAGAGGGTGAAGAGAACAGAGAGAGGGTGAGATAGAGCAGCAGAGCAGGATTTTAGGACCCGTGGGCTGATGCCGTCGGGTCCAGTTGCAGAATCAGAGTCGAGGGTTGACAGAAACTTTTCCACCTTGTCAGGAGGAAAGGACACGGAGTCCAGGAGCAGCAGGGTACGACTGGGTATGGTGGGTACAGAGAGGGATGGGTTTGGGACACAAGATTTAGAGGCAAACACAGAGTTGAGGCATTCAGCTTTTTCACGTGCGGAGTCAGCTGTGTAGCCGTTTGAGGTAAGGGAGGGGATGGAGGGGGAACAAACACCAGAAACGGATTTGACCAGACGCCACCAGGATTTGGAAGAGGGAGACAGATAAGAGAGTTCGGTCTTGAGAACGGAGAGATATTGTTTCCTGGCTCTCCTGAGGGTGGACACACACTTGTTTCGGGCTTTGTGAAAGGAAATGAGATTTCCTTCCGTTGGATTTGCTTTCCAGGAGACGAAGGCAAGTTGTTTCTGGGCAACAGCCTCACCACAAGATTCCGTGTACCATGGACGGGAGGAAGGGTATGACAACTGAAGACGAGATGGGATAAATCTGTGCATGAGAGAGAGCAATTTACTTTGGAAGAATTCCCAGGATGAGCTGATGTCAGAGGTGGTAGAGATGGGAGACCAGTCCAGATGATTGATGGCTGCTTGAAGACCGTGCCAGTTGGCCTGAGTGAAATGCCAGACTCGTCGACGCTGAGCAGGCTCCCTGAGGATGGTCAGAGAGATGTCCACTTTAACAAGGACATGATCAGATGATCCGATCGGAGCAGAAGAAGAGCAGCAGACATTTTCAGGGAAGTTAGTCATAACCAAGTCCAGAAGAGAAGATGTTCCGTTGACTGAGATCCAGGTCGGGAAATTGACAGATTGTGTCAGTCCCAGTGAGTCGCAGAAGTCCTTTGCTGAGGAGCCATGGCTGGTGAGAGAGGTACCCACACCCAGCCAACTGGCATGATGACAGTTGAAATCACCACATATGAGGAAGAGAGAGTTGGGATGAGTAGATAGAAGTTGGTCCATATCATCAGACAGCGAGATGTAGATGGAGTCATCACTGTTTGGTGGACGGTACAACACACATATGAACAAGAGGTGGGAGCGAAGGGGAAGCCGTAGCCAGAGGTATTCCTGGGGGTGAGGTGGAGAGAGTGCAGTGCAGGGCGAGTGAGGAAGAGAGTTTTTGATAAAGATAGCAACCCCGCCTCCAGGACGAGGCTCAGGTCTATCATACCGGAGGAGGGAGTAGCCCGGGAGAGATACTATGGAATCAGAGACATCATAAAGGAGGAAAGTTTCTGTTAAGCAGATCACGTCTGGTTTGACAGAAGCAACCTGTATGGAGAGATCAGTTAAGTTTGAACGAAGGCCCCGGATGTTTGAGGTCCATACCGTTAATGAAGAGGAAGGGGGAGCATCAGATACAGAACAGGGGGGAGGAGGGGTAGGGTAAGATGTGGAAGAGGTGGAAGAGGTAGGGAGAGCTGTTGAAGGTGTGTCAGAGATTTCAGAATAGCTCGGAGAAAGGGAAGGATGGGGCGGACAAAAGGTTTGATGGTGATATAAACGGATATAAACTCTCCGGATATAAACGCGGATTTTGCCGATGGGGCGGATATAAACAAATATCCACCATTTTATTAACTCGCATAGCTTTGAGGCCTGTTTTGTAGGCCCGTGGTGTCTTCCTCTCTCACACAGTTTTATTTCAAATCAAATTCGATATATCATTTCATTTTTCGCTGAATTAACGCCAGGGGGGTTGACTCAGCCTGTCATCCTTCCGAGGTCGGCAAATTGAGTACCAGCTCGCTGGGATGAATGATTACGGTGTGTACCCCGATTTACAATAGGTACACAGTATCCCTGCGCATTGTAAGAGCGTGACCAAGGGTTGGCGTCAGGAAGGGCATCCGGCCATAAAAAAAACATTGCCTCAAACAGGGAACCATGATTGTCATGGGGCCCGCAAGGCTAACCCCCGCTCTAGCGGGGAAAATGGCCTTAAAACGATCATTCATTCATTCATTCATTCATTTCATTTTTCACAGTCGCTAACATAGTTTTAGACTCGGTTGAAAAAAAACGGGAAGAAAATCCGATGAAAGTTGCCCTTTATAGAACGAAATGAATTCTCAAAGGCCTGTAACTTCAAGTCCATTGAGATTTTTTTTTTTTTAATTGCGGCATGGTCAGTCATACACCGCCCGAAATAACAGACGGGAAAATGCCGAGATATCTATCTATAATTCCAGTAATCTCTGTGTGTATGTATGTATGTATGTATGTATGTATGTATATGTATGTATGTATGTATGTCTGTGACCGCTGTTTCTCGACAACCACGGGTCCGATATACTTTAAACTTGCCAGGTATATTGCTGGGGACCCGAGGATGTGCCTTTTCAAGGTTTCATATTAATCGGACAAGTAGTTACCGAGCTATGTCCAAAAAACGATTCAACCAATCAGAGAGCAGCGAGCTATCACGTGTGCCGAACGTGCCGAACAGACTCTGACTCGGACGGCACATTTGAGAGCGTATTCATTTATTTCACGTTGGCAAACTATGTTGGCGTTAAACTATGTTTTAAAACTAATTAAAACTAATTTGCGATTCTTTCGCTTTCCTGCGCGTTTGTGCACGCTATGGCGATTTCTTTACCAAACTCCGCAAGCCGTTCGCTTTGGACCAAACCATTTCATGTAAATAGAGGGGGGGGATTGTCACCGTACTCGCAAGCCGTTCGCTTTGGACCAAACCATTTCATGTAAATAGAGGGGGGGGATTGTCACCGTACTCGCAAGCCGTTCGCTTTGGACCAAACCATTTCATGTAAATAGAGGGGGGGGGATATAATTTTAGATATATATATAGTACGGGCATGCCCTAGTATAAAAAATTCGTCCATTTGATGACAATCGTCACGATGAAATATTTAATTTATACGTCGTCACAATAATGTGGAGAGAGGAGCATAGCTTTGTTCACGTGTCGCCACACACGGGAAATTGCCGAGATATATATATTTTTTAAATCGCGGCATGGTCAGTCATACACCGCCTGAAATAACAGACGGGAAAATGCCGAGATATATTAAAAATTCGTCGCCACACGGGAAATTGCCGAGATATATTTTCACTTTGCACAAAAATAACATCAAGTAATCGAATCAATAGGAATGTCCTGTGCCTATAACATCGACGTTATAGGCACAGCTGCATCTAGGCATTGTGTAACATTGACGCGGCTTTTGTTTTAATTAAAACTTTTTGTACTTGTTATAGCTATGATTGCATAATGCTGGTGGCTGATTGGGTAACAAAATGGCGCCTATTATGACGCCATAGTCAAGTTGGCCAGACTATTTTGAAATAAGACACTGGTCCCATTTAATAAAACTAGGGCATGCCCGTACTATATATATGCCCGTACTATATATCTATCTAAAATTATATCCCCCCCCTCTATTTACATGAAATGGTTTGGTCCATTCGCAACGCCAAAGCGAACGGCGAACGGCTTGCGAGTACAGTGACAATCCCCCCCCCCCCTCTATTTACATGAAATGGTTTCGTCCATTCGCAACGACCACAGAACCCCCCCCCCTCTATTTACATGGAATGGTTTGGTCCATTCGCAACGCCGGCACACGCGATCGTTCGCTGCTCTCTGATTGGTTGAATCGTTTTTTGGACATAGCTCGGTAAGTAATTGTCCGATTAATATGAAACCTTGAAAAGGCACATCCTCGGGTCCCCAGCAATATACCTGGCAAGTTAAAAGTATATCGGACCCGTGGTTGTCGAGAAACAGCGGTCACAGACAGACAAACGTACAAACGTACAGACAGAGATTACTGGAATTATAGATAGATGAAACCCGACATCTAGAATTCGCTATCCTTAGTTACTCGTACATGTCCAACCAAGAACACTTTTCGTGTTTAAAAGGGATTATCTTATCAAAATACACACCTTGATCTCATTTGAATATATTGTGATTTGTTTTTTTTTTTCCACCACTCCACCTCCCCCACTGTTGCCTCTTAATTACTCACCCATGTGTGTGACTTTACTTACCCATGTGTGACTATAGTAATGTTTAATTCGAATTCATTAATTGAGTCTGAACAATGCAGCATGTTTATAATGAGGGCATATGATTTGAGTCTGACACATACGTGATATTAAATTTTTTCTTCTTCTTTTCTTGAACTTCTCTTCTCTTTCTTTCCATCGAGATGTCGCATCACAATATATTGCATTTTATTAAAGGACATCGCTCTCAAGCTTTTGCTTATGATGTTCCTTGCGTAATGTTTACAGTCATACTGATGAAATTGTTTGCAGTTATGTAACGTAAAAATAAAATAAAAAAACAATAAAATATCAAAATGCAACCTTCTGTTATATGAGTGCATTAAAACGGTTTTCAAGCAAAAATAGTTAGTCTTTCCCTTTTCCTCGCTACCCTTTATCTTCCAGACACTTTGCTTACATTTTGTGTGACATGGAACACAAACTCACGTCACTGCCACGAAGCACAGTTGATTTTATCCATCACTTTCCGGCACATTCCACCAGAAGATCTGCTCCGCATGCCAGCCATGCGCAGCACCGTGGAGTCACTGCTACCTTACACAGGTGAGAACATCTGCATACTTCAAGCAATTGTTCATTTTTATCAATCACAAGCCCCTTCATTATTACGGTTTCACGCATCACGTGGCACACCGGCTATTGACATGATCCACACAAACGGTGTGTGCCACACCATCTTGTCATTGGTCTACAAACCTATCGAGGGTTAGTTGGGAAAATTTAAATCGAAATTTTGAGATCTCGTGAGATCTTGGAGACGGCGGCAGGGATTTTCGAAGCTCCACACGGTCTCCACGTTTTTCGAAGTTAAGTCTGTTCACAATTGTATTTTGTCGAAACTGTATTTATCTTTCGGTGTGTGAAGTTATTGTGTGCAACTTTGGTTGTTTCTCGGTGTTTATCTTTCATAAATTGATCGTCTGTTTGCCGTGTCGCGAGCAAGGCCTTTGCCGCGTCGCGAACGATTTGAAATCGAAGTTAAGTGATTGTTCCCATTTGTATTTTCGTTAAAACTGTATTTATTTATGGTGTTGTACGTATATTGTGTCCCGACGAAGATTTTTCGGTGCAAATCTTTCATACCTGTATTGAAAATCGTGTTAATTCGTGTCGTGTCTTGAGGCCTTGTACAGTGTGCACTGTACAACCTTGAGGCTTTGTTTTTCTCAGCGGTCCGTCGTTTGTGATCCAATAACTTTCGTTCTCTGTATTCCCAGTCTTTTCACCCATAGCCTACTTCCTTGTGTAAATCTCAACTCAAAAAAAAAAAAAAAAAAAAAAAAAAAAACATTTCCTTCTCTGTTCTCATTCGTTTATTCATTCTTATTCGTTCGTTCGTTCTTCGACCACGTGTTTCTCCCCCATTTCCCCAGATAGTTTTCACTCATTAACCTTCAATGTTTACACTTTCCCCTCAAGTTATGTATTCCGTCATATTTTATAACACCTTTTTCTTCTTCTTCTTTAAAAGGCTGCTTTCGACTTGCTCACCAAATCAATTCATCCCAAAAAAAATATCCATCTCCTATAGTGCTTTTTTTCTACATTCCCTAAACTCTCCTGCACTCCATCCTCCATCCAGCGTCCTTAAACGTATTTTTAACTCGAAGGTCACAAGAAACTCATTTTGCAATAAATGTTCGTTTCCCATAAATCGTACACTTTCAAAAATCCAATCTCACCCCTCCCCTCCAAATCTTCCCCATAACCCCTCCCCTCCAAATCTTCCCCATCACCCCTCCCCTCCAAATCTTCCCCATCACCCATCCCTTTCAAATCTCCCCCCTCGCCCCCTCCCTCCTAAACTACCCCCTCACCCCTCCCCGCCAAGACGCCCCCTCGCCCCTCCCCTCCTAGACTCCTGCCTCACCCCTAGACTCCTGCCTCACCCCTCCCCTCCAAATCTCCCCCATATCCCATCCCTTTCAAATCCCTCCCCTTGTCCCTTCCCTCCCAAACTCCCCCCTCACCCCTCCCCTTCAAATCTCCCCACCCTCATTGCTTCTCAATTTCCCCCCTCTCACTCCCCCTCCTCAAAGCGTCCTCCCCGCTTCTTCCCCCTTCAAACTCTCACCTCCATCTCCCCCAACCTTCTGCCTCGCTCTTCCCCCTCCTCAAATAACACCTCATTGTGGCTCACCCAATCACCATCAAACCTTTTGTCCGCCCCATCCTTCCCTTTCTCCGAGCTATTCTGAAATCTCTGACACACCTTCAACAGCTCTCCCTACCTCTTCCACCTCTTCCACATCTTACCCTACCCCTCCTCCCCCCTGTTCTGTATCTGATGCTCCCCCTTCCTCTTCATTAACGGTATGGACCTCAAACATCCGGGGCCTTAGTTCAAACTTAACTGATCTCTCCATACAGGTTGCTTCTGTCAAACCAGACGTGATCTGCTTAACAGAAACTTTCCTCCTTTATGATGTCTCTGATTCCATAGTATCTCTCCCGGGCTACTCCCTCCTCCGGGTATGATAGACCTGAGCCTCGTCCTGGAGGCGGGGTTGCTATCTTTATCAAAAACTCTCTTCCTCACTCGCCCTGCACTGCACTCTCTCCACCTCACCCCCAGGAATACCTCTGGCTACGGCTTCCCCTTCGCTCCCACCTCTTGTTCATATGTGTGTTGTACCGTCCACCAAACAGTGATGACTCCATCTACATCTCGCTGTCTGATGATATGGACCAACTTCTATCTACTCATCCCAACTCTCTCTTCCTCATATGTGGTGATTTCAACTGTCATCATGCCAGTTGGCTGGGTGTGGGTACCTCTCTCACCAGCCATGGCTCCTCAGCAAAGGACTTCTGCGACTCACTGGGACTGACACAATCTGTCAATTTCCCGACCCGGATCTCAGTCAACGGAACATCTTCTCTTCTGGACTTGGTTATGACTAACTTCCCTGAAAATGTCTGCTGCTCTTCTTCTGCTCCGATCGGATCATCTGATCATGTCCTTGTTAAAGTGGACATCTCTCTGACCATCCTCAGGGAGCCTGCTCAGCGTCGACGAGTCTGGCATTTCACTCAGGCCAACTGGCACGGTCTTCAAGCAGCCATCAATCATCTGGACTGGTCTCCCATCTCTACCACCTCTGACATCAACTCATCCTGGGAATTCTTCCAAAGTAAATTGCTCTCTCTCATGCACAGATTTATCCCATCTCGTCTTCAGTTGTCATACCCTTCCTCCCGTCCATGGTACACGGAATCTTGTGGTGAGGCTGTTGCCCAGAAACAACTTGCCTTCGTCTCCTGGAAAGCAAATCCAACGGAAGGAAATCTCATTTCCTTTCACAAAGCCCGAAACAAGTGTGTGTCCACCCTCAGGAGAGCCAGGAAACAATATCTCTCCGTTCTCAAGACCGAACTCTCTTATCTGTCTCCCTCTTCCAAATCCTGGTGGCGTCTGGTCAAATCCGTTTCTGGTGTTTGTTCCCCCTCCATCCCCTCCCTTACCTCAAACGGCTACACAGCTGACTCCGCACGTGAAAAAGCTGAATGCCTCAACTCTGTGTTTGCCTCTAAATCTTGTGTCCCAAACCCATCCCTCTCTGTACCCACCATACCCAGTCGTACCCTGCTGCTCCTGGACTCCGTGTCCTTTCCTCCTGACAAGGTGGAAAAGTTTCTGTCAACCCTCGACTCTGATTCTGCAACTGGACCCGACGGCATCAGCCCACGGGTCCTAAAATCCTGCTCTGCTGCTCTATCTCACCCTCTCTCTGTTCTCTTCACCCTCTCTTTTGCTGAAGGTCAACTGCCATCTGCTTGGAAATCAGCCAACATCACCGCTTTGCACAAAAAAGGTGCAAAAACAGATCCTAGCAACTACAGACCAATCAGCCTTCTCCCAATTATCAGCAAAGTCATGGAATCCATCATTGCTTCGGATATGAAATCTTTCCTCTTCTCCAATGGCTTGATCTCTGATCATCAATTTGGTTTCAGACCAGGTCACTCTACTCTGGACATGCTGCTTCTGCTGTCTCAACAATGGATGGAGGTCCTCAATGCCAAACAGGAAATTAGAGCTGTCTCCCTCGACATATCACGTGCCTTCGACACGGTCTGGCACCCCGCTCTGCTCACCAAACTCTCCTCCTTTGGTATCCATGGAAATCTCCACGCATGGCTGGCGGACTTCCTCTCTAGTCGTCGTCAACGTGTGGCCCTGAATGGGTTTCTCTCATCTCCTCTTCCTGTTCAGGCTGGAGTTCCCCAAGGCAGTGTTCTGGGCCCCGTGCTTTTTCTGGTCTTCATCAATGATCTCTCTGACTCTCGAAAATCCTCTCTATCTCTTTGCTGATGACTCCACTCTCTGCCGCTCCATTCCTCTTCCCGCAGATCGGCAGTCTGCTGCCTCCTCACTCTCTGAAGACTTGGACAAAATCACAGACTGGTCAAACAAGTGGAACATGTCTTTCAATCCTGACAAATCTCACACTCTAACTATGTCTCTCCGAAAAGATCGACTGGACAACCCTCCCATCTACTTTCTCAACAATCCTCTCCAAGAAGTTCTGTCGCTCAAGATTTTGGGTCTCACTATCTGCCATGATCTTTCTTGGGAAAACCACATTTCCAAGCTGGCCCCCAAAGCCAGTCGCCGACTGGGCATCCTCCGTCGTGCGAAGTCCTTCCTCGGCACACCTGAGCTCCTCACCACATACAAGGCTTTCATCCGCAGCTCAATGGAATACTGTTCTCCCCTATGGGCCGGTGCTCCTGCCTCACACCTAGCTCGGCTTCACGCTGTTGAAACCAAAGCTTTCAGAATTATTGGAATCTCCCGCGATGAAGCTATCTCTGAGGGCCTTTCACTCACTCACCGCAGGCAGGTAGGTGGTCTTTCTGTCTTCTACCGACTCCTCTCCGGCCTTGCACCCCCAGCTCTCTCTGTGCTCTGTCCCCCAAATATTCCTACAGGTCGCACAAGATCTGCCAGCAACCCTCTGATGGTTAAACTGCCGAAATCTCGGCTCTCTGCTCACCTTCACTCTTTCATTCCTCTTTTCTCCCGCCTCTGGAACAAACTCCCTCACTCCCTTCAATCCCACTCCTCCCTCCAGGTCTTTAAAACAGCTGTTCACCACCATCTCTTATCTTCCCCCATCCAAAACCTTGATCTTTTCTACCCCCGCTAATTCACCCCAGATCCACCTTGTTTGAAATTCCAACTTCTTTCCTGGAAGTCCTGGCAGTGTCCATATGTTTTATACCTCTCCCACCGCCCCCTTCCCACGCCCCCCCCCCCCCCCCCAAAGCCCTCGCCCTCTCTCAGATCTCTCGATGTCTCGATGTCTCTCGGTCCCTGCTCTCAAATGTTGTGTTTGTGTCCTTCCCCCTCTCTCCCCATCTTGTCTACCGCTCCCTATGTTATATGTTTTATGTGTCGGTTTGTCTTTCTGTGTGATTAATGTTCGCTCTTTCACGAGCCTCGATCTTGTAGACAAAAAAAAAAAAAAAAAAAGGACAAACCTTTGGCTGTGTGCAGACTGCAAAAGGCAGATCCTGCCACTCGCGTTTGCTCAATAATCCTGGATAGTGCCCATCTACAGTCACGTGAAAAAGTAAGTACACCCCATGTAAAGTTTTGACTTTTTCAACATATTTGAACATACAGCTATTTGATCTTCATTTCAACAATATTGATAGATAAAGGTGATATAATATAACAAATATCATGAAACATTTACATTTTGTAGTCCATTCTATAATGTAAATAAACATAAATGCAAATTTCGCATGTGGAAAAAGTAAGTACACCCCCACATTTATCACTACTTCAAATACCTAAAATTAGAATCAGGTGCACCAGCTCAGGTGCAAATGATTAGAACATTGTTAGAGAGGATCTTGGAGGAACCTGTCTTAATGTCTTAGTTAAACCTCAGACATTTAGTTTGGTTTGCTCTTTGTTGTTGAAGTGTGCGGCGTCACCATGCCTAGATCAAAAGAGCTCTGTGAGGCCTTCAGAAAGAAGGTTTTAGATGCCTACGAGTCTAGGAAGGGATTTAAAGGATCTCCAAACAAACTTCAGGCCAGGCCGCCCCAGCAAGTTCAGCCCGAGAGCAGACCGCAAGATGCTGAAAGAAGTCTCTAAGAACCCCAGAATGTCATCACGGGACCTACAGGTAGCTCTTACCACTGTTGATGTCAAAGTGCACGAGTCTACCATTCGAAAGAGGCTGCACAAATTTGATCTACATGGGAGGTGTGCCAGGAGGAAACCTTTGCTGTCCAGAAAGAACATCAGGGCAGGACTAACGTTTGCCAATGAACACCTAGGCAAAGACCAGCACTTCTGGAACAATGTGCTCTGGACAGATGAGTCAAAGGTAGAGCTATTTGGCCACAGTACAGGAAGACATGTTTGGCGAAAATCAAAGACAGCATTTGACCACAATAACCTGATACTAACTGTAAAGCATGGTGGTGGAAATATGGTTTGGGGCAGCTTTGCTGCATCAGGGCCTGGGCAGCTCACCATCATGGAATCCACTATGAATTTTTCATTGTACCAGAGGGTGCTTGAGGATAATGTGAGGCCATCTGTCAGAAAGTTGAAGCTCAACCGAAGGAGGACTTTGCAACATGACAATGACCCTAAACATACCAGTAAATCCACCAAGGAATGGCTGAAAAGAAAGAAATGGAGGGTTCTGGAATGGCCAAGTCAAAGCCCGGATCTAAATCCCATCGAGATGTTGTGGGGGGGGATTTGAAACGAGCTGTGCATGCAAGAAACCCCTCAAACATTGCATAGCTTAAACAATTCTGCATGGAGGAGTGGGAAAAAAATTCTCCCGGTCGATGTCAGAGACTGGTAGACAGTTATAAGAAACGCCTACTTGAGGTTGTTTCTGCCAAAGGGGGCAATATCACCTATAAGGGCCAAGGGTGTACTTACTTTTTCCACATGCGAAATTTGCATTTATGTTTATTTAAATTATACAATGGACTACAAAATGTAAATGTTTCATGATATTTGTTATATTATATCACCTTTATCTTTCAATATTGTTGAAATGAAGATAAAATAGCTGTATGTTGAAAAAGTCAAAACTTTACATGGGGTGTGCTTACTTTTTCACGTGACTGTGTACCAGCTGAGCTGGCCTGTAATATTCTAGTGTCTAATATGCTGCGGTCTGACCTACACTGCAGTGTCTGCTTTTTATACCTCCACCGATGAAGTCGCCGAAGGCATTATGTTTTCGGGTTGTCTGTCTGTGCGTCCATCCGTGATAGGTTTTCGTTGCTATTATAACTTGAGAATGGCTGAAGGGATCTTAAGTCAAACCATTTATCTAAGTTTCAAAAGTATTGAAACTTTTACTTATGTCATTCCAGAGCGCCACTTTCAGAGGCTAACAAAACTCCTACAAGCAACCAAGTTCTTGGATTACATGTGGCACCACATGAGACTGACACCTGACTACAGGTAGGCTGGTTACTTAACTTATGAACCCTTGGCCTTATCACAAGTCAGAGATGCACTGTGCTTGGGGATTTTCGTTATGATTTTGCTGTCTGTGGTACAATGATATTCTTGCATGGCAAAGATATGATGGACGTGGAAAGTCAGAATGACAATTTGGGAAACTGCTGTTCTTGGGCATCAAATGTTTGTTTCTGGGCAGGGAGACGGTGGCACAAGACAGTGGGATGGATGCAGAGGATACAACCACTTCCACTTGCAAAGGTGTGTTGCACACCGAGAATGCAACGCAATCCATAAGACAATGGAGAGAGGAAACGGAAGTGATGGATTCTGATGCCGAGGAGGAGGGGGTGGCAGTGGAGGAAGAGATGGAGAAAGAAGCCAACAATTCCGATGATGAATCCAGTGACAGGGAAAGCATCACACAGGTGAAAGGGACCTCCACACACAGGCATAAGGTTCCTGTTTTCATAACAGAAGATGACACAGGTGAAGAGGAAGAGGTAGAAAAGATTGGCCTGAAATGCAAGAAAGCCAAAGTCACCAGTTTAACCAATAAACGTCTCCAAGAAAACTGCTCCTGATGAACACCACACAGTAACTCCCCCTGCCTCCAACATTTGTTATAATCACCCTTCCGGAGATATATGATATCGTGTTCCTAAAGTAATACCTGTGTAGGTGTGACTTTTGTTTTTAAATAAATCACGTTATGAAGCCAGGAGTCCTTTTGAATGATGAGAAGTAAATAATTGAACAACATATTCAGCTTATGGATAACCGAAGCTGCTTTAATAATCAAATCAAACCAGTACCGAGTTCAATATCATGTTACACACATTTGAAGGAATATCTTGCTTTGCATTTCCACCAGCGGTGAACTTAACTGCTGTTATTTGTACATCATTAATAACAAAGTGAAGTTGTTTCAGCTCTTCATCCAGTCAAGGGTGCGTCCCACTTTATCACAGGGATGGCTCGGAACATCTGGCATGTTCCCATCATCTCGAACAGGCACTGCAATGGTAAAACATGGTTAACATTTTCAAAAACACCACGCAAGATACAGCTCAAGACCATTTCTCCCATCATGCCTATACCATGACCACACCCCGGCCTGGCATTCTCACCAATTGTAGCTAGTGCCACTTATACAGCAATCATAAGCAGTGAATTTGGCCTAGTCTGACAGATACCATGGTCTTTCATATCCACAAGCTAAATTTGGATAAAACAGCTGGTTTTGTTATGAAGTGCTAACAAGTGCGATAACATCGTAGCTTTTAATACAACTATTGAAAATAAAACAATTGGTTACTAGAACGACACTCTGCATGGCACAGAGCACACTTCCGCTAGGCTGAGCAGTTTGCGTTTGGTATCCCACTGATAGGTAGGATCTGGATTCAGACCTGAATCAAAAGCTAATTGGCTTCTTATTGTCACTTACCCAACACATCCACAACATTTTGAAATACCATGCTATATATCGTTTTTGGACCCATCGCTCAATGATGAAGAATCAGTTAAAAAAAAAAAATTAAATTCTCATATTCAGATTGAAGATCTTCACCAAAATCTAATCATTTCATCCTTGTCACACACCCAACCTGTCCACCAAATTTCGTCCAAATCCGTCCACAACTGAGATATCCTGTTCACAAACAGATGGATGGGTGAAAACATAACTTCCATCCACCTTCGGTGACGGAGGTAACAAGCACACTAAAACTACACCCTAGGAAAAGGAGCTCGTTGTATTAACTTCACCACCAGACATGTGACAATACAATGTTCCAACTTGAGTGCGGTGTGTTGGTGTTAAAGCCAGCATAAGCTCCAACAGAATACTGTACACATACCTGGATAAGTGAATGGTGTGACGTCATTCACCATACTTGTATATTTCATGTATGGACTGATAAAAGGCAAAATGACTGCTGCAACAACAACAACAACAACGTTGATCAGAACCATAATATCCACCATTAATAATACATTTTAAAAGCTTCAAAGGAGTCGGTTTTTCCTGTCAAATTGTTTTTCATTGGGGTCCACCATTGCAACGGATTCAATGCGCATATTTGTACTATTCTATTTCCCCTCGAGTTGATCACTATGTGATGACATGCTCCCCCTCACCACTCAGCAAACATGTAAAGAAACTTGACAACTTTTATTGGTTTCAACTGATTTTATAACAGTTATTGCTCTGACATCCAGCGTAGTCATTTTGGATTACCATAACGCCTAAAAATGTGTACATCTCTTCCTTATTAGCCCCATTTAACCCCACCTTGGAGGTTGGCTGGGTGAGAGAGAGGACGATTGAGAGAGGACGCTGCCCAGGCCTGCCATTTGACAATGTGGTGGGAATTTGGAAAAGAAAATTCAGGGTGCCACCCAGAGCTTGCCAAATCTTCGCTAAAGACAACAGTCTAGAAACACGATTCAACATCATTCAGTTAATTCCCCGGGATCTTTAACGTCCACCAACGCACCCAGTGCCAATAAGACCCTTCTTCTGGCCTTATGTCCTGATGGATGGTGCACACATTGATGCCTCACTCTGCACATGAATAATGTCACATGTATAGCTGGGTTGAGATTCAAACCCAGGTGAGACAGCTTAGAGGTGAGTGTGCATGTCTCTAAGTTATGTTGTCAGCACACACGTTTGTATAACGTTTCAGACAATCTTAAAAACCAGTTTTTTTTTTTTGTTTTTTTTTACAGAATAATGAGTAAATTAAGCATAAATAAATTAAAGATGGAGAAAGGAGTAAAGACGACCAAGAAAATGAAATAAAGCTTTTCCCTTCAAGTTAAATTGAATATTTTGAAAAGCTTTGAGAGTGGACAAGGCCATACTTGTTTATTTCCATTTTTAATTTTTTCACTTTTATTAATCATTACGACTGTTATTACTTGTGAAATTGAAGATTCGCAAGTATATTCGTTTCCTGAGTGTTTGCTAACTTCGCCTTCAGGTCGCAATTCTAAACCGATCTTAACAAAAGTTAACCTGCTGATTGAGCCAGTCAAAATATGGAAACATATTGTTTTTGAGGTCACAGGTCAAGGTCACAAATTGTCAATTTTCATCTGATTGACTATATAAAACCACAACACGGGTGGACGATAAAGCCTCAGAGGTGAAGCCTCTGGCGAACCATGTGGGTATGTCTATTAATTACGTACTGTTTGAACTACGTTTTTTCTGTAAATACGTATTATTGGACTGTGACTATGTCTATTAATTATGTACTATTGGAACTACGTACCTTTTAGCCCTTTAGATCCAATTGAAGACATTTTAGACCTCTGAAGACCTTTACACTCTTTCAACCACTTTAGACCCATAACTACAATTGGAACATACCCTTGAGACATTTATACCCCTTCTATACCATTTGGACATTTCACCCCTTAGACCCGCTTGACCAGTTAGACCCTTTGCGATGCACACCACACATAGCATCTTATACATCATCTTCTTGCAATATACAGACTATACTTCTAGTCAGCAAGTAGTGCACAGTTTACAGCCACCAGGAGTTTACAGCCTACTCTGCAAGGCAGAACAGAAATTTCATATTGGGTCACTGAATTAGTTCACCAATAAAAACCGAGAACCATTTTAAGGTCAAGGTCACATAAATATCAATTTTCATCCTATTAATTTGAACAGGTTTTGCATATTGGGTCAGATTCAATAGTTGTTATTGATTTGATATTCACCAAAATTGATTTTTGATTCACCAAAAATCAGAACGATCGATTGTCTTTCTGAGATGTCAAGCGTTTCCATGGAAACGATTTCACCCCATTGTCAAACGAGTTGGTAAACATACCACAATAGAAAATTGTGCGGGTTGAAAGGCAGTATTATAATTTTCCCGTATGTTTGGATTAATTTGAAACAACCTTTACGCAATTTATTGTCTCCAAGGAGCATTTCCGTGTTTCACGGGGGGGGGGGGGGGGGGGGGGGAGTGCGACAGACAGCATTAACCTATTAAACATACCGTATTGTGAAATTCTAAAATCCTCATATTTCTTAAAGGCAAGTTTTCGTTCCAGCAAATAAAAACATTCTGGTGTGATCAAAGCAGCGGTATGTTGCCCCATACACCACCTAGGTTCAATTTTTGATCCGATTGAAAAAATTATAATTTTCTGTTGGTTTGGATTATTTTTAAGCAGTGCAGCTGCTTCAATATTTGGCTATGTCCTTCCTTCCATAAAAAATGAAGAAGAACCACCTGTTTAACACACCATGTTTCATTATAAGGGACTCACACACACAAACGAAGTGTCACTTCCCGGGATACTCTGGGTACCAGCGATGTCATAACAATGGCGCCGCTTTTCTCACCGCAATCAGTGGGGCATTTACCTGGGGGAAATTCCTCCTCCCCATGGATGCCAACTGATGGGGATTATCCATGCTCTATCCTTTGAAATGCTGAACGTCAAGCAAGGAAGCAGCATGTACCATTTTTGAAGTCTTTGGTATGACTCAAACCGGTCCAATCTGGATGGGTGTTTTTTAGGAGACGCCATCTCCTTACTTCCCTTCGGGAGCTCATCTACCCTTTGTCAGGTGTTGTTTTTAGTCGTGCCAGGGTGACAGTCACCCTCCCCACTTGCAAAGCCAGTGAACGGTGTCGGTTTCATCGCCAAAAACTCGACCATGCGACAGGTAGCAGTGGGTAACATGTTACCAGTAGCAGTCTCAAAAGACTGACCTGATTAAAGAGGCACCAATGAAGGGGGTGGGTGAACTATTTCATCTTTAACAAAATTTATTTAGTGTGTAGACATTAACAATCCCTTGATGCAGACAACATCTGTTCATGGGTCGGTAGCGTCTGCTGGCCATCCTGACACTCCTCTTCAAAGGATTTGTGTCTAGACTCGGTCAGCTGCACATTTCGCTCGTGAAAAACATGAGCATATTGCAGCGTTTTCGATTTCTGACCCAACTAGGTTGCCACCTCCCAGGCAGGGCACTCCTAACGGACGTTAAGGTAGTCCTCTACGTCTGCTCGCATTACCTGGTGGGACGTTACAGATCACATGATGCATTTCATAAAGAGCAGGTACGTCACCACAGGCTTCCTGAACCACTTACACATTCTGGCCACTTTCAGTCGACTGACCCCACAACGAGATGGGACCAGCTGAGGCTGTTAAAAGAAGCTGTCATATTAGTTTAGTGCACCAGCAGCTGCTGTATCATAAAGCAGCTATATCGTGAAAGCACACTGCCCCTTGTGGGTGGGTGGTGGTCCACCCTGAAAGCGCACTCCACCTTGTGGGTCGTGATAGCACACTGACCCTTGTGGGTGGTGGTCCGTCATGTAAGCACACTGCCCCTTGTGGGTGGTCGTGGTCCGTCATGTAAGCACACTGCACCGTGTGGGTGGTGGTGGTCCGTCATGCAAGCACATGCCTCTTGTGGGTGGGTGGTCCGTCATGCAAGCACATGCCCCTTGTGGGTGGTGGTGGTCCGTCATGCAAGCACATGCCCCTTGTGGGTGGTGGTGGTCCGTCATGCAAGCACATGCCCCTTGTGGGTGGTCGTGGTCCGTCATGCAAGCACATGCCCCTTGTGGGTGGTGGTCCGTCATACAAACACACTGCCATGCCCCTTGTGGGTGATTGACCGTGGTAGCAATCTCCCACTTCCGCTGTATTCGCATACCGTACAGTACTACTGTACAAAGATAGATACTCATACTGTCTGCCGATAATATCGGTGCAAGAAAATGAAAATGCCGCAGCCTTACCCACAACACTAATCCCAATGGATGCCGTGATGACAGGCTCTTTGTTCCAGGCGTTCCTGAAGAAGACTCCCATCCCTAGAGCACACAGGGTTACGCAGACAAGGTGCGAACATCATGGTACAGCAGGAGCAGACGACGTCAGTGCCGCTTGCCCTCATAAATAAATACTGCAATGTACAGTAAAAAAAACACGTTCACGTACGGTAATTCAATAAAAACATATTCATGCGGACAAAACGATACACATTTATACCAAAAACGGGATACAATACGACTTACGACCCAACATATTCGCTTGAAGAGGACACGGCCGGCAACCTTTGCACGTGACGCAAACTGCAAACACTGCCGGTTTTTTCTTTCTGCCTCTTCCTCTTCCTCTGCCTCTTGATTTTCCTGTTAGTCTTCTTCTTCTTTACTAAAAGAATTCAACAGAGGAAGTTCAGACTTCTTTGCGCTTTTAAGTTCTCGCGCTGTCTAAAATTGAACTGTTTGTGTCATGTTTTTGCCAAAGAATAATAAAAGATTCACATTTACAGTTTTTATTCGTGTATTGTAGCCGCACAACTTCCGACCTTCGCCTCGAATGCGAAATCAAGATGGCAGCGCCCATGGAGGGCCGTGCGGAGAATGCCGAGGGTCGTGTTAATAAGAAGTTGGGTAGTTATAGTAATCATCAAAACGATAACAGCGCCGATACACGTGGTGCACGACCCTGCAGAGCCTGCACCGACTTCTCGTCTTGGTTGCGGATTCGACGACAGCAGGAATCGACGAGCAAGGTTATAACACACGGATCCGCAATGAAAACTTTATTAAACTAACTTTCTCTTACTGATGTTGATATTTCTATCTTATTTTTGCATTAATTAACTGTCGTAGAGAACAAGATTCTGTTTGGATTTTCAATTTCCGGCGTGCAGACAGCCGGGATCAGTGTTTGTCCATGCTCTAGACTCCAGAGCAGTCTTTTAAATACTGACTGTCAAATTAGGAAACATCACTCGGCTGGGGTTTAAACTACTAACTTGTGTGCATTGTGTGCATATGTGCATTGTGTATTTGTGTGTGCATTGTTTGTGTGTGTGTGTGCGTGTGTGTGTGTGTGTGTGTGTGTGTATGCATTGTGTGTGTGTGTGTGCATTGTGTGTGCATTGTGTGTGTGTTTGTGTGTGTGTGTCTGTTTGTGTGCATTGTGTGTGTGTTTGTGTGCATTGTGTTTGTGTGCATTGTGTTTGTGTGCATTGTGTTTGTGTGCATTGTGTTTGTGTGCATTGTGTTTGTGTGCATTGTGTTTGTGTGCATTGTGTTTGTGTGCATTGTGTTTGTGTGCATTGTGTGTGTGTGTGTGTGTGCGTGTGTGTGTGTGTGTGTGTGTGTGTGTGTGTGTGTGTGTGTGTGTGTGTGTGTGTGTGTGTGTGTGTGTGTGTGTGGTGCTCACAATTTTTTTTTAATTGACAGAGAAATGAAAAACTGTTTTATGTTGTTTACATTGTCTTCTTATCACCCTACACTTGTGAATTGTGGAATTATGAAATACAGGGTGGACAAAAAAGAACGGTAAAACAAGTACAGATACATTCAAAGTACACAGCCCCCGTGCAAAATAAATAAATAACATACTCCGGGGCGCCTTTGGCAGCCGGCAATGCTGTAGGGAAGCATATAGAGATGGTGAAGTGTGGTGCTGCGCACACAACTTGCTTGCCAAAGAGGTAGGCCACAACGCGTTTGTTAAAACCAAAAGAGTTTATTTCGAAAGCTCGAACTGCAGCACTGGGCGGGCTCGAGATTAGAGCCCGCATATATGTGTCGAGGCCACGCCTAGTCCCCGGGCATGTGCCATCGGTCCCCGCCTGGGCGCTCGCACCACCCACTGGTGCGCAGAATTATTGCCCCTTGTGCCCGCCACACGCGCCCCCCCAGAATTCCCACGCCCCTGAAGGGTGAGTTTGCGGGGAAGCCGGATGACCCGGCCGAAATGCCCCCTGGCGATGGGTGCAGGGCTGGGGGGCAGCGGGGCTGAGGGGTGCCGGGGGTCCGACTGCCGGGGCCGGCCTCGACGCGGAGGCAGAGCTGCCGGCGGGGGTGCCGGGGGTCCGACCGCCGGGGGGCGGCCTCGACGCGGAGGCAGCGCTGCCGGCGGGGGGGTGGTCCGGATCGAGGAGGGCCGGCTTGAGGCGGTCCATGGAAATGCGATCCGGGACACCGCCGATGTCGACCATGAAAAACTTGTCACCGGTCTCCAGCACGCGGAAGGGCCCGTTGTACGGGGGCAGTAGCGGTGCCCGGTGGGCGTCGTGCCGGATGAACACGTACTTTGCCGTGCGAAGCTCCGGGGCGAAGTGGGAAGGAGGGCAACCGTGGTGTGCCGTTGGCACCGGGGCGAACCTCCGGGCGGTCTCCTGAAGGGCGGAGCGCTGTTGCGCCGCGGACCAAGGAGCCGTGGAGTCGGGGATAAATTCACCCGGTACCCGCAGTGGTTGCCCGAAGACCAGCTCCGCCGAGGACGCGCGCAGGTCGTCCTTGGGCGCCGTCCTGAGGCCCAGCAGGACCCAGGGGAGCCTGTCGACCCAGCCGCCGTCGCGGAGGCTGGCCCGGAGCGCGGCCTTCATGGAGCGATGAAAGCGCTCGCACAGGCCATTGGCCTGGGGGTGGTAGGCCGTGGTGTGGTGTAGCTTCACCCCGAGCCCTTGCGCCACCGCGACCCAAAGCTCCGAGGTGAACTGGGGGCCGTGGTCGGACGAGATGTCCGAGGGGGCGCCGAACCGGGCAACCCAAGTGGCGATAAAGGCTTGCGCCACCTCAGCCGCAGACGTCGCCGCCAATGGGATGGCCTCCGGCCACCGCGTGGTGCGGTCGACCATGGTGAGGAGGTGGGTGAACCCTCGCGAGGGGGGCACAGGTCCCACCAAGTCGACGTGCACGTGGTCGAACCGCCGCTCGGGCACCGTAAACGGGGCCAACGGTGCCTGGGTGTGGCGGTGACCTTTGCGCGCTGGCACGCGAGGCACGTCCTGGCCCAGTCGCGGACGTCCTTCCTGAGGCCATGCCAGACGAACTTCGCCCCGACGAGTTTCTGGGATGCCTTCGCGCCAGGGTGGGACAGGCCGTGGATGGCGTCGAACACCGGGCGCTGCCAGCCAGCGGGCACGATGGGGCGAGGCCGGCCGAGGGAGACGCCGCATAGGAGGGCCGTGCCCGCAGCGTCGAACGGCACCTCGGTGACGCGGAGGCCCGTGACGGCGGTCCGCAAGGCCTGGACGCCGGGGTCGGCGGTCTGGGCCTACGCCATCCGGGCATAGTCGACCCCGAGGTGGACCGCGTGCACGACGGACCGGGAAAGGCAATCCGCCACCGGGTTGTCCTTACCCGCCACGTGACGGATGTCCGTCGTGTACTCGGACACAGCAGAGAGGTGGCGCTGCTACCGTGCCGACCATGGCTCGGCGACCTTGGCCATCGCGAACACAAGGGGCTTGTGGTCAACGAAGGCCGTGAACGGGCGGCCCTCCAGCAGGTGGCGGAAGTGTCGGACCGCCAGGTGGAGCCCGAGCAGCTCGCGGTCAAAGGTGCTGTACCGGCGTTCGTGCGGGCGAAGCTGCTGGCTAAAAAGCGCCAGCGGTTGCCAAGCACCACGCACCCATTGCTCGTGCACCGCACCCACCGCGTAGTCCGACGCGTCGGTGGTGAGGGCGATGGGCGATCGGTGCATCGGGCGCCGGGTGCGCCAGCATGGTGGCGTCGGCCAGAGCCAGCTTTGCGCCCGCGAACGCCGCGGCCATTGGCTCCGACCATGCAATGGCACCTTTGCCCGGCTTGCCCCGAAGGGCCTCTTGCAAGGGGCGGAGGAGCCGGGCGACGTGGGGCACGAAGCGGTGGTAAAAGTTTACCATGCCCAGGAACTCCTGGAGCCCCTTGATCGTGCGGGGCCGCGGGACATCCCTGACCGCCCTCCACCTTGGCCTGTAAAGGGACGGCCCCGTGCTCGGTGATGCGGTGCCCCAAGAAGTCGATGGTGGCGACGCCGAAACGGCACTCGGCAGGGTTGATGATTAGGCCATGCTGGCCCAGGCATTCGAAAAGCGTGAGGAGGTGGAGCAGGTGCTCCTCCCGGGACGCGCTCGCGACTAGGATGTCATCCAGGTAGACAAACAGGAAAGGTAAGTCGCGCAAGACGCTATCCATAAGCCGCTGGAACGCCTGGGCCGCATTCTTCAACCCGAAGGGCATCCTCAGGAACTCGAAGAGGCTGAAAGGGGTGATGACGGCTGTCTTCGGGACGTCGTCCGGTTGGACGGGGACCTGATGGTAGCCCCGGATGAGGTCCACCTTAGAAAACACGGTCGTGTTGGCCAACCGGGCGGAAAAGTCCTGAATGTGTGGGACCGGGTAGCGGTCGGGGGTGGTGGCATCATTGAGCCGGCGGTAGTCCCCGCACTGCCGCCATCCTCCGCCGGGCTTCGGTACAATGTGCAGAGGAGAAGCCCAAGCGCTGTTGGAGCGCCGCACGATCCCCAGCCGCTACAGCGTGGCGAACTCCGCTTTCGCCACGGCGAGCTTCGTGGGCTCGAGCCGGCGTGCCCGGGCATAGACTGGCGGCCCGACCGTGGGGATGTGGTGCTCCACCCCGTGTTTAACGGCCACCGCTGAGAAGGTGGGCCCGCGTGAGGGCCGGGAAACTGGCGAGGAGGCGGGTAAAGTCGTTCGCTGCCGAAGCGTGCAAACCAAACTCGCCGGGACGGAACCTTGCAGCAAGCCGCTTGGCAAGCCGCTCGGTGAGCCGCTCAGTGAGCCGCTCAACGAGCTGCTCAGCGAACAAGCGAGCGAGCTAAAGGTTTCGGCCTGGACGAGCCGTCTGCGCTTCACGTCGACCAACAACCCATTCGCACATAGGAAGTCCGCACCAAGCAATGCCATTGGCACGCTGGCGGTCACGAACGACCATTGAAAGCGCTGCCCTCCGAACCGCAGGGAGAGGCAGCGCTTTCCGAACGTGCGGATGGGTGTACCGTTGGCGGCAAGCAAAGCGGGGCCCCGGCCCGCGGTTCGCTTGTCGGACGTGGAGGCGGGGATGACGCTTACCTGCGCTCCTGTATCGCAGAGGAAACGGCGCCCGGACAAGGTGTCCGTGATGAATAGGAGGCTGCCGGAATGGCCCACACTCAGGGCCGCTAATGAGCGCCGGCCCGGTCGTTTCCCGACTTGTCAAACGAGCATGGCGGGCAACACTTCTTAGCCTTGTGGCCGAACCTGGCGTGGAAATAGCACCAGGCTTGCGGCGGCGGCGGGCCGCGGTGTTCTCGGCGGCGGTGGTGGTGGGCGCGGCAGCGGCCACGAGGGACGCTGTAGCCTCTGCCCCGGGATCCACGATGGCAGCACCATAACTCGACCGCGTGTCGCAAGCCGCGAAGAACTTGTCGGCCTCTACGGCCAGGGCGCGAGGTTCCCTTATTTTGGAACCGGCCAGCGCGAGGCGTACCTGTAGAGGTAGCTGGCGTAGGAAAAGCGCCCGGAATAAGAAATCCGGGGCCTGGTCACCAAGCAGCGACAGCATAAAATCCATCCGCACGGATGGTCCTGTGTCGCCGAGTTCGGGAAGGTCCAGGAGGCGGTCGGCCCGTTCGTCTCCGTGAGGCCAAACGTGGCGATGACACGTTTGAGCGCCTCGTACTTGTGGTCGACCGGCGGGTGCCGCAGGATGGACACGACTCGGGCAGCAGTGCCGGGCCCGAGGGCGGCGACCACGTGGTAGTAACGGGTCTCGTCCGCCGTTATGCCTCAAAGCTGAAATTGCGCTTCGGCCTGCACAAACCACACGTCGGCCTGGGATTCCCAAAACTCTGGGAGTTTTACTGCGACGGCGTTGGTGGCCATGGCGCGTTCGGTGGTCAGCAACGGCTGAACCAATCGGGGTCACCAGTGAAGTGTGGTGCTGCGCACACAACTTGCTTGCCAAAGAGGTAGGCCACAATGCGTTTGTTAAAACCAAAAGAGACTTTATTTCGAAAGCTTGAACTGCAGCATTGGGCGGGCTCGAGCTTAGAGCCCGCATATATGTGCCGAGGCCACGCCTTGTCCCCGGGCGTGGCCGATCGGTCGAAGGGCGGGGCATGTGCCATCGGTCCCCGCCTGGGCGCTCGCGCCACCCACTGGTGCGCGGAATTATTGCCCCTTGTGCCCGCCACAATGGAATTGGGAGGGAGAGGTGTACAATAGTTGATTGATTCATTGCGTAATTGAAATCAATAAATGATAATCATAAAATAATTTCTTAATCAATTGGCTAATAGCATACCTCAACCTCCAGTGTTTCATCTGAAGCTTTAACTTTTTGAAAATTAATCAAATTAGTGATTAATCGAAAAAATTAAATAATTAATTGATTAATCAATAAATCAAAAATAATCAAAAATCCTTTAAGACGAAATCACTTGGTCATTGTCATGTCCAAATATAAGCTTCCTAGATCAAAAGGTGCCTGAGATAATGCCCAGATAAGAAAGGAAATAAGTACTTCATTAATCGATAATAATTAAGTAATTAATCAATTAATTGATTAATCAAAAAGCAAAAAATAGTTTTTGCCAAAGCACTTGCTTCCTGCTATTAATATCCTGTTAAAAAATAATATCCTATTAATATTAATAATATTAATATTAATATCCAAAGCTAAATATCCTGCTATTAATCACTATTGTGCCAAAATTTCAGCTTCCTAGCTCAAAGGGTGGCTGAGATATCACCCGGACAAACAAAAAACTATAACGGCACTCAGTAGAGAGCATACCTCCGCCTTGTGAACAGTTTACGTTTTGTATCCCAGAGTAGACAACAAAATCACAATACAGAATCATATTTAATCAAAATCATCTGTGCACTAATTTTTGAGATTTTCTGCTATGTATCGTTTTTGGCCCGATCTCTCAATGGTGAAGAATCACTTAAAAACTTCTACTAGCTGGATCCGGATTCGAATCCTCACCAAAATCGAATCAATTCCTCCATGTCACACACGCAACCTGTCCGCCAAGTTTTATCCAAATCCATCCATAACTTTTTGAGATATCCCGCTATGTATCGTTTTTGGTCCGATCTCTCAATGGTGAAGAATCACTTGAAACATTAAATAATTCTCATATCCGAATCCATATTCAGATCTTCACCAAAATCGATTAGATTCTTCCTTGTCACACACACAAACTGTCCACAAAGTTTCGTCCAAATCCGTCCATAACTTTTTCAGATATCCTGCTATTTATAGTTTTTGGCCCTATCTCCCAATGGTGAAGAATCACTTAAAAAATTCAGTAGCTGGATCCGAATCCGGATCTTCACCAAAATCTATTCATTTTGTCCTTGTCACATACGCTATCTCTCTGCCAAATATCGTCCGAATCCGTCTACAGCTTTTTGAGATATATTGTTCACAAACAAACAAACAAGAAGACGTCATGCGGAGCACGATACTTGCAAACCCCCCCCCCCCCTCCCCAAGAAAAAAAAATTCCATTGATACAGCAAATTGTCCATTTCATCAAGATTCAAATTGACAATCTTGATCAAAGCTCGGGTCAACAGGAAGAAAAGTGACGATTTTTCAGATGAAAAATGATGATTTTGGAAGGTTGACCTTGAGTTGACCTTTGACCTTTTGACCTCAAAAATAGTTGGTTTCCCTATTTAGTGACTCATTGTGCAAATGCTGTTCAATTTTCAAGTCAATCGGATGAAAATTGATGGTTTTTCAGATAAAAAGTGATGATTTTGGAAGTTTGAACATGAGTTGACCTTTGACCTTTTGACCTCAAAAATAGTATGTTTCCCAATTTAGTTACTCGATATGCAAATGCTGTTCAATTTTCAAGTCAATTGGTTGAGAATTGACAGCTTTTTAGATGAAAATTTATGATTTTTTAAATTTGGCCTTGAGTTGACCTTTGACCTTTTGACCTCAAAAATAGTATGTTTCCCAATTTAGTGACTCGATATGCAAACGCTGTTCAATTTTCAAGTCAATCGGCTGAGAATTGACGGCTTTTTAGATGAAAATTGATATTTAAAATTTGACCTTGAGTTGACCTTTGACCTTTTGACCTCAAAAATAGTATGTTTCCAAATTTAGTGACTCGATATGCAAATGCTGTTCAATTTTCAAGTCAATCGGTTGAAAATTGACGGCTTTTCAGATGAAAATTGATCATTTTGAAAATTTGAGCTTTAGTTGACCTTTGACCTTTTGACCTCAAAAATAGTTCATTTCCCAATTTAGTGACTCAATATACAAATGCTATTCAATTTTCAAGTCAATCGGATGAAAATTGAGGATTTTTGAAACTTGGACTATGTTGACCTTTTGGTCTATGTTGACCTCAAAACTACTTGGTGGTTGAATTCAGTGACCAGATATACAAGTCCTCTTCAAATTTCAAGTCAATTGGATGAAAATTGAGGATTTTAGAAATTAGGCCGATGTTGACCTCAAAAATACTTGGTGGTTGAATTCAGTTACCAGATATGCAAGTCCTCTTCAAATTTCAGGTCAATTGGATGAAAATTGAGGATTTTAGAAATTCAGCAAAGTTGGTGACCTTTGGCCTATTTTGACCTTTTGACCCCAAAAACAATAGGCTTCTTGCTTTTGACCAACTACACCTTTTGGTGAAGTTTCGTGAAGATCGGTTGAAAATTGTGACCTGTAGGCCGGTGACAAACAAACAAACAGACAGTCAAATGAAAAATCGGTCAGAGACCGAGGACTTGCCGGAATGTACTTTTTTTTATAGGCCATGTTGGACAAATATGGCGGCCGAACCACGTGTCCGATGACGTCATCATTATTTGTTTTCTAAACTAATTTATTCCAAGATTATGCTCAATAAATTTCATCTTGATCGGATGAAGTTTTGTACTTGTCGAATTATGACGTCATAATGGAGGCACCTATGACATCATCATTAACATATTTTATTCCCCATGGAGAGCTCTTCACAATGAGCCATGTCTCAATTTTTCCCATTCAGCACTTTCGGAGATATAGTGGTGCAAAGTTTTTCGGTTTTTCCAAGATGGCGGCCGAACCACATGATTGATGACGTCATCATTAACATATTTTATTCCCCATGGAGAGTTCTTTGCAATGAGCCATGTCTCAATTTTTTTTCTATTCAGCATTTTCGGAGATATGGAGGTGCAAAGTTTTTAGATTTTTCCAAGATGGCGGCCGAACCACGTGACTGATGACGTCATCATTAACATATTTTATTCCCCATGGAGAGTTCTTTACAATGAGCCATGTCACAATTTTTTCTGTTCAGCACTTTCGGAGATATAGAGGTGCAAATTTTTTCGGCTTTTCCAAGATGGCGACTGAACCACGTGACCGATGACGTCATCAATTGGGCACAGTCTATTCCAGGGCAAGACAAATACGTGTGCAAAATTTGGCGATTCTACGTGCAAAGGTGGAGACATAGTGCTGCAAACAGACAAACAGACAAAATCGGTCAGAGACCGAGGACTTGCCGGAATTTACATTTTTATCGGCCATTTAGGACAAATATGGCGGCCAAACCATGTGAACGATGACGTCATCATTAACATATTTTATTCCCCATGGAGAGTTCTTTACAATGAGCCATGTCTCGTTTTTTTCTATTCAGCACTTTTTGAGATTTTGAGGTGCTAAGTTTTTCGGTTTTTCCAAGATGGCGGCCGAACCACGTGACCTATGACGTCATCATTAACATAGTTTATTCCCCATGGAGAGTTCTTTACAATGAGCCATGTCTCAATTTCTTCTATTTCGCACTTTCGGAGATATGGAGGTGCAAAGTTTTTCGGTTTTTCCAAGATGGCGGCCAAACCACGTGACCGATGACGTCATCCTTAACATATTTTATTCCCCCATGGAGAGTTCTTTACAATGAGCCATGTCTCAATTTTTTCTGTTCAGCACTTTCGGAGATATAGAGGTGCAAAGTTTTTCGGTTTTTCCAAGATGGCGGCCGAACCACGTGACCGATGACGTCATAACTGGGCACAGTCTATTCCAGGGCAAGACAAATACGTGTGCAAAGTTTGGCGATTTGTGGGTTTAACAATATCAGTATAAGGCCAGTATTTAATGACAAAATCCCATGTATATGCTCCACATCATAAGGTATGTAATACCGAGCACCCTTTTCTTGTAGGTATCCTTGAATACAAAAATTATAATTCTCTTGTAGTCTTCTTCCTGCCATTTATGTATCAGAAATATATGTGAGATTAATATTATGACAGGTAATACCACCCCATCTTCCCACCACCAAATCGGTTTGTATTCCTCGGCTTTCTATCCTTATCTCATTACCTTCCTTCTTTGTCATGCTAACCATCGCTATACTATCATATATTTTTCTTTTCTTAAAACCATGTATTTGTTGTTTATTAATTGTACTTCCACATAAATCCTTATCCTCACCAAGCGGATAATATTCCTCTTTACGAGACTGATTAAAATCATGTAGGTCTTCTATGTTTATTGAAAAAGACCAATTATACCCTAAATCAGGCATATCATACCCCCATTTATTAATTCGCATATTAACTATATGTCCTTCTTTATAAAATTCAATTGTAAGCAGGTAGTTCAATTCAATGAGGAAAGGTGTATGGTCAGTATAACCAGGTGTTGTGGTTGTAAATTTTACTTGTTTAACAAAACGTGGTTTTCTTTAAATATATATATTGTGATAAATCACTGTATCTAATTAAGTCATTCGCATCTGTAGGGTTTGGATAATTGATTAATTTATAAGTATTCTTCATATTAATATTTTTACTTATACTATATTTTTGTCGTTCAGCCTGTGCCTTTGTATAATAATTTGATAAATCAATATCCTTAGAGGATTCTCCAAAGATAGAACCATCTTTTCCAACATGTCATTTATATTAGATTTAAAATGATATCATAAAAATTTTCATTATTGTTGAGTTGAAATAATACATATAAACATAATTGACCACAACATTTAGAATTAATTTCTTGAACTTGAAATGTTTGATAAACACCATTCTGTAAGAATTGTATTACTTCAACAGGCGGTGGCATACCATAACTATCAAAATAATATTTATCCTGACTATTATGAATACAAACCCAATGAGAACCATTCTGTGTGTCTAAATTCATAATAATATTCTTTGTATTCTTATTTATATGTATTAATTCATCTCTCATACAAATAACCACATTATCAATTTTTAGTGTTTTACAATACTTAGCTAGTTCTATATTTGACGTTGTATTCTTTCCAAATTGTTTAAACCATTTATCCATTTATTTATGAGAAAGATACAATCCATTACCCCGTTTAGTTAGTTTAACACCCGCTTGAGCGATAGAGGAAAGTATATCTCCAACCAACAATCTAGCTTTATCAGGTAGACTTTCAAGTTTTTGAGCAAAATCTACAATTACACCACTTCCACTAATTTGTTTCTCCAACTCCTTGTTATGTCTTTCCAATTCTTTTTGAGCTTTTAGTTGTGCCTTCCTTTCGTTAGCAGTTTTTACCGCTGCTAAAATACCACCAGTCAATGCTCCCGCCGCACTTAAACCATTAAATAAAGGAATTAGAAATGGGAGAAATCCTCCCTCTTGTATTGAATATTTCTTTAACGTAGGTTTTGTCATTTTAATTTTAAGTGAACCAGTATCATTTAGTGTTTTTACTTGTGTGTGTGTGAGTAAAACATCAATTCTTACTGCTCCTTTTCTTTGAATTGTATTAACATTAATAATACAAGGCTTTTGATTTTGAATACAAGATGTTAATTTATTAAGATTGATTTGATTAACATATACCGGTTCTTTCCGACTCATTTATTTATGAGAAAAAACCTATGTGATATTAATCATAACACCATTATCTGTATTAATCTGTAATTCTGTTTCCTCCAAAAGCAAACAATAAGCATCAACTTCTTCATTCTCTCCTCTTTCAATGTATAGAGAAGTATCCACTCTATTAGACTTTATAGTTTCCTTTTGAGAACTCGGTCAATTGCGTAGATTGTATAAAGTTTTTGAAACGCAACCATATCCAAAATAGGGTTATTATTACCATTACTTTCACACACCTTTTGGTAAGACTTGTAGGCTTCCGCATAATCATTTTTTTCCCAATCAATTTCCAATCTATCTCGCGGATAAAATGTACCATCAAGAGAAACCCGAAGTTGTTTCACCTTAGCATTATGACTCAGCGCATTATTCTTATCAGTACCTTCATCTCCATCTGGTTTCTTAAAAATGAGCCATAGGTATCATGGCTTTCCTTGAAGAACACCTAAATTCCAAGTGTAGGTAGTGTGTTCCAGTTTAACGTGTTGACATCTTCTTTTAAGGTATGATACATTTAGTGGTTTCTTTGAGTTAAGTCTTCTATTTAACATCTCTTCCGTTTTAAGATTAGGAGTATATTCACTAATATACCAACACAAATCATTAATAACAAATTTATTATTATCACCAAAAGCATTTTGAGCCCCAAAAAGCAATCTATTTACATTATCATTCCTTTGTAGTTGAAATCTAATTTTAAGCCCATACAAAACTTTATCATAATCACAAAATCCAAATATACCTTTAAGAGGTACTGCTACGGTAAAACTATTCTCTGCTTTTGTATCATCATTATACATTGACTTCCTTTGACTATAACCAGGGTCAGCATTTGTTCCCGTTGACATATCAGGAATAAAACCTTCAACAGCTCCCTTACCCATTCTATCACTAAACGAATATAGTGTAAATTTCATCATTTCAGATGTAGCAGAGACATAATCAACCGCTTCAACCTCTTGTGTTCCAATATACAGGCGGACACTATCAAACATTTTCCAGAAGAAATCATTTACGAGTGTAGCATTAGTATTATTCGCAGCCTTAGTGATTTTAAATTTACACAGCAAGAAACTATCAGCTATATTCAAGTAAGTTTGTTGATTATTTATTTCAAAACTTTTTGTTCCATTTGAATTCCAGTCTGTTCCTGTTATAGCATTTACCTTGAAATAGTCTTCCTTTTTAGTAGAGTTTGAAATGATAATCGTATCATCCAAATCATAGATACTATCAATCGCTTCCATACTTGTATTTATATAGCATTAAAATTGTTGAAACCCTGACCCAAGTATTTTAATGATTTTTTGTCATTCTTGTGAAGATAGTTGAGTTTTACCTTTTTTTATTTCTTTGATTGCTTGTAATTTATGAGACTCCTTTTGAGCATTTTTTATACTCTTTATAGCACCCGCAACTGAGCCCACGGCAGAAGCAGTTGAACCAATTAGGTCTTTATGTTTAAGAATGGTTGAACCAATACTCATTAGAGTATCAATTATCCCATCTCCTTTATTGCTAAATTGATGTCCCACACCCCATTGTCTCTTTGGTTTATAGTATCCTCTACCAAGAAACATACCTTCACCCTTATAGTATGGTGAAAGGAACATCCCATCCCCTGTAATTACTTTATATTTTCCCAACTCGTGTTTTCTCACAATAACCATTATTTATTTATTGAAAAACTTCACGTAGGTGAATTCTGATGGATATAATTTCTTCATTAAAGGAGATCATACGATTATCTTGATCGGTTATCCTAAAATTTACTCTGTATATGGTTTTTCCTGACACAGGTAAATAGACAAGATTTTTTGGTTCCATATTGAATTTATAACCAATCGGGGTTGAGTATGCACTGAATGAAAATATTGTATTTGTTCTTATTCCATCGTTATAAGCACCATCAATCAAATCACAATGAATTAATACTGAATTTATACCAGAGGATATTTGAATGACATTATCACTGTAAGACGTCCCGTTAGTTTCGATCTTTTTTGAAGAGAAACCCAATAGCTCTCTGAACGAATTTTCAATCGTGAAATCAACTTTATAATTATTTTTAAGTTTAATCGTTGATTTTGAAGTGTGTTTTTGAATATCTATTACCATATTTTTTGGTTCATCACCTTTTTTTTTCATAAGGTGAGAGACTTCAGAAGATATTTGAGAAATCTCGTAAGCTCCGGGTGAAACTGTTATAGTTTTGTACCCACTTCCTGGATTATAACTAAACTTGTTGTTTTTCTCTGTGATATTAAAAGGTGTATTATAAGTCTCCATTGACAACAAAGAAGCCTCATATGAGGTAAGGGGGTCAAGTTGTAGTGGGTAAGGGAATGATGCTGTGTAATCACTCGTTGTGAAATTAAAACTAAGAATTGTGCTTCTCATCTTATTTAATATCTAATAAAATATCTTTGTATTGACATTTATTAATTATTTTCATATTCATCAACTGATCTAAAATGGCAGATGCTTCATTAAAACAATTGTTGTTTCCAGCCTTCTTACTACCTAACAACAATAATAACCTATTAACTAATTGTGATGGGTCATTTGGAAGAAAGCTAACACCCGAACCAAGCTTACTTAAAGCATCAATAATATGTTTCTCCTCATTCTTCTTACTTTTACCGGCAACAGAAACTCCATAATCAAGTGAGTTTAGTAAATCAATATATACCCTATCTTCCGCATTTTCCATATCAAGTGGTTCATCAAAATATTTTGAACCGCTGAATCCGGAGTTTGTTAGAAGAAACATTAATCTTGGAGTTAATTCAACATTTGGTTGAGCAGAACTTAAGAACACCAATTTATCATTAAATATCAATAACTTTTCTTTCACAAGATGGAACTGTGCTGGTTCTTCTGTTGGAATGAGACCTGCTCTGGTTTTTGAACCCGCCGAATATTCATTGTTTTGAAGAGCTTCCACAACATAATTAGGTGGTTGATTTACCTCCTCAAGTTTCCGAAATAATCCTTCATCATCATATTCTAATTCTCCAAGTTCTTGCGCCGTCATTTGACTAATATCTTTGAGCATTTGAAGTTTTTTTGGAGTAAATTCTACTGTGGGAACTGTAGGTGAGTGTTGAGTTTTCAAAAGTGGTTTAAAAAATTTCTCTTGTTTTCTTTCAAAGGCTTCTTCACCAGTTAGTTTCTGTCTCCGTTTCTTCTTTATCTCTTCCTGTTGCTTTACAACTTTTGAAACCAACTCTTGATGTTCTTTAAACTTTCTTGCTCTTTCTTCAGTATTCATTTTCTGTATTTATTTATTGAAAAATATCATTTAATGAATTGTAAAGGTTAATGGGAAAATTTTCTTTTTCTTGGTCATTATAGTAAATGTGTTGAAATAAATCCTTTTCTTTAAATATTTTATCAAATTCTTTATTGGTATTAATATGAGTTGTTATTTCTTCTCCACTAATACTTGTATCTCAGCTTTTCATATGTTTGCGTTGAGTCTCCTCATCGATATCAAAACCGAATGATAAAATCTTAACTCCATCACCACGCAAATGTTTAATAATTTGTCTCATTCCTTCAGGATTAGTTTCTAAAATCCCAAGACCATTAGATTTTACTTTATTTAACTCACTCTTACAATGTGAATATTTTGTAGAACCAAGAGAGACCTCCTCAAATATTTGACCTTCGTTCCTCAATCGCATGTTTCTCCATTGAAATGTAGTAATAATCTTTCCCTTCTACTTCTCCTTGTCGCATTGCTCTGGTTGTAGTACTTACAAAACGAATCATAGGGTGTTTTAAAAAAAAACTTACAATCTTTTCATTTTTACTATTCAAGAGTTTAGATTTATGAAAGTTCTTTCCTGAAGCAGATTTACCCACAAGATTAATAATAATAGTTGTCATTTATGTGTGTAAAATATCAGTGAGTATCTCATCTTGTTTCACAACAATATATTTATATTTTCCAATCGTGTGTTTCATATAATTTTCAAATTCTTTTTTATTACATAACGTAGAGCAATTATCTCTCCAAAAATTATTTACATCTATTGAATTTAACTTAAATAAAATAAAAGTATTGGCATTGTTTCTTATTGAGCGCCGAGGGAGTTGAAAATATGACTGACTAAGATAAATACAATTACAAGAAGAATGTCTCCCTCTTGTATAGTAGCTATCCATTACTGTTTGGTTTCTCTCATTAACACAATCATCAAAGATAACGAGGTTCTTTTTTGATTTATCTAAATCTTGAGGTGAAGGTATATCATCCGTATTGTTACGTGGTCCTCCCGGTGACTACCTGGTCTCGGTGACCCCCGGACCGTGAGAGGAACTCCGCCAGAAAGATCTATGATTTATACGCTTTCGTAACGCAATCAAGATGAAAAACACAACAATTCAAGTCAATAAGAAACCCCCACACCAAGGATCCGGATTAATCAATAATATTGTTGCGAATATGGAATTTGGCCTCCATATCCGCTTGTAAATATTCCCCTATTTCCCCAATACTCCCCAACTATCCCCAATCCCCCATTCCCTAGTCCCATTGTCTGTAAACAACACTCTGTAGAACCGACCTTCCCCTTTTTCCCCCATTAAATGTCGTGCCCAGGTCCACCGCATCTCACGTAGACAACTTTCGGACATCTTGCTAGTTATTCTTAGTCTATGTCAGTTAAGGACTCCTTTCCATTAATTCTGACTCTTCGTTGCACCAGAATGTGATTATATGGCACCAGTAGTGAGTTTAGGACCTTTCCATACCTCCTTCCATCTTCTTCCCCAAACAACAACAACAACAACTACAGCTACAACAACAACTACAACCACGGCGCGCGGGGGGAGTGTGCGTCCTCCCACCAGCTCGGTTAGCCGCCATGACCATGCGCTCCACGGGGTTACCACGAAGGGGCTCCCTGTCAGCCCCTCGTCAAGGGCGGAGCCGGTAACCCCCCCGCATGCACCCAATGAGAAGCAACGAGCCGATTCCATCTGGGGCGGAGCTAACGAGCCGAGGGCGTGTCACTCCCCGCCGGATATACGCAGCGACTTACCGGATGTGAGGTCAGATGCGCCCCGAGCTTGAGAAGACAAGAGAGCCACCTCCGAGCGCTGAGAGACCTCCTGCATCTTTTGGGCCGCGCTATCCTGTCCCTGAGCACAAGGTGCACCTTGTGCTGGCCATCGAATACCCGCTTTCCTTGCCATCAATCCCCGTGTGAGTCAGTTTTTGTCCTGTTTCTCTGTGGTCTGTCGGGAATAATATAAGATTGTGTCTAAGTGCCTATCTTCCTTTGCTGTCCCTCTTGTAGTTGTAATCTAACCTTCCGAACGAATATAACCTCCTCCGGAGGTCTTGAGAACCGTATCCCTGGTGTCGTGTCATTTTAATCCCAGCCGTGTGTCTTTTCCTTCATTGACCTAGCGTAGCGCGATTAGTCAACGTTCGGGTATAATCGGGTAACTTGTGCAGACGTGGTCATACCAAACCGCTCGGTAAATAACATCCACCACCACGTCTGTAACAATTGGTGTCGAGGAGTGGAATTCGAACCCGGGACTAAATTTATTAGGCCCAAATTTGTAGTAGAATCAATTCGGAGCGCGTTTCCCGCGCGAAATTATAACGGCGAAATTTGAATTTGTTTTACAAAAATAAAAACCCGAATTTTGAAAGTCGCGCTATGGCAGACCAAGACAGCTGGGGTCCGGTAGGGGAGAGTGAGGCAGGGTCGGTCCAGGACCAAATTGAGGGACGCGAGGAGAGCGAAGCAGTGAGGGCGGCAGGGTCGCAAAATAGCGTTGTCACGCACGAGGTGGCCACGGCGCCCGCGACCGTGGCAGCGCCCCTGGTGGATCCGAACCTTTTTATGTTGCAAATGAGGGCCCTTATGGAACAAATGGGTGAGCGATTGGAGGGCCAAATGGGGGCCCAGATCGGAGGGTTAGGGAGTAGAATAGAGGGATTAGACAATAGATTAGGGGAAATACAAAAGGGGTTAGAGGGGGTAGAAAATAGAATGGCTGCCCAGGAGAATCAGATAGAGGGAGTGAAAAATGGGTTAGAGGGGGTAGAAAACAGAATGGCCGCTCAAGAGAATCAAATGGAAGGGATGCAAAAAGGGTTAGAGGGGTTAGAAAACACCATGGAAGGCAAATTGAGGGACATGAGGGACCAAGCGGAAAGGGAAGTTAACCAAATGGGGCAGCAGATAGAGGGGGTCAGAATGGGGGTAGAAACTAAACTGGATGCTCACAGGGAGGAAATGGAGCAGATGAGGGTGGCATCTGGGCAGGAGATGCAAGTGATGGGAGAGGAGATCAGAGGAGGAGTGAGTGAGGAGGTCGGAGGAGTGCGCGAGGAGGTGAGGCACTGTAAGGAGCACATGGAGAAGGAGTTGAGAAAGGGGACTGTAAAGTTACAAGGGGGCATAGAGGACCTGACGCAGGAGGTGGAACAGCTGACGGAGGGACAAAAAGAACTAACGGACCAGGTAAAGAAGAACACAGCGGTAATAGGAGGTTTAAAAGCGACACAAAATGACCTAAAAAATGACTTGGTAGCGACGAAGAGGGAATGTCAGATGGTACGTGAGGGACTGACAACGAGGTTGGACGAGGTGGTAGAGGTAATGGAGACGAAGGACCGGCAGGTGAGGACGCACATGGAAACGGTCAAGGTAGCCTTGGAGGACGAGCTGGAGGAGACGTACCGGGGAATAAAAGAGGTGAAGCAGAAATTAGAAGAAGTGGAAGAAGGGTTGAGCGAAATTAAGAAGCGACAGAGAGGGGATAAGAAAGAGATAAAAGAGGAGATAAAAGAATTGGTCCAAAGTCTGTGTTTGGATCGTGATGATGTGCTCATTAACCGGATGAGGGATTCGCAGGTGATGGAGGAGAAGCGAAGAGGAAGAGGAACTGGTGTAAGTGGTGACCAATATGGTCGTGCGTATGATGCGCCAAGTGATTTAAGAAGCTTGGGGGTCGAGATGGACCCGGGTGTTCGTGAGAGGCCATTGGTGAAGTGTGCGACAGGTCTGGTGTGCGAAAGAGGAGGTGTGCGAGAAAGTCCGACTCTGGGGTGTGTGAGGAAAAAGTGCGTGCCAAGCAGTGAGGGTGCTGGCGAGAATGAGTCGGTCGTAGCGCGTGTGCGAGGGGGCACATGGAAGCGCGGTGTGGTGAGTGTTACAGAGGGGGTGACGGGAGAGTGTGCGCGAGAAAGGTGTGTGACGGACAGGTGCATGGGGAAAGAGTGCGCTGTCAAAGGCAAGGAAGAATGCACACCTGTGGTGAGTGTTACAGAGGGTGTAACGGGAGAGTGTGCGCGAGAAAGGTGTGTGACGGACAGGTGCATGAGGAAAGAGTGCGCTGTCAAGAGTAAGGGTGAGTGCGCTGTCAAGAATGGAGGTGAGAGTAGTGAGAGTGACAAGGAGAGTGAGTTGGTTGTGACAGGTGAGCGAGGATGTACACCTGGGATGGAAGGATGCACACCTGGAATGGTAGAGCGTGAGTGGGAATGCACGCTGGAGTTGGTGGTGAGGCACGTGGTTGGGTGTGCGAATGAGGGCACACCTGTGATTGTCACAGAAGAGGTGACAGAGGAGGGGGCGCGAAGAGGTGTGTTGGTGAGGTGTGCGACCAACGAATGTGTGCCAAAGTGTTCGGTGGTCAGGTGTGTGACCAAGGCTGTGAGTGGAATGAGGGTACCTGGGTGTGTAAGGAAAGGTATGAGCAAGCAAGGGGTAGCATATGCATGCAAGAATCCAGGTGAAGCATCGACGGTAACCAGGTTAGAGGTTAGGTCGACTTTTAGCCGAAGCGGGCCCTCGGTGCGTGCCGGGCCTCGCTTTGAACGGCCGCGTCCGTGCTCCACTAGGCGGAGCGGGCAGCTGAATAGGAAGGGTCGTCATGGCGACCACTTTTTGGTGAGACGTGCCGGCAGGTCGAGATCGGGCAATTGGATGGCTCCACGCCGAGGTGGTGCGTGGGATCTCGGCCCGGGTAAGCCCCCGTCCCTGCACCGAATGCGGGACGTGTCCAGCCACTGGCACCAAACAACCCGCATTCATGGCTTGGCTTTACGAAGCCGGGCTTTGGACGGGAATTGGCGCACCGAGAGGCATTAGTGAGTAGACTGGGTGATGAGGTTAGTGTTTTGGACCCAAAATTAGAGAAAAACAAAATTTGATGATTGGCAAGGGATTGGCAGTAGTGATTGGTAGATGATGAGTAGGATTGGCAAATTTTTGAATTGTTGAAATTTGATGTGCAAAATTGGTAGTGAGCGATAGGCCCGGTGGGTAAGGCTGGCCTCCCTGCCACCCTTCCCATGGTGGGGGCAAAGGAGCAATAGATTATGGGGTGTATGGCAGTGAAAACTAGCCCGGGTGGGTTAGGTTATATTGTAGGGATCTAGAAGAGATGACATTAGGTAACGTTAAGTTTAGTTAGTGACTGATACCTGTAGTGGGGACGCAGGTAGATTAGTGTGGATGATAATGACGTGGGAGCGCAATAGTTTAAAGGGACGACTGGGAAGCGCAAGTTTCAGAGGGGAGTAGTTAGATGAGATGATGCTGTGTGAGAACTGGACAGGAGTGTGTGAGTAGTGAGTGTGTGGATCAGCGCGAATGCGCTTGGGGAGAGAAGGGTGCAGGTGGCACCAGGTGTGAGAGCACAGGTGTGCAAGTACAGGTGTGTGGAGAGAGTTGGAGTAAGTGGTACGGAGTGGTGTGCATGGTGCGAAGGTGTGGATGGGGGAAGAGTGGACCCCTTTCACGAGTACCAGGGGCGGGTAGTGTAAGTGTTAGGTAGAGGGTATAGGTAAATTGTGGGTGGATATTGGCATTTGTGGTGCGGTTGCAGAATGGTGTTGTGGATGGGTGCATTCGTGTTGTGGAAATGGCTGGGCGTGTAGCCTGTTAGTGTGTGTAGTTGGTTGGGCACTCCACCACTGTGAGGATGTCGGCCAGGTGAGGCCGCAGGTGGGCTCTGGGAGCCGGTAGTTGTGAGTGGGTGCCTGAGGATCCCGGGTGTGGATCGGGTAGCCCAGTGCCAGAGAGGGCACCGAGTGGGGAGAGCGCCAGAGGGCCTTCCCCAGGTAGTTAGGTTAGGGTGAGGAGCAGGTAAGCTCGGAGGCAACTGCAGTGGTGGAGGTGTGCAGGTGGGTAGACCCGCTGGGAGAGGTACACACCACAGCCCAGAAATTGTGCGAGGGCACCGGGAGATGAATCGGGGGAGTGAGACCCCAAATTGAAAAGCACCACAGTTTGGCCAATGGGAATTGGTTTTTAGAACCCATAGTGTAAGAGGGCCAATGGTTTGGCTGGAGAAAGACCCCGGGTAGTGTAAAGTTGTTAAAGTCATTTAGGAAATAGTTAGGATTGATGAACCTGTCGCACCATACGCAGCCACTTACCTGTGGTGATGATGATGACTCCACACCTGTGTTTTCTTTGTTTGTGTTGCAGAAATGAGGACTGCTGTTGGATTTGTGAGACGCATCACGACGTGGCTGAGACATTGGGGTGATTCCATCTCTCCCTCCTTAGGAGGGACTGATGATGAATTGGTAATGGAAAATTTTGATGTTGAGTTGGAGATGGCAAATTTTGATGAGAGTTGAAAATGGCAAATTTGATTGGTTAGGAGGGAGAGAAGACGAATTTGGTTTATGGGAGGAACGGGGAAGACAGTAGGGACGGTTGTTGATTTGTAAAGTAGATGTTTATGGGTAGTGTTGTGTTTTGTGGATGCAGTAAGGGGTAAGGGAGGGGCCATGTAGGTTACCTGGTGGGGGGGGGGGCGTACGATAGGAACGTACCTGTCTCACCTGGTTCCCATGTGCCCCCAGTGTGCATCATCTTATATTGCGTGCACTTTTGCGCCCTTACCACCTTACTCACTTGTCTTTTCTTTTGTCTCCCACCTCCGAGGATCTGGCTTTGGGGTAGAGAGAGAGGAGAGAGAGGTGCTGGCTTCGCAGTTGTGGGCCTGCACTTTCGCTGTTTGCTGCCTGGATCGATACACCATATGGACCGCAATGTTTGTGGCCACCCACCATGGACCGCAGCTCTTTTGCGGCCAAGCACCACCCGTGGATGGACCTATGGGTCAACGTGGCACCTATGCCATGCAGGTGAACCACTTTTAGTTGACACCACTGAAGGCCACAATATATAAATGGACGCGGTTGGCGCCTTTCTTTATTTTTTTGAAAGAGGCAAGAAGACCAAGTGCACCACACGAAGGCAAGACCAGCGGCAGAACATCGGCCGGCTGCGACACCACACAATGATTCATAAACACTTTATTGGTGCACCGGATGGTGCTCACTGTGTGATGGGGTGGTGCTTGATGCTTGGAAGGGGTGCTCTGCACATTATTAAAGGCCGTAGGCCACAGAGCACTCGTGGGTTGGTGTATCGATGCTGGCATGCGTGCTCTCTCTATGCATAACATCTGCATGTGTTCCTCCAGAAACAGGTCCTGGATCGTAGTGTAAATAGCAGCGTAGTCGTGTAAATAATGCTCCCTACCGGCTGTATGTTTAGTTTGAGGATTCTTTCCGGATTCGGTTATCCTGTGGGTGTGTTTCTGTGAGGAGAAGGGTGCAACGTCGCAGGGGGACATATTTACTCATTTGTGAATATCTGTAAAACTGTCGCACTCAGGGTAGAGTTAATAGTAGAGGGAACTACATTGCGTGCCACACTAAAGTAGGTAAAAATTTATCGGGTCGGGACGCCCCGAGGGTAGAGAAGGGTGCAATGTTGCGAATATGGAATTTGGCCTCCATATCCGCTTGTAAATATTCCCCTATTTCCCCAATACTCCCCAACTATCCCCAATCCCCCATTCCCTAGTCCCATTGTCTGTAAACAACACTCTGTAGAACCGACCTTCCCCTTTTTCCCCCATTAAATGTCGTGCCCAGGTCCACCGCATCTCACGTAGACAACTTTCGGACATCTTGCTAGTTATTCTTAGTCTATGTCAGTTAAGGACTCCTTTCCATTAATTCTGACTCTTCGTTGCACCAGAATGTGATTATATGGCACCAGTAGTGAGTTTAGGACCTTTCCATACCTCCTTCCATCTTCTTCCCCAAACAACAACAACAACAACTACAGCTACAACAACAACTACAACCACGGCGCGCGGGGGGAGTGTGCGTCCTCCCACCAGCTCGGTTAGCCGCCATGACCATGCGCTCCACGGGGTTACCACGAAGGGGCTCCCTGTCAGCCCCTCGTCAAGGGCGGAGCCGGTAACCCCCCCGCATGCACCCAATGAGAAGCAACGAGCCGATTCCATCTGGGGCGGAGCTAACGAGCCGAGGGCGTGTCACTCCCCGCCGGATATACGCAGCGACTTACCGGATGTGAGGTCAGATGCGCCCCGAGCTTGAGAAGACAAGAGAGCCACCTCCGAGCGCTGAGAGACCTCCTGCATCTTTTGGGCCGCGCTATCCTGTCCCTGAGCACAAGGTGAACCTTGTGCTGGCCATCGAATACCCGCTTTCCTTGCCATCAATCCCCGTGTGAGTCAGTTTTTGTCCTGTTTCTCTGTGGTCTGTCGGGAATAATATAAGATTGTGTCTAAGTGCCTATCTTCCTTTGCTGTCCCTCTTGTAGTTGTAATCTAACCTTCCGAACGAATATAACCTCCTCCGGAGGTCTTGAGAACCGTATCCCTGGTGTCGTGTCATTTTAATCCCAGCCGTGTGTCTTTTCCTTCATTGACCTAGCGTAGCGCGATTAGTCAACGTTCGGGTATAATCGGGTAACTTGTGCAGACGTGGTCATACCAAACCGCTCGGTAAATAACATCCACCACCACGTCTGTAACAATATATTCCCCAATCAACCAACAACCATCAACAATCAATCACAATATTACTAAGATGGCCATCTCATATATTTCCCCCCTTTCCCCACTCACGACCCCTCAATGGTCACTGTCCCTCACAATGTCTCTGGGCCCCTCCAGACCAAGGTGAAGGTCGACTTCTCCGCACACGGGCGGTTGAACGAACCCCCGGCTGACGTGCTCCAAACGTGCACGTCGCGTACCGGGAACAGCTGCTGCAGCGCACACCTCCTTGCAAAGCAAAGCGGGCAAAGCAAAGCGCGGCTCGCAAAGCGCGTGAGGCCCAAGGTGCGACCCGTACGCGTCCTTGTAGACGTGGAGGCGAACTGTGCCGGACGCTTGGTTCCGTGCACGAACCCACGGCAACTTGACGTGTAACCGGTAATTACCCCGCACAGGTAACTCCTCTCGCCAGACGGGCTTTCAAACGCAGCGTTCCCCACGCTGCTCAATATCGACACCGCTCACGTCGGAGCTGGGCGATGAGAAAAAGATCGCCGCTTCTCCCGGACCTTGTCTTCTTCTTCTCTTCCGGTTCACCATCCCGTTTCCGGTCTCCTGTTATCCAGAGCGCCTCTAACCATTTAACCACAACAACCTTTAATAGAATAAACATTAATAAGCAATGACCTGAATAGTAATTCACATAAATTCACATAAATCCGTAACACTCCCCCCCTTCAAGAAAGAAAGTTTGAACCCAGCGAAAACTTTCTTTGCCAGTCAACTTTGATAAACAAACCCGATAACTCACACCCCCAAATCCTCAGTTCCCCCCGGGCACAATTATCACTTAAAAATAAAGCAACAAAATTTCACAAAAACCCCCAGATTAATTCACTCTGGACAAAGCGTCAACAACTTCCAGTTGCTCTTGGATGGAGGCCCAGCTGAGTACTCACTACATGGACGCCTTAAGGAATGTGGGGTTCACGGTTAGTCCGGGGAGGAAAGTTCATTACATGGACGCCTTTAAGAACGTGGAGTTCACGGTTAGTCCGTGTAGGAACGTTCCCTACCGGGACGCCTTTTAAGAACGTGGCGTTCACGGTTAGCCCGTGTAGGAGCCCAGGCTCGGCGGCTCCGCCGCATATAGAGTGCTTTAACTTCTCCGGACTCCTAACAGTTACGGTGGGACCCCTTGTCCCAGCAGTCACCAGACTGGCGGTCTCCTTCTCGGCCAGTCCTCTGCCAATCATTCTTTCGGGAGATGCCGTAACTCTGGGAGCCTCCATAGTAATATCGGCTGCTGCCAACACCAAAACTACTGCCAAGTGGTCCTCTTCTGTAGACCTCTCGACGCCTACGAAATGCCTTCCCTACTGTTATGGTCCGACCCTCCAAATCCTTACCATTCCAATTCTTCTCTGCCTCCCTGGCGTCTCTTGTGCTTGCAAACGTGACAAAGCCGAACCCTCTTGACCGTTGCGTTTCCCTGTCTTTTACCACCCGCACTTCCACCAGCGGCCCATATCTGTTGAAGACAGAGGTCAGAACTTCTTCCTTTGTGTTGAAGTTCAGTCCCCCTACAAATAACTTGGAACTTTTGTCGACATCCCGAGCTGGGGTGGTGTTATTTCCCCTGCGGGGCTCTTTACCCACCCTCGGGTTACCATAAATTTGCCCCCCGGCCAAATCATTCCCGATAATCACAGATACTCCCTCTACAGGAAGCGTGGCTTGTAAACCGACGGTGACCGGTCCTGACACCAAATCGGATTCCAAATGGATGACATGAAGTGGGGCACTAACACAGCCACCGATCCCTTGTAACCGAACACTATCACCAGTTGCGGTACTCTTTGACAATGGCAACATGCCTTCAAGCATTAAGGATTGATGGGCTCCTGTGTCCCTCAATACCCTAACAGGTCTTGGGTTAGTCAAGTCTCCCTCGAGTGAGACAAACCCCTCATAAATAAATGGTTGGTAACTCTTCTGTGGGCGATTTCTTACGCTAGCCATCGCATTCGGAGTGGTAATAGTCGGACTCCGCTCTGGGTTGTCCCTTTTCATGAGGTAACAACTGGACATCAAGTGTCCAGGTTTTTTGCAAAAGGCGCAAGTAGGCCCGGAGGAAAAACGGTCTGCCTCGGGCCCCCCGGGAAATAAGTTTGTCTTGGGCCCGTAGCCCTCTGATTTCGAACAGTTGGGGTATCCGCGTTGTCCCCATAATCCTCTCGAGGCCGCCACCATGTATTGTCGTTCTCCGCACCGGGTGTTCCATAACTCCCCTGCTGAAGGCTAGGCGAGGAGCTAGGTGTGTGGACCTCTATCCGGTGTGTTAAGGCATAATCATCTGCCATGGTGGCTGCGTCCCACAACTTTGGTACTTTCTTTTCCTGCAGGTACACTTCGATGTCCTCGTGGACACATTGTTGAAATTCCTCCACCAGCATCAGGTCACACAATGCTTCGAAGTCGTTCCCGACTCCTTTCGACTCACACCACCGGTCAAACATGTTTTCTTTCACTCTGGCAAACTCCACATGGGTCTCACTCTCCCTCTTCCTGGCATTCCTGAATTTTTGCCAGTAAGCTTCAGGAACCAACTCATAGGCTTTGAGGATGTGCTTCTTCAATACCTCATAATCTGCACATTGGTCCATTGGTAGCGCCGAATAAATCTCTTGAGCTTTACCCACCAGCACACTTTGCACTAGTATGGTCCAGGCCTCCTCCGGCCAGTTTAACTGTTGAGCCACTTTCTCAAAGTGTGGAAAAAATTGAGTGACTTCCTTTTCACTGAAGGGTGGAACCAGCCTCACATGTCTGCCCACATCCCAGGTTTTCTGGCTAGGTGTCGACCCCGTCAGCAAGGGTGGTACCTCTCCCCGTTCTCTCATTAAATCCAGCTCCTTGAATTTAATTTCTTGCTGAAGCGCCATGTCACGTTCCTTTAATTCCCTTTCGGCTTTTCTCTCCTCTGCTTCGAGTTCCCTTGCAGCTCTCCTCTCCTCTGCTTTTCTCCCTTCTAACCTTTCCTGGAGTTCTCGTTCCACTCTCCTTTCTTCTTCTGCTCTTTCCTTTTCTGCTTTCCTTTCCTCTGTTTTCATCCTTTCTAACCTTTCCTGGAGTTCTCGTTCCACTCTCCTTTCCTCTGCTTGTTTCTCTTCTCTCCTCTCTTCTGCTTTCCTTTCCTCTTCTGATCTTTCCTTTTCTGCTTTCCTTTCTTCTTCTGCTCACCTTTCCTGGAGTTCTCGTTCCACTCTCCTTTCCTCTGCTTGTTTCTCTTCTCTCCTCTCTTATGCTTTCCTTTCCTCTTCTTTTATCCGTTCCTGGCTCTGTAATTGCAACTCCAGTTTCCGGAGCTCAACGTCTTCTGGTTCTTCGGGTAGCCACTCCCAGGCTAACTCGTCCCATATTCCTAATCCCACCATAGATTGTATCACCGCGGTCTGCAACTCTGCCTTCCTCAAATTAGTTCGGACCTCCAAGTTAAAATGTTTGGCCAATTTCAAGAGGTCCGACTTTAGTAACGCTCGGAACTGTGCCTCACTCGGGGTTACCGCAAAGTTCTGTGCCACAAACGCCATGGTGCCTATCGTTAACACCTGTTAACCTTCACCCAAGACTTTACCGCAATTTCCCAAAAATTTACCAATTAATACTTAATTAATACATTTTAATTAATAAAAATATTATTTTATTATGTTATACAATTTTATATATCCCGGACGAGCCCCCAATTTCTGTTACGTGGTCCTCCCGGTGACTACCTGGTCTCGGTGACCCCCGGACCATGAGAGGAACTCCGCCAGAAAGATCTATGATTTATACGCTTTCGTAACGCAATCAATATGAAAAACACAACAATTCAAGTCAATAAGAAACCCCCACACCAAGGATCCGGATTAATCAATAATATATTCCCCAATCAACCAACAACCATCAACAATCAATCACAATATTACTAAGATGGCCATCTCATATATTTCCCCCCTTTCCCCACTCACGACCCCTCAATGGTCACTGTCCCTCACAATGTCTCTGGGCCCCTCCAGACCAAGGTGAAGGTCGACTTCTCCGCACACGGGCGGTTGAACGAACCCCTGGCTGACGTGCTCCAAACGTGCACGTCGCGTACCGGGAACAGCTGCTGCAGCGCACACCTCCTTGCAAAGCAAAGCGGGCAAAGCTAAGCGCGCGAGGCCCAAGGTGCGACCCGTACGCGTCCTTGTAGACGTGGAGGCGAACTGTGCCGGACGCTTGGTTCCGTGCATGAACCCACGGCAACTTGACGTGTAACCGGTAATTACCCCGCACAGGTAACTCCTCTCGCCAGACGGGCTTTCAAACGCAGCGTTCCCCACGCTGCTCAATATCGACACCGCTCGCGTCGGAGCTGGGCGATGAGAAAAAGATCGCCGCTTCTCCCGGACCTTGTCTTTTTCTTCTCTTCCGGTTCACCATCCCGTTTCCGGTCTCCTGTTATCCAGAGCGCCTCTAACCATTTAATCACAACAACCTTTAATAGAATAAACATTAATAAGCAATGACCTGAATAGTAATTCACATAAATTCACATAATTCCGTAACAGTATTATCACTGAGAATGCAAGTTATGGGTTTTGATTTTGATTTCTGTGTATCACAAAATAGTTGTATTATATCCTCAATGTTGTAATCATTTAGTTTGTTTTGAAGTTTAAATAAACCGATAATGTCTTCCTTTTTAAGACCCGCATTTTAAGACCCGTAGTTGATACTCGGGTTGAAAACTTGACTTCGTAAAAATTATTAAATTATCATAATCTAAAAAGTTGGGGGTAAGGAGCATCTTTAAAAGCAAACAGGTTTTTCCACATCCGCTTAAACCAACCATTAGACATCTCAATGAATTTGGAATGTTTTTATGGTTATTAAATTTTATCTTATTTTCCCAAACGGGTAAAAAATCATTCATTTATATATTTGGAAAACAAGTCATCTAACTTTTTTTGAGCTATTTTAGAAACTCTATATTTTATCCTGAGTTCGGGTTTAATTTCAAAATAATTCATTATTTTATTTATATAGTATCTTGTATTAACATTTCCATTAAAATTATTTTGAATAATAAATATCATTAAACCCTTATACATTTCCTCAATACAAATAGTCTCTTCCCTTGAAAGAAATGGTGTATTATCATCACAATACTTAACATTCATCTCTCTTATTAATCTTGTAAAGTAATTCATTTTTGGTTCTAATTTAAAAGAGTTATATATATTTTTATATATTTTATTATCATTAATTAAAATTAAATCACAGAAAATACATTGTTTATATGAACCCTCATTATTAAGCCCTATTCTATCACAAGCCGGACAATTCTCTAATTTATCATATGGAGAGTCTGGAAATTCTAAATATCCTTCAGAACTTATCATATTTATATAGTAAATTTTTACTTAAACTAAACGCAAGTTTATTCATTAATAAATACAATGTTTCAAAGCACAAAAGACAAATTTCAATCAATCTCTACTTCGGTGGAAGATATAGAAAAATATGTCAAAGATGTTAAATTGAACAAAGATAAATATGGAAATTTTTGGGTAAAACCAGTTATGGAAAATAACATGAGCCCCTCTATTTCATTTAAAGGAAGAGCTCTAACTATACCTGGAAAGACATCCATTAAAGTAAATCTAACAAAAGTTTCTCCTCTACTCCTGGCAATTTATTCAAAGCTTGAAAAAGTGATCGATCGCGATACTTTGAAAAAGAATGATAAGACCATCAACAATACTCGTGGAGAAATTTGTATTTACTTTAATAAACCAAAAGGTGTAGATCTAAGTAAAATGAATGATGTTAATATTTCTGGTGAAATGTCATTTCGTTCTATGATAGTTAGAGATCATTTAAAGTTAACTTTTGATATTAAAAATGTAGAGATTGAATCTGTTAATGAAAGAAAGTATATAGATATTGATGGGAATATTTTTCCTGCTAATTAAATATGAGTCATTACAGCAGTGAAGATTTTACTATTTTATTGAACTCGGACGACAGTAATGATAGTATTTCATTGAACTCGGACGATGGTGATGATCGTATTTCATTGAACTCAGATGATAGTTATGATGCTAATAGTTTGTGCTCAAATGATAGTTATGAGAGTAGCTTTATTGATGACTCTGAGTATGATTCTGAGTATTCATTGTGATAGTTATGACTCAGATGATTCTGAGTGAAAAAGGTGTTTTAGTTTAAGTATAGTTTCATCTATCTATAATTCCAGTAATCTCTGTGTGTATGTATGTATGTATGTATGTATGTATGTATGTATGTATGTTTGTCTGTGACCGCTGTTTCTCGACAACCACGGGTCCGATATACTTGAAACTTGCCAGGTATATATATTGCTGGGGACCCGAGGATGTGCCTTTTCAAGGTTTCATATTAATCGGACAAGTAGTTACCGAGCTATGTCCAAAAAATGATTCAACCAATCAGAGAGCAGCGAGTTATCACGTGTGCCGAACGTGGCGAACAGACTCTGCCTCGGACGGCACATTTGAGAGCGTATTCATTTATTTCACGTTGGCAAACTATGTTGGCGTTAAACTATGTTTTAAAACTAATTAAAACTAATTTGCGATTCTTTCGCTTTCCTGCGCGTTTGTGCACGCTATGGCGATTTCTTTACCAAACTCCGCAAGCCGTTCGCTTTGGACCAAACCATTTCATGTAAATAGAGGGGGGGGATTGTCACCGTACTCGCAAGCCGTTCGCTTTGGACCAAACCATTTCATGTAAATAGAGGGGGGGGATTGTCACCGTACTCGCAAGCCGTTCGCTTTGGACCAAACCATTTCATGTAAATAGAGGGGGGGGGATTGTCACCGTACTCGCAAGCCGTTCGCTTTGGACCAAACCATTTCATGTAAATAGAGGGGGGGGATATAATTTTAGATATATATATAGTACGGGCATGCCCTAGTATATAAAAAGCCTGTAAAAAGGCACTTTCTTCTATAAGTGTTTTACTTTAAGCACAGTTTCATCTTTAAAAAAAAACTCTAAAAAGGTGTTTTACTTTAATGTATAATTTTGCTATATAAATATGATCAAAGCAACGTATTGCGACGTTTGTGAACAAGAATATAAACAATACAAAAGACACCTTAAAACTAACAAACACACATTTAATCTACTTCACCTACTATCTCCTATTCAGAAGGAAACAAAACACTGTTCTGCCTGTAATAAAAAATATCCTCAAGAAAGGCTTCGAAATACATCTTAAAACAAATCAACATTTATCAAATTTTATCACAACTAAAAACTCTGATGGTGCATTCAAAGGACATATTAAAATAAGAGTCTTTAACTTCAAACCTCCTGAACCAGAGTCTATAGTTGATGCTGTAGAAATAGTTAAACCTGCTGTTCAAACATTGATTGAAAAAACACTAAAAGAAATGAAACCACTTAAATTTTATATGGGAGTAAAATTATAAATGACAAAGGACGAAGGAGTTATAGATACACCATACATGAGAACTGAGCCACACTTTATATCTTCATATCAAGATTTTAAAACATCAGGAGTCTATGATGAACTTATTAAACAAGAGCAAGATGTGGATAATTCAATCGTAGGAAGTGGATTCAATATAGGAAAAATTATTTACATAGACATTCATATTCTTAAATCAGATCCTCTAAAAGCTTCTTCTTACATTGATTTACCCAGTGTTATCAAAAATAGAAAAGCAGTTATCAATATCAAAAATAAAGACAATAAATGTTTTCTCTGGTCTATTCTAGCACACTTACATCCTCCACATTTTCATGATGAAAGAGTATTTCATTATAAAAAATATGAGAATACATTAAATACGAAAGATCTAAAGTTTCCGATGACTTTAAATGATATTCCTAAATTTGAAAAGATAAATAATTTATCAGTTAATGTTTATGGTCTAACAGAAACAAACAACATTCAGGTTTTAAAGCTTTCTGACAATTGTAAACAAACTCATATTAATCTTCTATATTTTAATTCAGACGAAAATTCACATTATACATACATCAAAGATATTACAAAATTAATAAAACCACAAGTATGTAAAAGAACAAATAAAATATATATTTGTATGCGTTGTCTTAACTTCTTCCATACACAAGAAAGATTAGATAAACATTCAAATTATTGTGGTGAACATAAATCAACGGTAATCAACATGCCTAAAAAAGGCTCAAAGATCACATTCAAAGATGAAAAGAAAACAATAAAACATCCATTTGTTATATATGCTGATTTTGAAAGTATTTTAGAAAAAATTGATACTGCTTCTCCAGATCCAAAAGAATCATACACAAATAAATATCAAAAACATACTCCTTGTGGTTTTTGTTATTATATCAAATCATCCGTTGGTGATGAATATAACAAGTTAGAGGTGTATAGAGGCTCAAATACCCCAGAGGAGTTTATGAAACGACTAGAAAAAGACTGTGTCCGATTAACCAAGATAATGAGAGAAACCAATAAACCAATGTCCTTAACAAGTAAAGAAAAAAGAGAATTTAGACAACCAAAGGTTGCCTGTCATATTTGTGAGAAGAAAATTGGTAAAGGTCTAAAGGTTAGAGACCATTGTCATCTCACTGGTAAATATAGAGGTCCGGCTCATCAAAGTTGTAATATTAATTTATCAACTCCCCTCTTTCATTCCTGTTTTTCTTCATAACAACGCTCATTATGATACACATCTATTTATCAAGGAACTCTCAAAGACTTCTGGAAGTATCTCAGCAATTCCAAACACGGATCAGAAATACATTTCATTCACAAAAACAATTCACACATCTCCTATTACTCATATCAGATTTCTTGATACATTTAAATTCATGGCAAGTCCATTGGCTAACTTGGTTCAAAATCTAAAAGAGTTTCCATGTCTTTCAGAGTATTTTTTAGATAAAGATTTTCTAACACAAAAGGGAATTTACCCCTATGACTATATGGACTCATTTGAGAGATTCAATGAAACACAACTTCCTTCAAAAGAAAATTTCTATAACAAATTAAACAACAGTCATATATCTGATAAAGATTATGTACACGCACAAAATGTTTGGGAAAAATATAACATCAAGAATCTTGGCGAGTATCACGATTTGTATCTCAAAACTGATGTGCTTTTATTGGCCGATGTATTTGAAGCCTTTAGATCTGTTTGTCGCACTGGATATGGATTGGATCCTGCTCACTACTACACAGCACCTGGATTGGCCTGGAGTGCGATGTTGAAAATGACAAAACAAGCTTTGGATTTGATAACCGATATTGATATGCTTTTGATGATTGAAAAGGCAAAAAGAGGTGGAATTTCACAAGTCTGCTCGAGTAGATACGCAAAAGCAAATAACAAATATCTTCCAAATTATGATTCAATGAAAGAGAGTTCTTACTTGATGTACTATGACGCGAACAACCTGTATGCCTGGGCAATGTCTCAGGCTCTTCCTTATGGAAAACTTAGATGGGTAAAGGAAAAAGACTACAAAAAGGTTTTGCAAGATGTATGTATCTCTACACAAAAAGAATTGGATAAAGAAAAAGTTGGTTATTATTTTGAAGTTGATTTGAAATATCCAGAGGAACTTTATAACCGACACAAAGATCTCCCATTTGCTTGTGAAAAGGAAAGTCCAAAGAAGGAGTGGTTAAGTGATTATCAACAATCATTTAATATAGGTGAATCAACAGAAAAATTACTTTCTACATTATATAACAAGAAAAATTATGTTCTACACCAAAGAAATTTGCGACAATATTTATCAAAAGGTCTAAGAGTAGAGAAGATTCATAGGGTTCTAAAGTTCAATCAAAGTCATTGGTTAAAGGGGTACATTGATTTTAATACACAAAGAAGAACAGAGTCAAAAACAGATTTTGAGAAAGACTTTTATAAATTGATGAATAATGTGGTCTTTGGTAAGACCATGGAAAATGTGAGGAAAAGACAAAATATCAGACTATCAACATCTTGGAAACAAGCATCAAAATTAATTAATAGACCGAGTTTTACTGGAGCTGAAGTCTTTACTGAGAACTTTTGTGCGATCCATTTGATTAAAGAGAGTATTGAAATGGACAAACCTATTTATATTGGAACATCAATTCTTGATTTATCAAAGTCATTAATGTATGATTACTTTTATAATAACTTGAGGAAGAAATATCAAAATGATGTTAATCTACTTTATATGGATACAGATAGTTTTATTTTGCAAATTAATACTGATGATGTTTATTCAGACATGAAAAAGGACATTAATATCTATGACACTAGTAATTACAGTCCAGAGAGTGAGTTGTTCTCTTCTAAAAATAAAAAGGTGATTGGAAAGTTTAAGGATGAATTAGGAGGAAATGTCATGAGTGAATTTGTGGGGTTGAGGTCTAAGGCTTATGCTTATAAATACATCGTGAATAACGTTGAAAAGACTGATAAGTTAAAAGGTGTAAAGAAAAATGTTATTAAAGAAACAATAAACTTTAAGGATTATTATAACTGTTTAACAACAAAGAAAGAAGAGTTTAGAAAGATTAATGGAATAAGAAGTTATAAACATAAATTATATTCAGAAGAGGTGAATAAGAAAGCATTGGGGGCTTTTGATGATAAGAGGTTTATTTTAGAAAATGGAATTGATAGTCTCCCTTATGGTTATATAAGTATATAAGTGATAAGTTAAAAAGGGGGGTTAGGGATTTTAACGGGCTACCGCCGCCTTTTTACTATTATATAAATGATAGAACCAAGTACCAACCAGACTAAAGAGTGGAGGTGTAATCAACCTTGGTATATAAATGGTAAACATAACGAATGTGAAAAATATCAAATAGGTATAATTGAAAAGACAACTGGTAAAAAAATTTACAAAACAAATAAGAGAATTAATTTAAATACCGGTGAATTGGGTAAAAAAGATGGAAATATTTTTGAGTGGACGGAAAACTTTGATGGCTGTCAGGAAAATATATACTTTAATTTAAAAATGGTATGTGGCACTGGAGGCACTCAAACAAGAACATTGAGGGAGGTTTACCATTTTATCTTAGCTCAGTTAAAATATCTTAATAAAGAACCAAACTCAAACATATACTTTGTTGATATATTAGATGGTGAAGAGAGTGGCAAGAGAATTAAATTATTTCCCACGCATAAACAAATATTTGTAGGATCAATGTTTGAGTGGTCTACTCGGGATCATTGATAGTAAGAGTACCATAAGACCAAGGGGGGGATCATTGTTTGGGTGGTCTAATGAACAACATTAAGGATAGGTGTCAAAAGGCTAAAAGGTTCGTAAAGAGGTGAGAGGAAAATTAACATGTAAGTGAATGGGTCGATGTTTGAGTGGGTCAAAGATAATCTGCCAGATGATATGTAGAAGAAGGATTATAGGTCTATAAGGGAAAACAAATATTTGTAGTGTTTGAGTGGTCTAATGAACAACATTAAGGATAGGTACTATAGACAAAAGATTCATAAAGATTAGGGTGGGAGAAATAGAGGTGTTAATGGGCAATGAGTTTAAGAGGAAAATTAACATGTAAGTCAATGGGAAAATGAGTGTCCCAGAAGCAACATATATACACTACTTGTGTACAATTCCAATTAATGTGTTAAAAATGTGAACTTTTCAACTAAAATGATCTGTTGTCCCCAGATATGTTTCAATTTTTCTCTATGTGCAGTTAAGTAAGATGTAACAAGCCTTGCCTACGAGGAACTGATCAAACTACAGCCTAAAAATCGCACCCGTGTCCGAAGGAAGCTGTTCACCCTTTACAACTCTCTAGAATTACACTTTAGACACTTTCTTTTAAAATTAATATTTAAAAACTCGACACTCCAAAAACTCGATTTTCATTTTTTCTCCCATAAATGGGAAAACAATGGTGGGTCAGCATGTTTTTTTATAGTGTCGGTCAGGTTAAGCCAAACAAACGTTTTGTTTATTTACCTTACCACAGTCACTGACAGCGCATCAATGAACCAAGCTTAATTAAGAAGTCAAGGGCCAGTAATAACCCTCTCATGGTACAGCATAGTATTCGTGGTGTTGTTTAACCACACCATGTATGCACTCATGTAAACATTGTAAGCTTGCATTACAATATGGGTTCTTTTTATATATTAACCTTTCGATGCATACAAATGCATCGAAAGGTTTATCTATCTATAATTCCAGTAATCTCTGTGTGTATGTATGTATGTATGTATGTATGTATGTATGTATGTATGTATGTTTGTCTGTGACCGCTGTTTCTCGACAACCACGGGTCCGATATACTTTAAACTTGCCAGGTATATTGCTGGGGACCCGAGGATGTGCCTTTTCAAGGTTTCATATTAATCGGACAAGTAGTTACCGAGCTATGTCCAAAAAACGATTCAACCAATCAGAGAGCAGCGAGTTATCACGTGTGCCGAACGTGGCGAACAGACTCTGCCTCGGACGGCACATTTGAGAGCGTATTCATTTATTTCACGTTGGCAAACTATGTTGGCGTTAAACTATGTTTTAAAACTAATTAAAACTAATTTGCGATTCTTTCGCTTTCCTGCGCGTTTGTGCACGCTATGGCGATTTCTTTACCAAACTCCGCAAGCCGTTCGCTTTGGACCAAACCATTTCATGTAAATAGAGGGGGGGGATTGTCACCGTACTCGCAAGCCGTTCGCTTTGGACCAAACCATTTCATGTAAATAGAGGGGGGGGGATATAATTTTAGATATAGATATAGTACGGGCATGCCCTAGTATATAAAAAGAACCCATATTGTAAGAACCCATATTGTAAAAACCCATGTGGGTCCTTTTTGTTTGGCATGATTTTGTTTTGTAATACCTTTTTTATAAAAACGTTTTGACCCATGATCTTTCAGATTTCCTTCAAATAAAGACCAATGCATATTGCACACAATGCACACAAAGTGTGTCTATTGGTGGGTTTTTTTTGTTCAGGATGGGGGGGGGGGGGGGGTGGTGGGAGATTTGTTTTTAAAATTCAACCCCTATAATGCAATCGTGGGTCTTTTATGGCTTGAGGCTATGTCTCCATAACTTCGTTATAAAAAGATTTTATCCATTATATGTCATATATGCTTTGAGTACAGGGTAATTACCTGTTCCACTGTGTGTTTTGGCGTTTTTTTTTGAGGATGGGGAGGATTTTTTATTTTTACCCCATTACATTGCCTGTCATGCTTGTTTCACTGTAACTTGGTTATAAAAACGATTTTACACATTATCTTTCATAAACACTTTGAAGAAAGGGTAATACATATTCCTGTACGTGTGTTTTGGGGGTTTTTTCTTTCAGGATCGGGGGAATTAATTTTTTTAATCCCCCCCCCCCCCCGAAACCCCCCACGAATGCAGTCATGGGTCTTTTTGGACCGGTTTAGCATTTAGGTTATTGGAAAAAAAAACAAATAAAATTTGATTTTGTTTACAATTGTATTATTTTAGATGTATTATTTTGATTTTAGTTATTATTATAGAATTATTGCATTCCCACCCCCCACCCCCCTCACCCCTTTATAAAGCGGTGCTGCATGCGTGCGTGTGGTGTGTTCCGATGTACCTTCCACACCCTTTGACCACGAGGCTCAAACTTGGCTTGAAGATTGTTCCCCCCACCCCCCCCCCCCCCTCCCCAGAGTAGTTTTGCACTATTACCTGCCCCCACTCATGAATGTGTGTGTGAGGGGGAAAGGGGAGGAGGGTAAAAAAAAACCAGATGCATTCCAATGGCATGTATGAGTATTTTTTTTTTTTAAACACAATAGATTCATTCACTTGTAAATTAGTGTATTGCTCATTGGTAACCCCTGCATAATAGATCCATTCACTTGTAAATTAGTGTATTACTCATTGGTAACCCCTGTATAATAGATCCACTCACTTGTAGTGTATTACTCATTGGTAACCCCTGCAGAATATATCCATTCACTTGTAAATAAGGGTATGCTAAGTGAATTGATCTATTATACTGGGGTTAGCAATGAGTAATACACTAATTTACAAGTGAATGGATCTATTGTGTTGTGTTTTTTTGTAAATACGCATACATGCCATTGGAATGCATCTGTTTTTTTTACCCCTCCCCCCCCACACATTCATGAGTGGGGGCAGGTAATAGTGCAAAACTACTCTGGGGGGGGGGGGCAAACAATCTTCATGCCAAGTTTGAGCCTTGTGGGTCAAAGGCTGTGGAAGGTAAATCGGAACACACCACACGCATGCATGCAGCACTGCTTTATAAAGGGGAGGGGGGTGGGTGGGAGGAATGCAATAATTCAATAATAATAATAATTAAAATCAAAAGAATACATCTAAGAGAATACAATAGTAAATAAAATTACATTTTATTTGTTTTTTTACAATAACCTAAATGCTAAACCGGTCCAAAAAGACCCACGACTGCATTATTGGGGGGAGGGGGAGGGGGGCGGGGATTTAAAAAATAAATTCCCCCGATCCTGAAAGAAAAAAAACCCGAAACACACATACAGGAATATGTATAACCCTTCCTTTAAAGTGTTTATGAAAGATAATGTGTAAAATCGTTTTTATAACAAAGTTACAGTGAAATAATCATGCCTGGCAATGTGATGGGGTAAAAATTTAAAGAAACAATTCCTCCCCATCCTGAAAAAAACCCCCCCAAAACACACAGAGGAATATGTATTACCCTGTACTCAAAGCATATATGAAAGATAATGGATAAAAACGTTTTTATAACAAAGTTATAGAGATTCAAAAATCATGTTGGGCCCAGGTCCAAAAAGACCCTCTAATGCATTCAACGTTACACTTACAGGCTTTAGCATTGTAAATGACTTTTAGACTAGAGGGTATCATAATAGTAAGCTAATAGTTACTTTACAAACCCACCTTGAGTGCTGGATTTCTTGGTATGAGATTTCTCCTGTCGCCTCACATTCCTGATGTGACGTCACAGAAGCGCTTGTACCAGCTTACGTTTGCACTTGCTGGTTGAGGAACTTTTGTGCGGAAATAAACACTTGATTGGTAAAATTTTGTCCAAGTTTGACTGCAGTGTCTGCTACAACTTTGCTTTCTTTGCAGTCATGTATTACTTCCATTTAGTAACAAATGTGATAAAACGTTTCCGGGAATCGTTTGTGAATGAAATAAAGTTAGTCTTTTCCGAAAGAACGACGTACATTTCTCAAAAATTTAACGAAAACACGACAGCGTTCTGCTCTGTGTCTGGTGTCATGGGTGCTGCCATCTTGCTTTCCCGAAGATGATACGATGCTCATGATTAGTCAATTACAGGAAACTACATCATCAATTTCTCAGAATTTTGTTAAGATCTTGCCAGTTGGCTAAATCTGGGTTGTGACTCGGCTAGCTCACAAAAATATCAAATGATCAAAGTCTGCAAAATGAGTACCAGCTTACTGGGAACAGGGACGCTGCATCAGCGGCACAGCCACGCTTCCAGAAGATGATGCAACCATCAAGCTGCATACGAAACAACTGTAATATTGATTGCTTCTACCCAACCTTTTTGCCATCAGGATTGTATCTTCACTAGCTTAAGAAACAAGAAGAAAAATACATAAAATGTCATAACCCCTGCCGTGGATTTAGTAGTTTTGCTGTACAGGGTTAAAGGCTGTCAGTCGGCCATCTTTAGTCTGATGACAAAACAAAATCTTCTGCATATGTATACTCTCATGTATTGTCTTTGTGCCAAGATTGAAGAAAATCGGTCCATGCATGTCGGAGAAATGGATGGGGACACATTGAAGTAACCAAATGGCCACCAGTCGGCCATCTTGGATCTGATCTCGAAACAAAATGACGTGCATATGCAACCCATCATTCATTAATCTATGTACCAAATTTGAACTACATCGGTGAATGCATGTCCGAGAAATGGTTGAAGATGTGGTCAATATTGGGTTTTTTTTTTACAACTAAAATGCCCACCAGTCGGCCGTGTTTGATTGCATAGCGAAACAAAATGAATTGCTTATGTATACCGTCATGTATTGTCTTTGTGCCTAGTATGAACAAAATTGGTCTATACATCTCCGATATATGGTTGAGGATGCACGGACGGACAGACAAAACCAAATCCATAAGCCCCCGTTTTGGACTAAGTCCAATGGGGTAAGCTAATAAAGATGAGATTATCTATTTAAATTATATTTTGAGAGTTTATTTATATTTTGTAACTCGAAATGGCTTATTTCTCCAGGACAAAACCTCTACCAAGGCAATAGTACAGCAGGACCACAAGGAGGCGCTCCCCCCAAATTGCCCGCTAGACAGAGAAGAACTGGGTCGGAGGACCTGGAGTTTTTTGCACACTATGGCTGCATACTACCCAGAACACCCCTCAGCGCCTCAACAACGGGAGATGAGGACTTTTATTGAGCTCTTCTCAAAATTTTACCCTTGTGAGGATTGTGCACAAGACCTCCGACAAAGGTGGTTCCTAATGCCTCGTTGCTGTTGTAACTACTTTTTCCCCCCATGTGTGGTTGTGTAAATGCTCATTATAGTTTGTTTGCCTATATATTGGTTCTCTTGCACTGGGTAGCAATTATGGCTTCTTTGTGCAACTCAGGATGCAGATTGATGCAGCAGAAACGAGCAGCCAGTGGGGTCTCTCACAGTGGTTCTGTCGCTTACACAATCACGTGAACCTTCGCCTTGGAAAGCCAGAATTTGACTGCAGCCTTGTGAATGAACGCTGGCGAGATGGCTGGAAGGATGGATCCTGTGACTGACCTTGGAATATGGCCCTGATTACTTTCGGCATTGGAAAATGCAGCTTTGGACTGTCCTTTGTGTCTTGGTTTGTCAATCGCTCAAATGAAGAATACCTATCAAAATATAATCTGCTCTCATTATTGGTGTTCTTTATTTGAATTGTTTGGCTCTACCAGATGAATATCTGAGCCTAATTTATTAAATAACTTGGTTTTGGTATTTGTTTTTCAGAAAGCATAATTTTAAAATCGCATAAAGTATGCTTGGAACAAATCCTACTTTAGCAAGGAGCTTCAACTTTTCCATTATTTGGAAAATCGGAAAGATTTGTGATCTGTTGTTATGATTTTCCTTTACTTATTTAGTAATCATATTGCTATCATAAATACAGCAACAAAGCTTCAGAGAAGCTTCCAGTGTGGAAACTGGTTGAAATGCAAGGATAGGTCCAATCATTGACAAAACATTTATCAAGTTAATATGTAATTCATGCATCTTTTAACAAAACCAACCAAACTTGGCGGTGTAATGGTTGGAGTGTCTGTTCTGAGCCTGGAAGGTTGGTGTTTTGAACCCCAGTCGGGTCAAACCAAAGACTTTAAAAATGGCACGGCTACTTCCTTGTTTTACGCTCAACATTTAAAGGGATGGAGCACGGCAAAAATAACCACAGGTTGGAAATCATAGTGCAGGCTTTGATGGGCCTACTAGCCTTCTGCGTTGAAGTTCCTTGTAAGGGAACATGCATTATATTATTGTTCAATGGACTTATTTGGATGACCCTAATAAATGAAAATCGACCCTAATGAAAATAATGTAAACAATCTGTAGTTTCTGGCCTCAGCAGCCTGTTTTCAAAGCTCAGACATGTGAAGTTCCATGCTCTATCAACATTGTTTTTAATTATGGCTTGCACACTTACATTGGATGATTCTTTATGCAAGTGCAGATGTGGAAAAGTCCGAGAACTGGAATTACGAGGCCAGAATTAAATTGTGCTTTTAATTCGATTTGTGTCATGAATTTAACCCATGAATTTAAACTTTCATAACATCTTCACTGCTCAGCATTTTCTGGTAATAGGTGTCGCACTATACCCTAATTTAATACCGTTATAACTTGGAAACTGATAGAAATGTTCAGAAAAAGCGTAAAACCTTTTCTATAAGAGACTCCCATATAAATGTGCAGGAAGCTGCTTTGCTTTTGAAAAATTCATTTCAAAATATGTCACCTTATATAGCACCTTTTTTTCCTTCTTTTTTTGTATACAGAATCGAGGCTCGTGAAAGAGCTAACATTTATCACACAAACAAATCAAACAGACAAACAAAATATATAAAAAGAGGGAGCGGTAGACAAGATTGGGAGAGAAGGGGAAGCACACAAACACAACATTTGAGAGCAGGGACATCGGGAGATGTGTGGGAGGGAGGGGGCTTGGGGGGAGGAGGCATGGGAAGGGGGATGGGGGGTGGGAGAAGTATAAAACACAAGGACACCAAGGACTTCCAGGAAAGACGTTGGTATTTCAAAAAAGTGGATTTGGGGTTAAATTAGCAGGGGTAGAAAAGATCAAGGTTTTGGATGGGGGAAGATAAGAGATGGTGGTGAACAGCTGTTTTAAAGACCTGGAGGGAGGAGTGGGATTGAAGAGAGCGAGGGAGTTTGTTCCAGAGGAGGGAGAAAAGAGGAATGAAGGAGTGAAGGTGAGCAGAGAGTCTTGATTTTGGCAGTTTAACCATAAGAGGGTTGCAGGCAGATGTTGTGCGACCTGTCAGAATATTTGGGGGACAGAGCCCAGAGAGAGCTGGGGGGGGGCAAAGCCGGAGAGGAGTCGGTAGAAGACGGAAAGACCACCAAACCTGCCTGCGGTGAGTGAGTGAACGGCCCTTGGAGTTAGCTTCATCGCGGGAGATTCCAATGATTCTGAACGCTTTGGTTTCAACAGCATGAAGACGAGCTAGGTGTGAGGCAGGAGCACCAGCCCAGAGGGGAGAGCAGTATTCCATTGAGCTGCGGATGAAAGCCTTGTATGTGGTTCCGAGGTGGTGGAGGGCAAGCTGAAATAACCCTATTATTGCCGCCATCTTGGATTGGAAAATAGCCATGCTTGTGTATTTTTGGTCGTTTGTTTGTCATGTTTTGCTGCATAACATCACAAGACGTCAGGTATGGTACTTTACCTCTTGTGCTCCAGGATCTCCAGCAAGAGGTTTGACAAGTGAATGTCTTGTATACATGAAAAGCACACCACGCCTCTCGGTGCCGAAGTAAGTCTCGTATGTCAATTTTGTCGCAGAAGGAACGTTTTGTTTCAGATTGGTCATCACCTTGAGAGGAAGTACTCTCCATTGAATTTCTGCTTCCGTGCTCTCTTGAGTTTACATTTATTGTAGTTAAACTTGCACATCTCGTCTACTCTAGTAATTTTTGTCTGAGAGTTTCTCCAATACCATCCTCATTTTCTAATTTGGCTACATTTAACAGCAAACAACACAAGTGATGAAAGGTAACAAGGATAAATAAAGTTTGTTCCCTTCCATTCTGCTCTCGCTCTTCCACGAGCCTCGATCATGTATAAAAAAAAAAGTTTGTCGTTGGTGGCCATTTTGAAGTCAAAATGGGCTCATTACAGCTTTACTTAATTGTAAATATGGAGTATATGTTGATCGAACATCCTGCCAAATTTCATGCCTTCATCAAGAAGTGCACATTTGCTTCATTTTTATGTCACACACCTTATGTCCCTTATGAAAGAAGTTTTTATTTTCATTTGGCAAATTTGTCAGTTTCAACTTTGTTGTGTGCAGATCTCTCTTTTCTGGGTTAAAATTTTTTTAACTTTTATTTATTTTTGTATACAGTCGAGGCTCGTGTAAGAGCAAAGTCTTAATGAATATTTCATTATAGACTTTGTCAGTAAGTCGACATTCAGATGAAGTCTTTTCAAAGTTTCGATCACAAGTAATACCCTCTTGGAGTGAAATATGGTGTAAATATGCCCTCCATGTGGCAGGAGTCAGGACTAATTAAACCACCTGCATTAATCCATGTATACAGGTGAAAAATCACAAGACCATCGTGGTGGGATGCTGAGGGGGAGAGTTATGTAATTTTGTGCCTGATGACCTGATCCTTGGTACCCCCAGCACGTACACATGCAAATTTTGGTGGTGATTGGCGCAGCCAGTTCAATTATATAATTATCAGACATACATCAACACACAGAGAATTGCCTTGTTTTATAAAGTCTGATGTTAAAATATTATTTTGATTTGTTCCTTTTGGTGATTCAAAGTTTTTGCTGAAATAAAGTTTTGGTAATGATAGCTGGGTTTATCACAATGGATCAAGCACAGCCCAAGTAACGTTTTGCGTCGCCCATTGTGGAATGTATTGCACTCGTACTTTTAACTGTAAAAAACAAATTGTTGATTGCGAAATCTGGTTATTAGTACTGTTACGTGCTCCTCCCCAAACCCCCTGGTCACGGTGTACCTCCGAGCCCCGAGAGGAGTCACGGCAGAAAAATGTGTTATTCTGTATGTCAAAGATCAATGGTGAAGCCACACCAATTGTTACAAACAAACAAGTATTGTATTAAGATCACACAAGAATAACAGTACAACAACAATAGTAATCAATTGTACAACCAATATATATTTCCTATGATGGTACCATCAGGTTCGTACAATATAACTCACTGTGCTCCAAGTGAGCGAAAAGAAGAAGAATCCCAATGTCTCTAATCCCGGCTTCAAGCCAAAGTCGATCCGCTCCAGCGATCGTCAGAACAATGTCCAATCGAGACCAGAATCCCGTTGGGGTGGCAGTTACAGTCCTGCTGCCAAAGCTGCGCAAAGGCGCCCTCACGGCGACTGGGAAATCACAAAGGCGCCCTCCAGGCGACTGGGAAATCACACCCTCGGGTATGGACGTTCCACGGCTCACAGTCGGCGAACCGCAAATTAACCTTCAAAAGCCACGTTGCACACACACACACCAGATTAACATCTGAATGCGGTGAAAATGGTTGAAGCGAGATGAAACCTTGAGCGAAGCGCAAGTCCTGCGCGAGTCAAAATGGCCGACAGCCCGTTCTCGAGGCGTAACGGCACGACGATGATTCTCCTCGGAATCGACCGCCAAAACCTGACACGCAGGTTGATCTGTCACAGCGATAACAACTCTGTCGCAGGAATCCCTTTCCTGGGAAACCCAAAAGTTTGCTAGTGACCTCCGTTCGCTAGCGTTGGCTCAAAACCTCAATGCCGCTCGGCTGCTTCTTGTCCGACTCACTCGCTCCGCCTTTTTCTCCTCTTCCTCTTCATCGTCGTTTGGTTCCGGTTTCATTTAAACATTAACTCTTTTTACCTTTTGAAAACAGTAACCTCTATCTCCCTTAAACGACAACAATAATAGTACATGGAATCAAAAATGTCTACAGTGGATGAAAACCACAACAACGGAAGTGACGAATCCGTAACAGTACAAATTTCTTTCTTTCTGCACATTATGGTCTCGCACAAGTTATTTGTCCCCTTAAATAATCACTAGTATCTCTTAGTTCCGGTCATTCTGCTCACTTTCATCGACCCATCAGTTGAATATCGTGTTCAGAACCATTTACAAGGTATCTGTGAAGGTAAAATTGACTGTTTGTGGTCTCGATAAATCGCTTATTTCACCACCTGTAAAATATATAGCCACCTTTTCCCTAATACAGTGTGACCTGTTACCCACTGTATCAGGTTGGCTTGTACACAGTTTAAAAGCCAATTGGACAAAGTCAGCCCATCATCCTCCGACCCCTTGAGAAGGGAATCGATCCATGGACTGTTTTTATTGGTTCACTGGCCATCATCAGCATAGGAAATCCCCACTCACCACCCCTCCCTTTTGGGAGTTGAGCTGGGAAGTCATCACCTGGGTATGTATGTTTGACAGGATGGTGCAGAGGTAATACACTTCCCTTTGAGCTGTCTAGGCTAGGTTCAATTCCCAGCCAGACTACAAACCGACACCCTGAACAAATCACACACACACATCCCACATTAATGGATAATAAAGTGCAATGCAAATGTTCAAGCCAAATCCTCAAGCTGATTGAGAAAGCAATGGACCCATAGAATACCACACTAATCCTGCAGCTCTCTGAAGGAAAGATCGAAATACCAGGTGTGAAGATACTACGCAGGATCTTCCAAGGTGACAGCCTTTTCCCCTTCCTGTATTGCCTTGCTCTGGATCCACTAAATCACCTCATCAATGAGCATGGACACGGATACACTCTAACAACCAATAAAAGAATGTACAAAGTAACCAGAAAGGTGACATCTGCTGTACATGGATGACTTTAAACTGCACCCAATGACTAAAAATTGGCAGAACTGAAATTTGCGAAGCGGTACTTCGATGACATCCAAATAGAATTTGGTCTAGATAAGTGTGCCAAGTGTACATTCATGCAAGGTAGACCAAAAAAAACGGACTACATAAAATTAGACCTAGTTACAACATACAGGAGCTGGACAACGAAGCATCTTACAAATATCTTGGAGTAGAAGAGCGCCACCAAATTTGTCATAAAAAATGTGCAAAACAATTACCAAGGAATACGTAGAACGAGGCTGATCCTGAAAAGGTACATCTCCCCAAGAACACCAATAGTCTAGTAGGAAGACTAGGTCCCCCTGCACCCCCCGGAGATATACTTCTAATCAGTGTTTCTAGACTGGAAAAAATGTGTAGAAAATGACTAGCTATGGCCCCAAGCTGAAAAAATGTCCCACATACCATTTTTATGCAAATTACTGCTGCAAATTTTATGCAAAATTATGCAAATTTTATGCAAATTTTTGATGAGGAGTAGAGTTGAGGGGTCTTTGAGGGCTTCATCGAGGTGCTCTCGGTTGCAAGACTGGGTCATTCTGAGAAGCACAGCAGGGTCAGAGATCATGATGTTCTCCTCCTCAGTGAATCTCTCCATCAACAGCCTCTCCATTGCCTCACACACTGTTTTGAGGCAAAAGAGGGACTTTGCATAGGCCTTTCCACTGAGAACACCTTTGAGAGATCCACTTGTTACTAGTTGTGCCTCAAAGAGAATCTCTGCATATCCAGAACCACGCATCTTGTGTCCAGTGAGCATCCCGATGTAGTTCATGGATGTGTGGAAGGGTCCAATCATTACTACATGACTAGCAAATTCATTTGGCCAGCGCCAGATGATGGGAAGGGCTTTCATGCAGACACCCAGATCAAATGTATTCAGGACCCATCTCTGACCCACCTCAGCAGTTGCTGCCTCGGAACGCTTCAGTAGCTCACGAACAACTGCGTTGTCTGTGATCGGTCTGTGCCTGGTGCCTGCATGGCATGGCAATGGCCTGCAGCCTGTGCCTGGGCTAGGGGGTTTCACCTCTGCAACTGGTTCTCCCCCACCCAGCAAATCAACAGTCGACTACTGCACGCCTATCCACCAACCGATCACAGACAACGCAGTTGTTCGTGAGCTACTGAAGCGTTCCGAGGCAGCAACTGCTGAGGTGGGTCAGAGATGGGTCCTGAATACATTTGATCTGGGTGTCTGCATGAAAGCCCTTCCCATCATCTGGCGCTGGCCAAATGAATTTGCTAGTCATGTAGTAACGATTGGACCCTTCCACACATCCATGAACTACATCGGGATGCTCACTGGACACAAGATGCGTGGTTCTGGATATGCAGAGATTCTCTTTGAGGCACAACTAGTAACAAGTGGATCTCTCAAAGGTGTTCTCAGTGGAAAGGCCTACGCAAAGTCCCTCTTTTGCCTCAAAACAGTGTGTGAGGCAATGGAGAGGCTGTTGATGGAGAGATTCACTGAGGAGGAGAACATCATGATCTCTGACCCTGCTGTGCTTCTCAGAATGACCCAGTCTTGCAACCGAGAGCACCTCGATGAAGCCCTCAAAGACCCCTCAACTCTACTCCTCATCAAAAATTTGCATAAAATTTGCAGCAGTAATTTGCATAAAAATGGTATGTGGGACATTTTTTCAGCTTGGGGCCATAGCTAGTCATTTTCTACACATGTTTTCCAATCTAGAAACACTGATTAGAAGTATATCTCCGGGGGGTGCAGGGGGACCTAGTCTTCCTACTAGACTACAAAGGCAAAGGCATAAACCAACGAGCAGTACCAGTGTTCCAGTCGAGCTGTGAAACTGACCACAAGTGGAAATCAAAAAACTAGATATATCAAAAGAAGAAAGCTCCACGATCAACAAAATGTTCTACAAAAATCAGTGCATCCCACGAATGTACCTGCCGAGGAAAGGAGGTGGCGGCCTGATGGAATTCGATCAAGTGCACAGAGCGACGACTGGAATTAGCAGAGAACAGGAAAAGTTCAATGGACTGCTGAATACAATTTGCATTCAAGCTTGAAAACAACAAACCAGAAAAGGTATCTTTCACTCACCTTGCAAAAAACTTCCAAAAACAGGTGTGATTAGAAGATGTCACGCACCAAACCGAAACAACAACAAATACAGCCCCAACGATTGCAAAAAAGAAAAAGACAAGATGAAATACCAGCAGATATAGAGTGCCAACTGGGAGAAAGACAAAAAAAGCAGGAAAAAAGAAAGCTAGACAGAGTGGGGATAGACAAAGAAGGATCGCTGGAATGGCTATGAAAAGGTCAGCTCAACTGGGATGGAGAATTAATCATATTAATGCCCAAGACCAATACACGAATGGCTTTAAAAAGATGACAGGACTGAGTCAATTGGCAAGTGTAGATTTTGCAAGGTAGAAACCTGTAAACATGAGGTACCTCCTATCAGGATGCAAATAACTCATGTCAGAACAGCTATACACCTATAGAAGTTATGAAGACCTCTACATTTGTTAGGAGTCGGTGAGTTATCGCAGACAGTCAAATTCAAACTTGTCCCTGACCCACTTAATTAATAAAATGTATTGTAATGACAATAATTAGAAATAGTATTGAAGGAGCTGGGGCTCCCACGTCGATCGGAAGAATGGACGCGACAAAAAGCTGGAATTCATCCGAGTTGCTTTAATCAAACCAAACACTCAGGCACTCTGAAAAGCCCGTTTATCGGGCAGCAATATATATACATATTATCCCGGAGCGTTTGCCCAGGAAAGGCGAGAGGGGGCGTGGCCCAGCGTCCCGACCGAGGCCTGGCAAGTTGAGCGCGGGCCTGCCCGGGCGTCCTGGACGAGCCCGGCATGGTGATCGCTCCGCGTCCTTGATAGGTGCAAGGCGATTGTGAAAACCCAGCGGTAGCCGCTACACACGTCCCCCCAGAATCGACTTGCACCGGCAGGGTCAATTTGAGGGGGGTCCTGATGACCCGGCCGAAGCGACCCCTGACGGGTCGTGGGAGGGGGTCCGGTGTGGTGGTGGGCGGTCGAGTGGGGGGCACCGTGGACGGGGGGCGGCCTCGCCGCGTCGGAAGGGCCACCCGTGGTGGGTGGTCGATGTCCACGTGCGCCGGCTTGAGGCAGTCCACCGCAATCCGGTCCGACCTGCTGCCGATGTAGATGACGAACGACTTGTCGTCCCGTCGCAGCACCCGGAAGGGCCCGTCGTACGGCGGCCGGAGTGGCCCCCGATGTGCGTCGTGACGCACAAAAACATACTCCGCTGTGCGAAGTGCTGGGGGGACGTAGGACTGGGGGTCACCGTGGTGGGATGTTGGCACGGGGGCAAACCGTCGAGCGGCCTCCTGGAGGTCCGAGCGCTGGTGAGCTGCGGACCAGGGACTGGTAGCGTCGGGCACGAATTCGCCCGGGACGCGTAGCGCCTGGCCATAGACCAGCTCGGCGGTGGATGCCTGGAGGTCCTCCTTGGGGGCCGTGCGGAGGCCCAAAAGGACCCACGGCAGCCGGTCGGCCCAACCGCCGTCTTGAAGGCCGGCCATGAGCGCGGCCTTCATGGAGCGGTGGAATCGCTCGCACAACCCGTTTGCTTGGGGGTGGTAGGCCGTAGTACGGTGGAGCTTGACCCCCAGGTTGCGGGCGATCGCGCCCCACAGCTCGGAGGTGAACTGTGGTCCGCGGTCTTACGAGATGTGCGCCGAAGCGGGCGACCCAGGTGGCGATGAAAGCCTGCGCCACGTCGGCGGTGGTGGTGGAGACGAGGGGAACGGCCTCCATGGTGATCAGGTGTGTGAACCCCCGTGACGGGGGGAGGGGGCCCACCAGATCCACGTTGACGTGGTCGAAACGTCGTTCGGGCACGGTGAAAGGTGCCAGCGGGGCCTGGGTGTGTCGGTGGACCTTGGCCCGTTGGCAGGCCGTGCAGGTGCTGGTCCAATCGCGGACGTCCCGACGAAGGCCGTGCCAGACGAATCGCGCCGACACCAGCTTCTGGGAAGCTTTCCGGCCCGGGTGGGAAAGGCCGTGGAGGGAGGCGAAGATGCGGCGTTGCCAGGTGACGGGCACGATGGGGCGAGGCTGGCCTTGGGAGACGTCGCAGAGCAGGACAGTGTCCGCGAAGGGGATGTCGGCCAGGCGGAGGCCCGTGTCCGCCGCCCGGAGGGCTTGCACCGTGGTGTCGGTGGTTTGGTCCGCCGCCATAAGCGCAAAGTCCACGCCCAGGTGGACCGCGTTCGCGCTGGCCCGGGAAAGACAGTCGGCCATAGCGTTGTTTTTGCTGGCGACGTGCCGGATGTCCGTGGTAAACTCCGACACGGCGGAGAGGTGGCGCTGTTGGCGGGCCGACCACGGCTCCGTGACCTTGGCCATGGCGTAAACCAACGGCTTGTGGTCGACGAACGCCGTGAAAGGTCGGCCCTCCAGGAGGTGGCGGAAATGGCGGACGGCCAGGTGTAGACCGAGGAGCTCCCGGTCAAACGTGCTGTATTTGAGCTCGTTCGGCCGGAGCTGCCGGCTGAAAAAAGCGAGTGGCTGCCAAACCCCGTTCACCCATTGCTCATGTACGGCGCCCACCGCGTAGTCGGAGGCATCCGTGGTGAGGGCGATGGGAGCGTTGAGCACCGGGTGAGCGAGCAGTGTTGCGTCGGCGAGGGCCCGCTTTGAGCTTTGGAAGGCGCATCCATTGCTGCGGACCAGGCGATGTCGTGCTTGGCCGGCTTGCCCCGGAGGGCTTCGTAGAGGGGCCGCATGAATTGAGCAGCGCGGGGCACGAAGCGGTGATAAAAATTCACCATTCCCAGGAATTCCTGCAGGGCCTTTATGGTGCGGGGACGCGGGAACGTGGTGATGGCCTCGACCTTGGTTGGCAGCGGCACGGCCCCGTTCTTGGTGATGTGGTGGCCCAAAAAATCAATGGCCGTCGTGCCGAAGTGGCATTTGGCCGGGTTGACGATGAGGCCGTGCTCGCTGAGGCGCCCGAACAGTGTTCGGAGGTGGAGGAGGTGCTCGGCCCGGGACGTGCTGGCGACGAGGATGTCGTCCAGGTAAACGAAAAGGAACGGCAGGTCACGCAGCACGCCGTCCATCAAGCGCTGGAACGCCTGAGCCGCGTTCTTGAGACCAAACGGCAGCCGCAAGAATTCGAATAAGCCGAACGGCGTGATGACTGCCGTTTTAGGGACGTCGGCCGCCCTGACAGGTACCTGGTGATATCCCCGTATGAGATCAATTTTCGAAAAAATGACCCGTCCCGCCAGACGGGCGGAGAAGTCTTGGATATGCGGGATCGGGTACCTGTCGGGGGTGGTAGCGTCATTGAAACGGCGGTAGTCGCCACACGGGCGCCATCCACCCCCCGGCTTTGGCACGATGTGCAGTGGCGAGGCCCACACGCTATCGGAGCGCCGCACGATGCCGAGGTGCTCCAACGCGTCGAATTCGGCCTTCGCCACGGCGAGCTTGGCTGGGTCGAGGCGGCGGGCCCTGGCGTAGACCGGCGGGCCCGTGGTTGGTATGTGGTGCTCGATCCCATGCCGTACTGCGACGGCCGAAAACGTCGGCCGCGTGAGGGCCGGGAACTCCGTGAGCAGGCGAGCAAACTCGTTCGCCGCCGGGACGGCGCATGCCAGCTCGGTCGGCGCGGAGCTGCTCAATGTGCATACCAGGGAGCTGAAGGTTTCGGCGTTGATTAAACGACGCCGTTGGATGTCCACCAGCAGTCCGTGTGCGCAGAGGAAGTCGGCGCCTAGCAGAGCCATGGGCACGTTTGCGGTTACAAACGTCCAAGCAAAGCGTTGGCCGCCGAAGCAGAGGGTGACGTTGCGCGGGCCGAAGGTGCGGATGGTCGATCCGTTGACCGCAACCAAGGAGGGGCCGCAAACCGCGGACTGCCTGTCCTGGTCAGAGGCGGGTATGACGCTCAGTTGGGCGCCGGTGTCGCACAGGAAGCGCCATCCGGACGCTTTATCCGTGATGAACAGTAAGTTGCGCGTGTGGCCGGCGCTCATGGCTGGTAATGAACGCCGGCCCGGCCGTTTCCCGGCCTGCCGAAGGTGCACGGGGGTCGGCATGTCCGGGCCTTCTGTCCGAACCTGGCATGATAGTAACACCACGCTTGGTCAGGTGGAGGCCCCGGTCGTCGTGCTGGAGGTGGTCGGCTCGGTGTAGCGGCCGCTAATTGCGTCGGCAGTTCGGTCGTCGACCGTGCCGGGTGCACGGGCGCCATGGGTGTTGCGTCGGACGGCGGTGGGTCCCATGTCGCCGCTGCGATGCGCTGACCGGCGGAGATCTTGTCGGCTTCTCTGGCAAGGGCCCAGGGATCTGTGATCGTCGTGCTTGCCAGGGCGATGCGTACCGGGTTAGGCAGCTGACGGAGGAACAGCTCCCGGAACAGGAATGCCGGACAGTGCTCGCCGAGCAGTGAAAGCATGTAGTCCATTCGCTCGGAAGGGCGCGTGTCGCCGAGCTCGGGCAGGTCGAGCAGGCGCCGTGCGCGTTCCGCCGATGGGAGGGCGAAAGCGTCGAGGCGAAGCTTCTTAATCGCGCCGTATTTGTCAGCGGCTGGCGGGCTCTCGAGGAGGCTCAGGGTGCGGGCTGCGGTGGCCGAACCGAGCGCTGCTACCACATGGTGGAAGCGGGTGTCGTCGGCCGTGATGCCTCGCAGGGCGAACAGGGAATCCGCCTGTGCGAACCAAACCGCCGCGTGAGCCTCCCAGAAGGTAGGCAGTTTAAGGGCGACTGCCGTGTCCATGTCGGTAGGTCACCAATGAAGGAGCTGGGGCTCCCACGTCGATCGGAAGAATGGACGCGACAAAAAGCTGGAATTCATCCGAGTTGCTTTAATCAAACCAAACACTCAGGCACTCTGAAAAGCCCGTTTATCGGGCAGCAATATATTGTTGCGGATATGGGATTTGCATCCATCCATATCCGCTTGTAAATATTCCCCTATTTCCTCAATACTTCCCAACTATCCCCAATCCCCCATTCCCTAGTCCCATTTTCTGTAAACAACACTCTGTAGACCCGACCTCCCCCTATTTCCCCCATTAAATGTCGCATCCAGGTCCACCGCATCTCACGTAGACAACTATAGGACATCTTGCTAGTTATTCTTCGTCTATGTCAGTTAAGGATTCGTTTCCATTAATTCTGACTCTTCGTTGCACCAGAATGTGATTGTATGGCACCGTTAGGAAGTTTAGGACCTCCCAATACCTCCCCGCAGCTCTTCCTCACGGTTCAGCAACAACAACAACAACGGCGGCGGCGCGGGGAGTGCGCGTCCTCACTCCGGCTTGGTTGGTAGGGGGTGTTGGGAGGGCACCAGGCCTTTCCAACGAGCCGCCATCGAACATGTGCTCGACGTGGTTACCAAGTAGGGGCTCGCTGTCAGCTCCTCGTCAAGGGCGGAGCCCGGTAACCCCTGCACCCAATAGAAGCGGCGGACCGGTCCCATCTGGGGCGGAGCCAACCAGCCGAGGGCGTGTAACTCCCCGCTGAGCATGCGCAGGAGAGGGAGGTGACGTCAGATGCGCGCTGAGCTTGGAGAAAGGAAGACGCCACCTCCGAGCGCTGTGAGGCCTCCCTGCATCTTTTGGACCGTGCTTGATCCTGTCCCCGAGCCAAGGTGCACCTTGTGCTATCAACCGACCTGTCCTTCCCTGCCATCAATCCCTGTGTAAGTCAGCCTTGTTCCGTTTGTCTGTGGTCTGTCTGGGATAGATAAGATTGTATCTAAGTGCCTATCTCTTCTGTGTCTTTTACCTCACTCTACCTTGTAATCTACCCCTTTTCTCCACCACTAATTATATCCTCCTCCGGAGGTCTTGAGAACTGTACCCCTTGCGTCGTTTCATTTATCCCAGTCGTTGTGTCCTTTCCATCATTGATTTAGCGTAGCGCGATTTGGCCAACGTTCGAGTGGAATCGGGTGAGTTGGGGAAGAATCGGGGGAACTGTTAGGTCGCGGTGGACCATCCGCTCGGCCCATCATAACATCTAAACCGCGATCCGTAACAATTGGTGTCAGGAAGTGGGATTGGACCCGAAGCGCGCTTCACGCGCTCGAAATTATTAACTGTGAAATTTGTTTTGTTTAAAATAAAAACCCGAATTTTGAAAGTCGCGCTATGGCAGATCAAGACGGCTGGGTTCCGGTAGAGGAGAGTGAGGCAGGGTCGATCCAGGACCAAATTGAGGGACAAGAGGAGAGCGAAGCAGTGAGGGCGGCAGGTTCGCAAAATGGCGTCCTCGCGCACGAGGTTACGGGCGCGCAAAATGGCGCCTCGCACATGGCTACGGCGACCGCGGCCGCGACCGTAGCAGCGCCGTTGGTGGATTTGAACCTTTCTTTTATACAAATGAAGGCCCTTATGGACAAGAATAGCGAAGAAATGGAAAGCAGAATGATGCGGGTAATGGGGAACCGGATGGATGCTCAGAGTGAGCAAATGAGGGCTGATAGTGAGCGATTGGGGGGCAAAATGGGAGAAATGGGGGAACGGTTAGAACAAAAGATGGGGTCCAATAGCGAGAAATTGAGGAATGACATGGGGGCCCAGATCGGAGGGTTAGGGAGTAGAATAGAGGGATTAGACAATAGATTAGGGGAAATACAGGAGGGGTTAACGGGGGTAGAAAACAGAATGGCCGCTCAAGAGAATCAAATGGAAGGGATGAAAAAGGGGTTAGAGGGGTTAGAAAACAGTATGGAAGGCAAATTGAGGGACATGAGGGACCAAGCGGAAAGGGAAGTTTAAAAAATGGGGCAGCAGATAGAGGGGGTCAGAATGGGGGTAGAAACTAAATTGGATGCTCACAGGGAGGAAATGGAGCAGATGAGGGTGGCATCTGGGCAAGAGATGCAAGTGATGGGAGAGGAGATCAGAAGAGGCGTGAGTGAGGAGGTCGGAGGAGTGCGCGAGGAGGTGAGGCACTGTAAGGAGCGCATGGAGAAGGAGGTGAGAAAGGGGACTAAAATTGCAAGGTGGTATAGAGGAGTTGACGCTGGGAGTAGAACAACTGACAGTGGGACAAAAGGAGTTGGGGGACCAGGTAAAGAAGAACACAGCGGTAATAGAGGGTTTAAAATCGACACAGAAGGAGATGAAAAAGGACGTAGGGGTAATTAAAAAAGAGTGTCAGACGGTACATGAGGACCTGACGAGGAAAATGAACAAGGTGGTAGAGGTGATGGAGGTTAAAGAGCGGGAGGTGCGGGAGCACATAGAAAAAAATAAGGTGGAGTTAGAGGAAGAACTTAAGGGGGCGCACGAGGAGATGAAGGAGGTGAAGCAGAAATTAGAAGAAGTGGAAGAAGGGGTGAGCGAAATTAAGAAGCGACGGAGATAGGATAAGAAAGAGATAAAGGAGGAAGTAAAAGAATTGGTCCAAAGTCTGTGTTCGGATCGTGATGATGTGCTCATTAACCGGATGAGGGATTCGCAGGTGATGGAGGAGAAGCGAAGAGAAAGAGGACCCGGTGTAAGTGGTGACCAATATGGTCGTGCGTATGATGCGCCAGGTGATTTAATAAGCTTGGGGGTCGAGATGGACCCGGATGTTCGTGAGAGGCCAAGAGTGAGGTGTATGGCTGGTCCGGAGTGTATGGAACGAGGGTGCGAGCGAGAGGGTCCGGTGATGGGAGAGGTGCGAGGTGTGAGTGAGCAAGGTTGTGGTGGTATGGAATGGGTAGCGGGTTGCGGAAGCGTGACCCATGCATCGACACCAACAGGGGTAGTTTTTAGAGGGACAGGGGAGGCACGGGAGCCCCTTGGGGGTAATGTACTGTGGGGGCCCGGCGGGTTCGGCCCCGCGCTGACCCCGCAAGGGGCGACGCACGGGGTCCGGCAGGCGGGCAACGACTCACATACGAGGTGGTCCCACAAGGTCCCACTCGCGCCGTATGACGGTGGGTAAGGGTGGCATCCCTACCACCCTTCCCATGAGTGGGGCAAATGCGCTATAGATTATGGGGTGTATGGCAGTGAAAACTAGCCCGGGTGGGTTAGGATATTGTGTGTAGGGATCTAGCGAAGATGACATTAGGTAACGTTAAGGTTAGTTAGTGACAAGGATACCTGTAGAGGGGACGCAGGTAGATTAGAGTGGATGATAATGACGAGGGAGCGCAATAGTTTAAAGGGACGACTGGGAAGCGCAAGTTTCAGAGGGGAGTAGTTAGATGAGATGATGCTGTGTGAGAACTGGACAGGTGTGTGGAGCAGTGTATGAGTAGTGAGTGTTGTGGATCAGCGCAAATGCGCTTGGGGGAGAGAAGGGTGCAGGCGGCACCAAGTATGAGAGCACAGGTGTGCAAGTACAGGTGTGTGGAATATATGGAGTATTGGAATGAGTGGTGTGGAGATAGTTGGAGTAAGTGGTACGGAGTGGTGTGCATGGTGCGAAGGTGTGGATGGGGGAAGAGTGGACCCCTTTTCACGAGTACCCGGGGAGGGTAGTTTAAAGAATAGTTAGAAGGTATAGGTAAATTGTGGTTGGATATTGGCATTTGTGGTGCGGATGCAGAATGGTATTGTGGATGGGTGCATTGGTGTGGTGAAATTGGCTGGTCGTGTGGCCTGTTAGTGTGTGTGTGAATGGTTGGACACTCCGCCACTGTGAGGATGTCGGCCAGGTGAGGCCGCAGGTGGGCTCTGGGAGCCGGTAGAGTTGTTGTGGATGGGGCCCGAGGATCCGGAGGACGGACCCGGTTAGCCCAGTGCCAGAGAGGGCACCGAGGGGGTAAGTGCCAGGGAGGGCCTTCTCCAGTTAGATAGGTTAGGTAAAGGAGCAGGTAAGCTCGGAGGCAACTGCAGTGGCGGAGGTGTGCAGGTGAGTAGACCTGCTGGGAGAGCCACACGACTTAGTCCCGAAGTTGTGCAAAGGCACAGGGAGTTGAATCGGGGGAGTGAGACCCCAAATTGATGAGCACCACAGTTTGGTCAATGGGAATTGGTTTTTAGAACCGCATAGTGTAAGATAGCCAATGGATTGGCAGGGAAAGACCCCGCGTAGTGTAAAATGTGTTAATGTCATTTAGGAAGTAGTTAGGATTGAAATCTCCTCGCACCATCTGCATCCACTCACCTGAGGTGACGACAGAACTCCACACCATGCCATGTGTTGTTGTTTTATTTTTGTGCAAATGTTTTGGAAAGGGGAGACGCATCATGACGTGGGTGTGACATTGTGCTTGATGTTCCATCTCTTCCTCCTTATGAGGAATTGATGAGGAATTTGGGTGATGGCAAATTTGGTTAGAGGGATTGTGACAAATTTGGTATTAGGGGAAATGTGGGGAAGATGTGATGGTAGTGACGAATTTGTAAATGTGTAGGTTTTGTAAATATGGGGTAAGGGAAAGGGTAATGTAGGTAACGGGGGGAGGGGGTGAGGGCGAACGTTAGGGATGAACTTTCTCAGCTCGCTCCCATGCGCACCTCACCTTGCATTACCTTTATTGATGTGTACCCTTGTGACCTTACCCCTCGCTAACTCTGCTTTGTCTTCCTTCCCCACCCATGGACCGTGCTCTCTGGGCACTGAGGGGGAGCGTGCGGGAGCCCGCAATTGTGTGCCCGAATTCCCGCTGCTAGCTGCCTGCATCGATGCACCACTTTATGGACCACGTTGTTGTGGCCGAGCACCACCATATGGACCACAGTCTGTGGCGGAGCACCACATTTATGGACCACCCATAGTCGGCCCATGTGTTCCCCGGGTTTCGGGCTGTTGGCCATAAATAAAAATGGACACGTTTATGTGATTTTTTGTTTATTATGGTAAATAGGCAGCAAGCTACCAACAAGACCAAGAAAGAGAACATCTGGAAGAACGACGGCCAGCAGAGGGAGCAGCAGAGCAAGGACAAGACCATCAGTGTGTTTCTTTGTTTATTATGTGATGACTGTGCACTGGATGGTGCTGACTGCTCTTTGATTGGTGCTTTGGTGCTGGTGCGTCGATGCAGTGCATGCTGTCTCCTCCCTCCCACAGGATTCTCTTTTTGTGTCTCCCAAAAACAATAACAGGTCCTGGGTTGCAGTAGTGTAAACACAAATAGTGTAACCTGTAAATAATGCTCCCCACCGTCCATGTTTAGTTTGAAAATTAATTCCGCAATTCGGTTATCCTGTGGGTGTGAATCTGGTAGGTAGGGTGCAAGGCAATAGGGGGACATATTTATTTGCATTTTAAAATTGTCACACTCAGGGTCAGATTAATAGTAAAGGGTTACCAAACCTGAGTGTCACACTAAAAAAAGTTTTATCGGCCCGGGACGTGCCTGGAGGAGGAAGGGGGGCAGTGTAACGGATTTGGGAAACCGTGCACTGTGTTGTAATTTATTGTAAATATTTTTTCCTCCGTGTAATGTAATGATTCGTGTAAATACCTCCATTCGTTGTTGTAAAGGTCAAAGGTCGTCCTTTAGTTAGTCCATCGCACACACGTAGAAAACCATAGGACCTTCTCAATAGTTATTTCATTATTGTGTGTTTCAGTTAAGGCCATGTGTCCAACCGTCGATCTTATGTTGTACCAAATCAAATAAGATAGAGCCCCTTTTCCATAGCGTTTGCCTTCATTACCAACTGCATTCGCCTACATCTCCAACAGCATTCGCCGCCATTGCCCATGTGCTCCAACTCGGAGAAGAAGGGCAAGGCCCGCCCATCGTCATCAAGAGGTGGAGCCAAGAAGCCCTTACGACCAACCAGGAATTGGTGGGCATGGCTTGGTAGGGCGTGGCTATATAACCCGTCACGGGAAGCCCCCACCGCCAGATGAGCGAGGGGGCCAGATGAGAGAGAGTTCTGAGGAGTCCTGTGGAGAGGTGAGCTGGAGTTTTGAGGGAGGTGCTTGCGGAAGTGGTGGTTCTGCTGAGAGAGCTGAGACGCATGAGAAAGAGAGCGCAGGAGGCGGAGGACGCCTGAGAAAGCTGCCGGTGTGAAGCCGAATACGTCGAGCTGCCGCCCTGCTCGCTTCCAGCCCGGAGCGGACCTGCTTGCCGCGTTTTCCCGCCGCACCTTCCAGCCCTGCCGTTCTGCATGGACCCTTCTCTCCCTCCAGCCAATCCAACCTGCAATTCCCCATTCATGTGAGTCTGCCCGTCGTCTGTCCTTTGTGTTGTCTGGGGTATAAGTAAGCCTGTTTAAGTTAAGGATTTGCACTGTGTATCTGCTTTTTCATTTTCCCTGTAAATTACTTTTATCTCTTCTCTTCTTTGGTTTGTGTAAATAGTATTTAATAAATACCTGTTCCTCCATTCTTTGATTTCTTCTTTCTCATCCGATCGCTTTAGTGATTTCTCCATTGAGTTTCTGTGGTGCGATTTCGGCCAACGCTTTATGAATCGGGTTAGTCTTTGCTAACGGCTCGAACTTCGGACTGCTAACCCGCTCGGCAAATACCATCTTGTCCGTGGTTTCGAGCGGTAGTTGTCTCCCTGTTTTGCGGAGGGATTGGTGAAGGTATTCGGGAGAACACCTTGACCAATAACCCTGATCAATCCCACCTCGCAAAGGAGCGTTATAGTCCATGGGCTGGGGTGGTTTCTGTGTGACTTTTATGTGCCCTAAGTTTCTCTTCATATTATTGAAGTAGACCATGTGGGACATCAAAAAAGTGAGGGTGGACATCTGGGAGCCTGGTCGGATTTGAGAAAATGACGTCACAATATCAAGCTTTTGCGTTCATGAGGCGACCAAAAATTTGGGGTAGGGGAAACTAAAATGCTTATAACGCCACAACCATACATGATATAACTGCAAACTACCATTCAAAATATTTGTTTTTTTTCACTCTACATGTGACAATATGTAATTATCTGATTATTATGCAAATTTGCTGTCCAGAGGTCAAAAGGTCATGGAAATCGGGGGTTGCTTAAAATCTGACCCACCGGAAGAAAAATGTGAGTTACAGGCTGCCTGTACTACTTGAGAATGTTTGCTGGCTGTCAGAGGTTGCCAAGACATATCTCTATCACATGATATGCATTGTATAAGAATTAACCCTTTTGTAACGTAAACATCAACTTTGATAAATGGTGCTATTTCAGAAAAGCTGATTTTCCTTTGCAGCGGAAGACACATGCCACAAAATAAAGTAATCGAACATTTTCATCAGTATGAATATGATCTATCACCAACTACTTATTTATTTAAGCCTAAATATCACTTAATTTACTAATTTCTTACAATATTCCCATGTCGTTAACCCACTAAGTCCTAAAACAACCACCTGTAGAGGAAGGGGGGGGGGGGGGGGTTTCGGAACATCCTTAGTCCATTCAGCAAAAATTAACTGCTGAATTTGCTCAGTTTTAGTAATAGTCTACGTTTTTATATCCAAATGAAGGTTTCCTGCTGACTGTAGTCACTATTCCAAATCATGCCAATTTGATAATGGGAGAAGGAATACATGTAGATGCCAGGAGTACATTTCCACGCAGCTGTAAGTGTCACATATGAGTTCTGTTCGGTTTTAGATACAACCAGCTGTATTTTTACAGCAAACATTCTCGTCTCCCATACCTTGGCACTTGCAGAACTTGCAACAATGCAGGTCACTCTTTCGACATGCACATCTCTCTGTCGCACATTTCAAGCAAGTACAGTGCACAGCATATTCCTCGGGAATGGGTCTGATGGCCTTATCTGGATGGAGAAGTTCATCTTCCTCTTCAAATCCGTATAGGAGAGGATTCAACTCAGTCGTATTTGCATAGAGAATTGATGTCATCACATATGTAGCATAATATGTCCTTAGAATATGGGCCTTTATGGCATGGCTTGTAGGTGGCAACTTCTCGAGTGGGGTTTTGCTGTGGTGATAATTATGATCCCTGAGTTCATCCATTGTTGTGCAGGTAGTTCCATTCTTTAGGACTTTCACTAGATATGATTCTGCTCTCTCAACTTCATCGTCAGAAGGTCCATTTTGGCTACAACCAAATCCTTGAAGGTAGTCTACTGGGTTTGCTTTAAGGGCCGCTTGCTTTGTGCCAACCTTGCTGGTGTAATCCCACCCAGTGAGCGTATGCACAGTGGGAAGGACTTTGCATAGGTCAGGCCCTTTATCTGACGCAAGAGAATGTATTGGAATATATTTGGTGGAGTTTCCACTGCCAGCTTTCAACCACAGTTCATAAAGGCCCTTTTCATGCAGTACATCCCAGTAAAAGAGCAACAGCACAAATACATCAGTGTCTGGGTATAACACCACTAGTCGTTGTATTCCGTGCTCCACAGCATGTAAGGCGTGGGGTATAATTCGTGAATCTGCTTCCTCTATATCAATGCAGAGTTCTGGAATGTCCCTGCAATAGCCATCACAACAGGAAAGACATGGGACTTCGACAGATTCACTTGAAAAGCCACTCACAAATACCTTCAGGCTTGAAGGGGTCTCTCGCGCATGCTTTATGGCTGTCTGGTGCAGTAAAATCTCAAGATTATGCTTGTTCCTGTTAGCTGGCCAGAACCGCTCCATCTGAACTGGTAAAGGTGTATTTTCACTGACTGCATTCAGTTCAATCGGAGAGATGGTTTCTCGTCGCTTTCTTTCCGAGTTTTTGATTGAAATGTCAAAGTATGAATCAAAGATATAATCTATTCAATCAGCTCCCTTTGCAGATCTCTGTATGTAGTCTACAATGCCTCCACTAAATTCACCGAAGTTAGTAAATTATTTGGCAGTCATCTTCCTTACATTAGCCATGACATCCGCTATATACCCAACCTGCATGTCTTTTGAATCATCCAGAACATCAATTGAATGTTTATTTGCAATCTCATTCATCAGGTCACTTTTGGTGCTCTTTGACATAAGACCCTGGCTGTCAAAAAGCGAAGAAGATGACGTCAAGTCATATTCTAGAAGGTCTGTCATGGATCTCCCTCGGGCACGGGCAATTTCAATGACACGCTGCCTATGTTTATCTTCCCTCTGTGTTTGTGACTTTCCTGAAGCCTCTTGTCCTTTTGGGAGTGCATGGATACTCTTGAAAGTTTTCAGATTTGTTCTGTGAATGGTCCGAAATATTTGAGTTCTGATGCACCCCATGGTGCTTCTTGTATCCACAGATGACACATGATAACTCCCTCATGTCCGGTACATTGGAAGGTCCAGGTCTCGGCGAGATGCTTGAGCGAGAGCGGCGTGATGATGCCTCACGACTGACTTCTTCACTGACATTAGAAGTGGAGGCGGAAGCTTTACTGATATTTTCCAACGATTTTTTGTGAGTGTAAGCTTTGTAACACAGATTGTCCATATGATAGACAAATTCTTCATCTTCAAGGGTGCGAAGTCTTTTGGCAACATGGTCATTTCGTTCTGCAGCAGCCTCACGTATTCGTTTTCGCCCATGTTCAGTGCTTGTGGGGTTTTTTTCTTTCGAAGATTGGCAAATGATGCATTTATCAAGATCAAGGTATTCACTGTCTCCAGCTCCACCAACCAAGCTGACACCAGTGTTCTGCATCTCATCTGAAACAAACCAGAAGGGCATTCCATGAACATGGGTGATGGCAGCATTATTGTAAGTCATAGCACACCTGAAAGGCATACATAATCTGACATCTTGGCAGGATAAATCAACTTTCAGCCCTCTGAAAGCTGTCTGGTGATAAACATGCTATTGGGATAATGAAGATCGGACAGACGTTTAGTTAGTCTTGCGTTGGGCAGGCGGCGTTACTGCTCGACCATTTGCGAGCCTGTTTACATTCCTGTACTTGATGGGGTGTGCATGTGTGCACTGGTGTGTAGTGAAGGCTGATTATACTACTGATTTTGTTTAAGCCTTTCTGTAGATAAAAACAACTACCACAAGTAGTCTGTGTGTTAAAACATGAGAACTGTCTGTCAAATTGAAGATTGTAATGTTGATTCAATTTTTACTTTCACTTTCACCCATGAGGAAATGCACTTATACAGTGCTGCCACCAAGCTGTCAATACTAGAATCAGTGGTAGTGCCCTCTAACAGAACCACGTGGAACTACTCTATTGTGGGAATCCGAAGAAGCCTCAAATGACTGGAGATAATGAGAACTGACTAGAAATAGAGGACTCAACCTCTGCCCATTTTAAAACAACTGAAATAAAAGGGTTAAATGGTTCATCGTTGTCAGAAATAGCAAGAAGTCATTTCCTCTGGGTCTTCTGCTGATATGTATAGTAATAATCTAAAAGAGGTTTACAAAACAATCACCAACCTGTATGGTATGAATAATGTACACTTAGACATGGAAAAACTGGAATTTCTGACATGTCTGAAATAGCACCATTTATCAACGTTGATGTTTACGTTACAAAAGGGTTAATTCTTATACAATGCATATCATGTGATAGAGATATGTCTTGGCAACCTCTGACAGCCAGCAAACATTCTCAAGTAGTGCAGGCAGCCTGTAACTCACATTTGTCTTCCGGTGGGTCAGATTTTAAGCAACCCCCGATTTCCATGACCTTTTGACCTCTGGACAACAAATTTGCATAATAATCAGATAATTACATATCGTCACATGTAGAGTGAATAAAAACAAATATTTTGAATGGTAGTTTGCAGTTATATCATGTATGGTTGTGGCGTTATAAGCATTTTAGTTTCCTCTACCCCAAATTTTTGGTCGCCTCATGAACGCAAAAGCTTGATATTGTGACGTCATTTTCTCAAATCCGACCAGGCTCCCAGATGTCCACCCTCACTTTTTTGATGTCCCACATGGTCTACTTCAATAATATGAAGAGAAACTTAGGGCACATAAAAGTCACATAGAAACCACCCCAGCCCATGGACTATTACAGGTACCAGGAACGGAGACCGGCCAGCTTTACAAGACGAGGGGATTAAACCCCCCTCGGTAAGGGGAGTGCCGTCGTCCGATTCCGTAACAATATATATATATATATATATATATATATATATATATATATATATATATATATATATATATATATATATATATATATATATATATATATGTGCTGAACATCTGGCGTGCCTTTTCAACAGGGAACGCAATTACCTGGCCTCCGCAAAAGTGTTTTGGCTCTGGTGACGAGGGACCGATATGTATTTCTCCACCTATCGGTGGTGATTTACCTGCCTGATCATTTTGGGGATCGGTTGGTGAAACGGTTGTACAAAAAAGAGGTGTTCCTGGACTCAGTTGCCATCGTTAATTGAAAGCTGGAGAGACTCTTCCTGGAATCACCAGTGAAGAACGACTGTCATAACAACCTCAGAAGACGCAACATACAGGTTACGGTGCACAAGGTGGAATAACCCCAGCAGATTTTATTTATAGTACACACAGCGATTTACCTAGTACATTCATATCGTATTAATGGTAAATAGGGCCTGTAAGGGTAGAAAAGTTTAACCAGATATTCCACAAAAAGGTACTTGTACATATTATATGTACAACCATTATAGTATAGAGGCCATTAAGGATGTTGAGAACTGGTATTTGTGGACAAAAGGACATGCCAAGGAGTTTCCAAGAGATGGTACATTTGAGCGAAGTCGATTGGAGAGATTAGGACAAGAATTGAAAGCCAGGAAGAGACAGAACCTAACGGTAGACTGGCTGGCATTCCATCATTGGGATGTTGAATCCAGGAAGTGGGAACAGCAAGAAAGGATAACGGACCTAGAACTCCAACTAAAAAAGATACAGGATACATTGAAGGAGATACATGCACAACTGCCTTCGAATGTAGGAATAAAAGTGACATTTGCCCCACCTGATTCCCATTTGTCTCCCCAAATAGAACGGTACAGAGAATTTTCTTATGATCCAAGGGAAAATCAGAGACCTAATCGACAAGGAAGTAACACGATAGGTAGGCCTGAAAGAACAGGCAATGACAAGGACCGGTGTTTTAAGTGTGGAGAATTGGGACACTGGAGACGACGTTGTCCATATTCAAATAGGAGACTATTTCATAGGGAACCAAGATCAAAGGTACCAGCGCTCACCCGCACCTCAGACAAAGCTTAGGCCTTCGTTGCTGCAGATCCCAAATGACGATTGGCCTCAACAGACTAGATCACTAGACCAAAATGGGCAACTGTCGACGCTTCCTGTGGCTGAAAAGTCTTCGGAGCAAGAATGATTCATTTTTGCTTATTAGCAATATAATAATTAATTGATCAAATGCCGAAATTGGAGAATTTGGGGAACATTGAATTAAAAGATCCAGGATTAGAGTTAATTCTGGAAGTCTCATATTTGCCAATTATAAATGTGGTTTTAGGGAGCATTTTGGGCAAAACAATTTTTGAATTTACAAAGTTTGCAACAATTGGCTTGCATATTTCTTTTTGGGAACCAAGTGACGAGAGTCACATGATGATCAGGTGGGAATTTTGGACTATTGTTTTTGCACGATTGATATGTCGGTGGTCGACTGACATGTAAAGGGGTGTGCTGTCAAATTTGGATAAGTTCTCGTGGAGACAAAGGATGATTTCAATGTGGACATTGTAGGGGTTTTCTAAGAAAAATTTTTGTTTGTGTATCTGCGTTTCTAAAAAATTAAGAGACAAACTTTATGAAATTGACACCCACCTTGATATGAAAATACCTGTCTTGAAATGAATATGATAGGGATAACATCCTCAATTTGTACTAATTAATTAATTGTGGAAAAAGGAATTAATTTATCACAGTGGATTGTTAACAGCAGCCTGAAATGTCATGAGAGTATCCATCCATAAAATCAGAAATCCCAGATTTTCAAATTTGGTAGAGGTCTTATGTGGAAGAATACTTGCTTGGTAGATAAAAAGGTACTGCATGTTAGCAGAAACTTTTATGGCCGTAAAGGCCAGACAAATTGGGAAAAAACTGTAATTGCATATGTAATTTACAGATGAGTATTTGACAAGTAATGGAGGGAATTTATTGCTCCCTTTTGTGGGAAGATATTCCCAAAGGTGTATTAAAATGTTATAATATGACAATTGGCAAGGAAAACCATTGGATGAATAATAAGATCTGTATATATCTGTATATATAAGATCTGTATATATATTTTATAAACAGGAACCAAATTCCTGCGAGGGGCTAAGTGTGAAAAAATTCTGACTCAATGTGGGGCTTGAACCATGGACCTCCGTTGATAACGCGTCAACAGCCCACTGCGCTATTGAGCCAGCCACAATCTCCTCAGAACTTTTCCACACTTAACACTGCGAGCTTTATCATGGCCGATGTCTTACGTGCCTGCTAAGCAGACCCCGAATGTTAGCGTAAGTATATGCATGTGTATGTATGTATGAATAAGTAGAAATGCATTGAAGATTAATTCAAATACAATTTTATAAACAGGAATCAAATTCCTCCGAGGGGCTAAGTGTGAAAAAATTCTGACTCAATGCGGGGCTCGAACCATGGACCTCCGTTGATAACGCGTCAACAGCCCACTGCGCTATTGAGCCAGCCACAATCTCCTCAGAACTTTTCCACACTTAACACTGCGAGCTTTATCATGGCCGATGTCTTACATGCCTGCTAAGCAGACCCCGAATGTTAGCGTAAGTATATGCATGCGTATGTATGTGTGAATAAGTAGAAATGCATTGAAGATTAATTCAAATACAATTTTATAAACAGGAATCAAATTCCTGCGAGGGGCTAAGTGTGAAAAAATTCTGACTCAATGCGGGGCTCGAACCATGTTAGCAGCAACTTTTACGGCCGTAAAGGCCAGACAAATTGGGAAAAAACTGTAATTGCATATGTAATTTACAGATAAGTATTTGACAAGTAATGGAGGGAATTTATTGCTCCCTTTTGTGGGAAGATATTCCCAAAGATGTATTAAAATGTTATAATATGACAGTTGGCAAGGAAAACCATTGGATGAATAATAAGATCTGTGTGTATGTATATAAATATATATATATATATATTTATTTTTTTTTTTTTTACGAAGTATATGAAATGCTTGTAAATAAAATGTCTAAAGAGTTAAGGTATATGTGAGCAAAATTCCATGATTGTACAAATGTTTTGTAAGATTGAGAGAGTTTTTTATATTTGGAAAAGTAACAGCTAAGATACTTGAATATCTGTTTATTGAATTGAAAATTGAGAAAGCAATAATCATAATGTAAATAATAGACACCCATATGGTGGCTTGCTTAAAAGCTTTGGTAACTGTGTTTGAATAAAATAACTAACCATGAAATGGTGACTTAGATCAAGAGACTGAATTGAACAATGATACAGATGGACAGTGCAGATTCAGAATGATAAGATAAAAGGATGTTATGTATTGTCAGTCTTATAAGATCAGTGAACTAATATCATCAAAGTTTGAAACCAGGAAAACTGATGTAACTTCAGGCACCATTTTTTAAATCAAACTATTGTAGAAACTACTGATTAACCCCTAAGTAAAGTTAAAAAATAAAAAAAATAAAAAAATGTGAGGATATCTATGATAATGAATACATTATTGGAACTAGGTATTTCTGTTTGTGATTTTAACCATTATTAATGGATGATTTTAAATACATGAGTTAAGCATTTGTGAGATATATGAAGGACTCATTGTATACCTGTTTGGTAATAATATAAGGAAAATTGTTGATATCGAAGGTAAGATAGTGATTACATTCCTCATTGATTTGTATTACGAGGACCATATAATTTTAAATAATTTTAAAATTGTCAATTAATTAATCAGAAGGTTAGAGATATCTGAGTTGGTGGAGATGTCATAAATTAAACACATCTGATGTTGGACTTTATGTCTTTGTGATATGTGTGAAAATACATACCTGATTTGGATATTGTCCGTGTGAAGTATACAACAACAACAACAACAACAACAACATGCATTTTAAAGGCCATTTTCCCTACTAGAGCGGGGGTTAGCCTAGAGCGGGGGTTAGCCGTGTGAAGTATATAAATGAATATAATTTTTTGAATGTTTTGAGGAAAACAGCAAATTGTTAAATGTGAAGCTGTTATAAGATATACATGATTAGTTAAAACATGGTAATTTAATGTCAAGATGTACCCTACCTGATTCAGTGTGTGGAAAGCAGATACAGATGTGGCTGAGTAAAGGATAAGACCAGATCACATCTCAAATGGAGTGATAACGGCATTCGGAAGAAGTTCGAGAAAGAAAATTTGTGGCTAAAAATGAAGTTAATCTTGACATACACCCTCCTTCTCAATGAATGATGAAGGCATTCTCCTTTGCAAGATTGGAGATGGATGCTTACCTTCACCATGGAAAATTCATGTGACCATTTGCCTGGATCACATTGCAACGTATGGAAGAAAGGCTGATCACTTGCTTCTGTTCAAATGTCTGGAACATTCATCACGTCAGCAATTGTGGGACGACGACATCTTACCTGCAACTTCTACTGGATGCGGTGACTTGTGTCATTGCTCCACCAACTTCCGGGGAACCAGCGTGGATCTGTAAGTGGACGGCTGTGCTTCTTCCTCTACAACGGCTGTGCATGATTCTGCTGGTTGCTCCTGACATGGGCCATGGATAACTTGAACACCATGGTCCTAACATCGCTGTGGATGCATCTGTCATCTCTGTTCCACATCTTGCTGGTCAACCAACATCACATCAATACTTGCTCCATGCTCATGATGAGTGAGGAGGCAAGTCAACTACAACTGGACGAAGGCCTTGTTCAAGAACTACTATGGCTCACAGCAAGAGTGGCAAGGATGCTACATGCAGAGCAGGGTCAGCTTATGATTCCGCCCAGCTATCACAACAGTGGAAACCCTACGCGAAATAGTGTAGGTGCTATGAAGACATCAGAAGAAAATGTTTCATACTTGATTTTCAAACACGAATGATCAGCCTCGTCTTTTCAAACAGAAAGTCAACATTTGTTCTGAAGCAAAACGTATTTTCGAAGAATAATTGCCAAATGTTGCAGATGTTTTATTATTTTGAAAATGGTGAATTGAAATTGTTGTGTATTGGTAAAGGTGAAGTTTTGTTTGCAGAGATATTTATGATGCAAATGAAATGAACTGAATTATCCATATGGAAAAAGTCAACGAACAAGGAAATGTTTTTATGATCAGATTCTTCCAGGATGACGGTGTATGCCTTAGGTATTGAAAATTGGATTACCAAATTTTGTAATTTGAGTACCTTGTAGGTTGTTGTTTAAACTAGTTTTAATTTAAACAAAAAGAAAAAATTGAGGAATTATAGAGGTTATGAAGACCTCTACATTTGTGAGGAGTCGGCGAGTTATCGCAGACAGTCAAATTCAAACTTGTCCCTGACCCACTTAATTAATAAAATGTATTGTAATGACAATAATTAGAAATAGTTTAATCATTTTCTGAATCTTAATAATACTATGCTATGGTTCATAATGATCTTGTGGAAGGATTCTCAAAGCTGCAAAGGAACGTGTGGACCCAACATCTGGAATTGATTTTTGTCACATTGTCAAATAGCACAAGGCAAGAATGTTGACTTAGCCACGGGGTTGGTGTTCAGTACTCCATTAGGGAACTGGAACAGGTCAAGGAGTGACCTTAAAAGGATAAATTCTCAGCTTGGGCAAACTCTTAAGTCACCCCATTATTACAAACAGATGGAGTTGGTGCCAGAAAGTCTAGGCCCCAGATTCCAACAGTGGAAGATAAGAAGGTACGATTCCTATTTAAACGGGAAGACTGCAAGACTGGACCAGAGAGATTTTCCTTCAACTGAATGACGCGTCATTTGTGTGTGTGTAGTTTGTAATAGTGTCGGTTTCCCTCTCTCCACAATATCTGAATAAATCTCGGTTTGAACTGAGTGAGTCTGGGTCCCGTTGAGTCTGAGTCTCGCTAAGAAAAGTGTCTGAAAATCAGCTACAACACACCCAAAGGCACGGAAAATTATGTTGAGTAATCCAGTGGCACATCTGCAGAAATTTCAATTTCCCAGTTCCATAAAATGGATGGAATCATGAACGAAAAGCAATAATTGAAAACAAGGACATAATACTCACATATGAATGACCTGATGATCCCACCCAGCGTGAACATAGAAAACAAAGCACTGCAACCGGACATAGTACTCAGGAACAAAAAGAAAAAGGGAGGTGGTGGTTTGGCCCAGCACACTAAGAGGATCATGGTGGTTTGGCCCTGCATGCTAAAAGGCAGGTGGGGGTTTGGCCCAGCATGCTTAGAGGTAGGTGGTGGTTTGGCCCAACATGCTTAGAGGTCAGTGGTGGTTTGGCCCAACATGCTTAGAGGTAGGTGGTGGTTTGGCCCAACATTCTTAGAGGTAGGTGGATCTTTGGCCCAGCATGCTTAGAGGTAGGTGGTGGTTTGGTCCAACATGCTTAGAGGTAGGTGGTGGTTTGGCCCAGCATGCTTAGAGGTAGGTGGGGGTTTGGCCCAACATGCTTAGAGGTAGGTGGTGGTTTGGCCCAACATGCTTATAGGTAGGTGGTGGTTTGGCCCAGCATGCTTAGAGGTAGGTGGTGGTTTGGCCCAACATGCTTAGAGGTAGGAGGTGGTTTGGCCCAACATGCTTAGAGGTAGGTGGTGGATTGGCCCAACATGCATAGAGGTAGGTGGTGGTTTGGCCCAGCATGCTTAGAGGTAGGTAGTTTGTTCCGTATTTTTGAGAGACAACTGGGGGCACTCACTACAATTCCTGGTTGTTAACATAACCAATCCATAACCGAGTATAACTAATCCTGAACAGGTTGCCTCTCTGTTTGTGTGTTTTAGAAATAACCACTGAGAGGCAATGCAAATGGAACCCATACCACTGATGGCAATGATCACCTTGAGATTTTACCCTCGACACCAAATACCACCAAACCACTATAAAGGGAGGGTTTGTCCAAATGTCACCAATTTCTGTCTACTTAACAAATACATGCTTCTTACTATTGGCAGTAGCTGAAGTATCTGCATCCAATTGATTACAGTTTGTCTGTTGTCTGTGTTTGCCTCTTTTATCTTCCATACTGCTCTTGTTTACATCCCTCAATTGGCAAATTCTTTCTTGTTTGATTCCCAAGATTATAATGCACACGAAATGAAAACTTTGTTGTTGTTTTTTGAGACGATGCATTTTTCTGCTTTCTGGAGATGTTTTGAAAAATGTTTTATAAATCACATGAAAGGCAAGGACATCATGAAACAAACAATCTTTAATGAGGGACATGGCAGGATGACCTAGAGGTGGACATGTGGCCTATTCACATTCTCCTCTCAGCTGCCTGGTCTGGGTTCGAATCCTCTCCCCTTTTCTCCTGCACAGTCATCTCCCCTTCTCTCTCCTTCTCACTCCTGCACTGCACTGGGTTCACACTCCCTGTTGTAGGTATATATATATACATATATATATATATATATATATATATATATATATATATATATATATATATATTTATATATATATATATATTTATATATACTAGGGCATTGCCCGTACTATATCTATATCTAAAATTATATCCCCCCCCCCCTCTATTTACATGCAATGGTTTGGTCCAAAGCGAACGGCTTGCGAGTACGGTGACAATCCCCCCCCCCCTCTATTTACATGCAATGGTTTGGTCCAAAGCGAACGGCTTCCGGAGTTTGGTAAAGAAATCGCCATCGCGTGCACAAACGCGCAGGAAAGCGAATGAATCGCAAATTCGTTTTTATTAGTTTTAAAACATAGTTTAACGCCAACATAGTTTGCAAACGTGAAATAAATGAATACGCTCTCAAATGTGCCATCCGAGGCAGAGTGTGTCCTCCACGTTCGGCACACGCGATCGTTCGCTGCTCTCTGATTGGTTGAATCGTTTTTTGGACATAGCTCGGTAAGTAATTGTCCGATTAATATGAAACCTTGAAAAGGCACATCCTCGGGTCCCCAGCAATATACCTGGCAAGTTAAAAGTATATCGGACCCGTGGTTGTCGAGAAACAGCGGTCACAGACAAACAAACGTACAGACGTACAAACGTACAGAGATTACTGGAATTATAGATAGATATATATATATATATAATATATATATATATAAGTTCAAAACACACCTGGTCACAAGTGTGCCGCACTGACCGGGTCCTCAGCATCATCCCGTTTCGGCCCTTCAACCTCGATACGGTCAGCTAAGGTGGGCCAGCAGGGGCACATAACATCCACATGCAGCAACTGCACCTGGATGCGTACATACCCCCACCCCCAGCCAGTGCAAACAACAACAACAACAACAAATATATATATATATATAAATATATATAAACGAGTATACAAATATACATATATATATATATACAGACTTGGCATTTAATATGGAATATTTTTTTTGTGGGGGTGAACTTACTTTTCAAGATGACTTAGAACCAAAAGTTCATTGGAATTATGTTGAAATTATTCTCGATTTTGTTAATGTGACCTTTAAAAGAAACAAAAACCACATTTGACATTTCGAAGCAAATAAATTGATCCTTGAAAGTGATGTAAACTGATATCGAACTCAATTCACGGACAGTACTGTGTTAAACTTCTGTGCGTTTTCCAGAAGTATTTCTTTATTTTGCACATTAGCCAAGAATTTTTTTAACAAAAACAAAAGTTAAATTACGACTGGGATTACGGACAGTAAAATTACAGTTCAGTACTTCGTGTAACCCCCACGAGCATTCAGGAGAGCACGTACACGTTGAGGCATGCTGTTCACGAGATTTGCCAAGGTTTGGACAGGAATCGCTTGCCATGCAGTTACAATAACCTGCTGCAATTCACGCACAGAGGCAGGCTGCTGGTCCAAGTTGTCGATTTGACGCGTTAATTCTGCCCACAAGTTCTCTATCGGATCCACATCCGGGGACATGGCAGGCCACTCCATATGCTCTACACTACGGTCAGCAAGAAAGTGTTGGATCATGCGAGCATGATGAGGCCGTGCATTGTCATCTTGGAAGACAAAGTTTCCTCGAAAGGCTGCACGAACAAATGGAAGCAATGTTTCTTCTAGAATGGCCCTGTGCTTGAACTGGTTCAGGTTTCCATTCAGAACAACCATTTCAGTTTTGCCCCCTGCATGGAAAGCAGCCCAAATGGTCAACCCACCACCTCCAGCTTGGACTCTTGGCACTATACAATCTTCGTTGTCGGCTTCATGCACTTGTCTGCGCACTCGGACGTGGCCATATTGACGATAGACCAGAAATCTAGACTTGTCACTGAAGATCACGTGATTCCAGTGTCCGGGCTGCCATTGACGGTGCTCTCTGGCCCACTGCAATCGGCGCTGGCGGTGTTGTCTGGTCAGACGTGGCTTTCTCAGGGGATGCCTGGCACGATAGCCTGCTTGAACCAGTCGTTGGTTGACTAGCCTTCTGGATACAGGCACATTTGTCAGTTGCTGCCACTCAGCCCTAAGCCGATTAGCTGACTTGGTACGGCCATTGCGGACTAACCGGTGCAGCTGGCGATCATCCCTCCTTGTGGTTCCGCGGGGACGTCCTGACCTCGGTATTGGAGTAGAGACACCCCTCTGAGCGTTTCGTTTCAGGATCTTTGACACCTGACCTTGAGTGATGCCATACTGCCGAGCAATAGCACGCTGTTTCATGCCGGAATTTCGTAAAGCCACCACCAAATGACAAACAGCATTGTCGAGTTGACGGACCATCTCCAGGGGAAGGGGCAATAACTTTTGTAGACGTGTAGCAGTTGTTTTCCACTAATACATAACGCAACAACCCTTTTATACCCGATTGTGAAGCGAATCGTCAAATGTACCTGTCCGTACATTTTTCACGCCACCTGTGATATAATCCTGTTATTGACTTCTTGCTGCGACAGACAATCAGTGACATGGTTCTTTTAACAAAGAAATCACCGAAGCGTAAAAGAAATTCACCAGATTGATATACCCGAGTTCAGAAAGTAAACCCAAGTCAAGAAAAAAAAAATATTCCATACTAAATGCCAAGTATATGTATATATATATATATATATATATATATATATATATATATATATATATATATATATATATATATATATATATATACACATACATACATACATACATACATACATGCATACATACACACATATACACAGTCATGTGAAAAAGGAAGTACACCCCATGTAAAGTTTTGATTTTTCAACATATTTCAACATACAGCTATTTGATCTTCATTTCAACAATATTGATAGATAAAGGTGATATAATATAACAAATATCATGAAACATTTACATTTTGTAGTCCATTGTATAATTTAAAGAAACATAATGCAAATTTCGCATGTGGAAAAAGTAAGTACACCCCTACATTTATCACTACTTCAAATACCTAAAATTAGAATCAGGTGCACCATCTCAGGTGCAAATGATTAGAACATCGTCAGAGAGGATCTTGGAGGAACCTGTCTTATTTAAACCTTAGACATTTAGTTTGGTTTGCTCTTTGTTGTTGAAGTGTGTGGCGTCACCATGCCTAGATCAAAAGAGCTCTCTGAGGCCTTCAGAAAGAAGGTTACAGATGCCTACGAGTCTCGGAAGGGATTTAAAAAGATCTCCAAACAATTTGAAATCAATCATTTGACTGTCCGGAAGATCCTCTACAAGTGGAGAAGATTCCAAACAACTGCCAACTTGTTCAGGCCAGGCCGCCCCAGCAAGTTCAGCCCGAGAGCAGACCGCAAGATGCTGAAAGAAGTCTCTAAGAACCCCAGAATGTCATCACGGGACCGACAGGTAGCTCTTGCCACTGTTGATGTCAAAGTGCATGAGTCCACCATTAGAAAGAGGCTGCACAAATTTGATCTGCATGGGAGGTGTGCCAGGCGGAAACCTTTGCTGTCCAGAAAGAACATCAGGGCAAGACTAAAGTTTGCCAATGAACACCTTGGCAAAGTCCAGCACTTCTGGAACAATGTGCTCTGGACAGATGAGTCAAAGGTAGAGCTATTTGGCCACAGTACCAAAAGACATGTTTGGCGAAAACCAAAGACAGCATTTGACCACAAGAACCTGATACCAACTTTAAAGCATGGTGGTGGAAATATTATGGTTTGGGGCAGCTTTGCTGCATCAGGGCCTGGGCAGCTCACCATCATAGAATCCACTATGAATTCTTCATTGTACCAGAGGGTGCTTGAGGATAATGTGAGGCCATCTGTTGGAAAGTTGAAGCTCAACCGAAGGTGGACCTTGCAACATGACAATGACCCAAAACATACCAGTAAATCCACCAAGGAATGGCTGAAAAGAAAGAAATGGAGGGTTCTGGAATGGCCAAGTCAAAGCCCGGATCTAAATCCCATCGAGATGTTGTGTGGGGATTTGAAACGAGCTGTGCATGCAAGAAACCCCTCAAACATTGCACAGCTGAAAGAATTCTGCATGGAGGAGTGGGCAAAAATTTCTCCCAGTCGATGTCAGAGACTGGGAGACAATTATAAGAAATCCCTACTTGAGGTTGTTTCTGCCAAAGGGGGCAATACCACCTGTTAGAGCCAAGGGTGTACTTACTTTTTCCACATGCGAAATTTGCATTTATGTTTATTTAAATTATACAATGGACTACAAAATGTAAATGTTTCATGATCTATATTATAATAGCCGTAGATGATTCTGTCTGTCTGTCTGTTGGGTGTCTGTCCGGGGTGTGGCTTACTCGGTTTGCAGAGTAGCTCCACCCATAGCTCCACCCATTCTGGGAGTGGCTTCATATAATTATAAACAAATATCCACCATTTTATTAACTCGCATAGCTTTGAGGCCTGTTTTGTAGGCCCGTGGTGTCTTGCTCTCTCTCCCAGTTTTATTTCAAATCAAATTCGATATATAATTTCATTTTTCACAGTCGCTAACATAGTTTTAGACTCGGTTGAAAAAAAACGGGAAGAAAATCCAATGAAAGTTGCCCTTTATAGAACGAAATGAATTCTCAAACGCCTGTAACTTCAAGGCCATTGAGTCTCTCTCACGCCTTTATCTCCAATCTAACTCACCATATGATTTCATTTTTATCGATGGTTTTAGACTCGGTGTCAGCAATAATTGAGAACATTCCACACACGCGGGAAAATGCAGAGATATATTTTTAAAAATCGCGTCATGGTGTATCATACATACATGGTGTATCATACATGACACTGATGGCAACGTGTCGATATATATTAAAAATTCGCTTTTGCTTTTCCGTTAAGATATATTACTTTTTCGTTTGATGACAGTCGTCACAAAAACGTCAACAATGATGCCGACATATATTTCTTCGTTTTTATTTCATTCAACATTATTAGCCGGAAGTAAAATATGTTTCAGGAAATTACCGAGAGATATTTCTTCGTTTTTTTTATTAGTTATGTGCGCATACACTTTAAATAGGTTTATTTGAAATCTTTAATTTTCCACAGTATAATTTACTTGCCATTTATCATTTGATGATTACGAGACACTTCCTCTTGAGGATCGTGACAATTCATGCGCTGCGTGGAAACTTCTATTTCCAAAATGAATGAGACGATCGATGAAGAACGCAGACTTGAACAGGATGCAGCAAGAAAACGAATCGGACGGGCGAACGAGTCCATCGACGAACGTCAATGAAAACTTGCGGGGTCACCCGTGGGAATCCCACGGGCATGGATGTGTGTGACATTTCGACATATTGAGTTAGATGCTGCACATTCATTTTTACAAAATGGTTACTGGCAAGTCATCAGATCCAGAAATGGTGTAATGAACACAATTTATTTACGCACAAGCAAGAAAGCAAGACGGCCCGATTTCCGATTCCGACGGGCGAGACGGGCCGATTTGGAGCAAGAAAAAGAACGAGACGGGAGAAAAACGAGAGAAACGAGACGGGGAAAGCCGATTGGAGAGGCGAGTGAGGAGCGATTGGAGAGGCGAGTGAGGAGCGATTGGAGAGGCGAGTGAGGAGCGATTGGAGAGGCGAGTGAGGAGCGATTGGAGTGGCGAGTGAGGAGCGATTGGAGAGGCGAGTGAGGAGCGATTGGAGAGGCGAGTGAGGAGCGATTGGAGAGGCGAGTGAGGGGCGATTGGAGAGGCGAGTGAGGAGCGATTGGAGAGGCGAGTGAGGAGCGATTGGAGAGGCGAGTGAGGAGCGATTGGAGAGGCGAGTGAGGAGCGATTGGAGAGGCGAGTGAGGGATTGGAGAGGAGAGGAATGTGAGGGATTGGAGAGGAGAGGAGTGCTAGGTGGAGAGAGGAGAGTGTCAGGTGGAGAGAGGAGAGTGTCAGGTGGAGAGGAGTGAGGGGTCACATATTATGTGAAATAAATAAATTGTGTTCATTACACCATTTCTGGATCTGATGACTTGCCAGTAACCATTTTGTAAAAATGAATGTGCAGCATCTAACTCAATATGTCGAAATGTCACACACGTCCATGCCCGTGGGATTCCCACGGGTGACCCCACTATATTTCTTCGTTTTTATTTCATTCAACATTATTATCCGGAAGTAAAGGTTCACATGTTCATTTCACGTGTGCAAAAACAAACTCCATTTCACGTGTGCATGGACATGAAACACAGATGGGAAATTGCTTAGATATTTAGTTCGAAGCAATTATACACCACCCAAATAAAATATTTCACCGATACACTGAGCGAATTTCAGCGAATTTCACCGAGTTTCAGGAAATTACCCAGAGATATTTCTTCGTTTTTATTTCATTAGTTACTAGCAGAAGTACTCAGCGTTGCCGGGCGGGGGAGGGGGGAAGGGCACGTACACTTTAAACATGTATATACATGTGGGATGTGGGATATATACATGTGGGACGTGTGTGTGTGTGTGTGTGTGTGTGTGTGTGTGTGTGTGTGTGTGTGTGTGTGCGTGTGCACGCGCGTGCGTATATGTGTGTGTGTGTGTGTGTGTGTGCATGCATATATGTGTATGTGTGTATATATATGTCTGTGTGTGTGTGTGTGTGTGTGTGTGTGTATATGTGTATATATATATATATATGTGTGTGTGCATATGTGTGTATGTGTGTGCATGTGTGTCGATGTACATTTGTCTGTATGTGTGTGTGTGCGTGTATGTGTGTGTATATATGTGTGTGTGTGTTTTTGTGCATGTGTATATATATGTGTGTGTCTGTATGTGTATATGTGTGTGTGTGTGTGTGTGTGTGTGTGTGTGTGTGTGTGTTTGTGTGTGTGTATGTGTGTGTGTCTGTGTGTATGTATGTGTGTGTGTGGGTGTACATGTGTGTATGTGTATATATATGTGTGTGTATATGTGTGTATGTGCATATGTGTATGTGTGTGCATGTGTGTCGGTGTACATGTGTGTGTGTACACGTGTGTATGTGTGTGTATATATGTGTGTGTCTGTATGTGTATATATATGTGTGTCTGTATGTGTATATATATGTGTGTGCATGTGTGTGGGTGTACATGTGTGTGTACGTGTGTGTGTGTGTGTGTGTGTATGTATGTATATGTGTGTATGTGTATGCATGTGTGTGTGTGTGTCTGTGTGTGTGCATATGTGTCTGTGTGTGTATATGTGTATGTGTGTGCATGTGTGTGTATACATATGTGTATGTGTATATGTGTGTATGTGTATATGCACGTGTCGGTGTACATGTGTGTGTGCGTGCATGTGTATGTGTGTGTGTGTGTGTGTGTGTGTGTGTGTGTGTGTGTGTGTGTGTGTGTGTGTGTGTGTGTGTGTGTGTGTGTGTGTGTGGATGTGTATGTGTGTTTGCGTGTGTGTGTATATAATAATATTTGTGTGTGTGTATGTGTATATGTGTGTATATGTGTATGTGTATGTGTGTCGGTGTACGTGTGTGTGTGTGTGTGTGTTTGTGTGGGTGTGTGGGTGTGTGAATAAGAGAGAGACCAAATTGTGAGATACAGAAATGAAAAAACGAGGTTTGTGTGTGTGTGTGTGTTATTGTGAAACTGCATGTGCACTGTGCAGGTGCAGCATCTAACTCAATATGTCGAAATGTCACACACGTCCATGCCCGTGGGATTCCCACGGGTGACCCCACTAGTATTTGTTGTATTATATCACCTTTATCTATCAATATTGTTGAAATGAAGATCAAATAGCTGTATGTTGAAATATGTTGAAAAAGTCAAAACTTTACATGGGGTGTACTTAATTTTCTACGTGACTGTATATATATATGTATATATATATATATATATATATATATATATATATATATATATGTATATATATATATATATATATATATATATATATATATATATATATATATATATATATATATATACATACATATATATGAAAGAATGCACGGTGTAGGTATATATATATAATATATTATATTGTTATGTTTTTGGGGTAGGGATGAAATACCTTCGTCGAGATGGAATCGTGTAGTTTTAGAATGCTCCAAGTGTCGCGAAGAAGAAGAACCCACCTCAATGTAAATTAAGTTAGGCCGACTGTCCGGGTAAGATCGTATATGTGTCTCCATATGAGGAGTGGAGCTGTACTAATTAGGTCGGGTCCATGAGGATAACTTCCCCAGTGTGTAATTGCCCTGTGATTTTTCCCTATGTTGTTGCATCACAAAGGGCCACCACAATAACTACAACAGATCACACTGGAAATTGACTCATTCGCTCACAACGCCGCCAGGGCTAGCCAACACCCAGCACATTTGCCGATCGGCAAAAGAACGACGTCATCCGAACATTCCTGAAGATAGATAAGTCTCCGCCCACCCCCCCCCCCCCCCCAACATATCGTAATGGGGAGGATACGCCCCGGCCTTTGTGAACGAATAGCGCTCGGTGATTGGACAGAGAGTGTGACATGAGCGTGGAACATTTGGGAGAAGGCTAAAAGACACGTCTCGCCATCTTTCTCTCTCTCTCGTTCTGGCTCTCGTCGCCAGAGTGGACGCTGTGGTTTCGGGTGCGCTAGTGAGGAGCGATTCCGCGCCATTTTGTGTGTTTCCCGCACAGTGGTTCGAGAAGATGACCAACAGCCTTACCAGCTTTTTGGGGATGCAAAGCTGAGTTCGGCCAATTATAAAAAGGATTTTATTTTTAGTTTCGTTTTCCCCCTGTTTGCATATGAGTCTGAGTGGAGACTTCTCAATTAGGATATCAGTTTTTACCTCACCTTTCATTGTTATTTGCATTTCTTTTCATTAACTAAGAAATCTACGGCACTATGGAAATGTAACTCATTGATTGGGACTGGTAACGAAGCAGATAGACGATTTCGTAAATGAATGTCAGGAATGTGCACGTGGTAATCTCTTGTTCACCTGGTCACAGCCCCGGGCTAGAGCACCCTCCTATTGTGAGGCAAATGGAACTCGCAGCAGGAGGGGAGCGAGTTGGTGCCAGTAAGGCGAGCGGGATGACTGAGCAACATTTCTGCGGAGAAGGGATTAACATTTAGCGCACGGAGGATTAACTCGAGTGTGCCGATAAAAACGAGGACAAACTTTGAGTCGAGAGCACTTGCCACGAGAACCTCTGCCCAAATGGAACGATCGAGTACGGAACGAGGACAGCGCAGAAGACCGAACGAAGAAGAACCAACGACTTGAATTACTAAATTCGTTATAGTATTGTAGTTCTTTATTATATTGAAACAAGTGAATTATTAGTTAATAAAGCTTTGCTTTGTAAAAGCCCTGTTTAGTTATTTTGTATCCTCCTGAGTCATATAACTATTCCCAAACAATATGGAGGCACCGCTGGGATCAATTGGACACATACAAGATCTTTAAAGGTAAGTGTGTCTTGTTTTTTGTCCAGTATGATTTACGAACCTGGGAATAGTTATTTTGTATATACATGGAGGATTTGGTGTTTGGGCTTCCCCACGCACCATTGGTGCACGGAAGCCCTGATAAGGAAAATATAGATGGGACCCTTTGCTCAGGTGCTGTGCTCACGACACAAAGGATCCATATGAGCGGGGCCCGGGTGCTGTGTAATTAATTAGTACACAGAGAACCAATTACTAGGGTGCTGAATAATCATAAAGATCCATTTTTTTGAGCTGGCTCTCCCGGTGCTATGATTTATTCAAAGAACCAATGACTGTGTGATTAAGATGTATTTTGAGATACCTTGTAAATAAATGTAATGATGTAACAATTTTGTAACGATAGTCCTACAAAATGTCTGCTCGTTCCTTTTTCGTTTGAGTCGTAATCCTGTTGAAATCGCATTACAAATGCGGAAGTTAGTACGCCGGGGAATGATCGAGATCCTTGATATCGATTTAGGAATAGTGAATGAGCAAATGAAGTCACGGATGGAACATCGACAAACGATTGTAGCTATTATTCGTGTTTTTCTAATGATTTCTGTAAATACGTATTTTTCCTGCACTGTGTAATTCTTCTGACACGCGCCACTGATGTGCGCGAAGCGAAGCGAATGTCTGCCTGCATTCGCCTGTGTAATTGAGACTGCGTCTTTGCGAAGATTAGTGCGTAGTCACACGAATACGCTGGTTATTAAGGGCCTTGCTGTGAACTGGGAGCAGGTGGACCATGAGTGCACCATGGGACCATCTGTTTCCGAGTCGTGTAAGGCCTGTACACTCGTTTACACACTCGTACACCTGTGTAGCACTTACAACGTACTTTTGAGTTGCCCGCCCAAATGGTGGAGGACTCGCTTGGCGTGCGAGAGAGGGCGGGAAATGGAGATTTTTTTTTTTCTCCCAATTTGTGGTATCACGATGAAACGGCTTATATCTTTGGAACGGCTGGTCGGATTTAGACAAATTAAACGTAATTGTGTAGGACGAAAGCCGTGGGTCCAAAGTAAGAAAGAAGAAAAAAAAAAAAAGGGTGGAGGAGAGCAAAAAAAAAATTTCGCCTATTTTTTCCCACCATTTTATAACACCTACAAATCGTTCGATCAACATATAAATTAATGACAGACAACGCCATCTCATGCCGGTCCAGAATTATTATGAAAGATGGCGATTGGATGAAAATTGCATACCGACACTCCCTCACTGTCCCTCATTGTCCCTCATTTCCATTCCGGCTACCTGTCTCTTGCTCCCGCTCCTTCTCCCTCCCTCTAGTTCCCATTG
>NC_136263.1:91142436-91257436 GCF_964187855.1 Myxine glutinosa | reverse complement strand
TGTACATATCATATGTACGACCGTTATGGTGCCGAAGCTATAAGACAGGTCGAGAATTGGTATTTGTGGACAAAGGGACATGCTGAGGAGTTTCCAAGAGATGGTACATTTGAGCGAAGTCGATTGGAAAGATTGGGACAAAGATTGAAAGCCAGGAAGAGACAGAATCTAACGGTAGACTGGCTTGCATTCCATCTTTGGGATGGTGAATCCAGACAACGGGAGCAGAAAGAACGGATAACGGATCTAGAACTTAAAATAAAAAGGATACAGGATACCGTGGAGGAGACAAATGCACAACTGCCCTCGAAATTAGGAATAAAAGTGACAGTTGTCCCATCTGATTTCCATTTGTCTCCCCAAAAAGGACGGTACAGAGAATTTTTTCATGTTTCAGGAGATAACCAGAGATTGCAGTGGCAACTCAGGGATGTAGAGATGCAGCCCAGCAATACAAGTGCACAGGTGCACAGACCAGGCAACGACAGAAACCGGTGTTTTGAGTGTGGAAAGATGGGACATTGGAGAAGAAGATGTCCGTATGTCAACAGGAGGACAAGTTCATGGGGCAAACCAAGATCAAGGGTACCAGTGCTTACCGGTACCTCAGACAATGATTAGGCCTTCATTGCTGCAAATCCCAAATGATGATTGGCCTCAACAGATTCGATTACTGGACAAACATGAATAACTGTCGATGATTCTTGTGTCTGAAAAGTTTTCGGAGCAAGAATGATTAATTTTTTCTTTTGCTTGTTAACAAATTAATAATTAATTGATCAAATGCCAAAAAAAATATAAAAAATTGGATCTTCTATGTTGGGCACAGCAATTTTAAATTTACAAAGTTTGCAACAATTGGGTTGCAAATTTTTTGAAACCAAGTGACAAGAGTCACATGATGATCAGGTGGGAATTTCGGACTATTGTTCCGCATGATCGATAGGTCAGTGGTCGACTGACATGTAAATGGGCGTGTAGTCAAATTTGGATAAATTATTGTGGGAACTGAAAGGGTAATTTCAATGTGACATCATAGGGGTTTTCTAAGAATAAACTTTTTGGTCCATTTGTGTATTAGCATTTATAAAATTGAAGGACAAATTTTATGAAATTGAAATAAAAAACTGACACCCATCCTGATCTGTAAATAATGGTTCCAACGCAAACAAATATGCATAATGCATGCGTGTGTGTGTGTTTTGTGTATCAATGTTTGTGTTTGTTGTTGTTGTTTTGCATATCAATCTTACAAGATTGTTGACACCGACAGTGTGCATTGTCTGAAAATAGATAGTTCCATGGGGTGGGATCGCATATCGAGAGAATTCGTAAAATAAAAATAGAAATATAATTTGATTATGAAAATTATCACCTTTGTCAAGGGAGATGGAGAATAAAGATTTGATTTGCTGAGTTATGAGCAGCTATTCATTAATAGTAAAAATTGGGAGTAATCGTGGGATTCCATTTTGATAGAATTTATATGAGAATAACAGCTATTTATGGATATGAGCTTCATAAAAAAAAAAAAAATGTGGGAGTACAAAATTAGTCAAATTTGGGAGAGGTCTTACACTCACGTCCCAGAATACATAATTTACACAGGGTAAACGAATTAATTTATCGTAGTGGATTGTTAACAGCAGCCTGAAAATGTCCTGAGAGGGTGCATCCACGTAATCAGAAATCCCAGATTTGTTTTTACAAACAAAATTTTGGTAGAGGTCTTGTGTGGACGAGCACTCGCTTGGTAGATTAAAAAAACGGTACTGCATGTTGGCAGCCATTTTTGCGGCCAGTTAGGCCAAACAAACTGAGAGGAAATTGTAGTTAAATACGTAATGTACACATGGCCATTTGTAAAAAAGGAAATTTGTTGAGATGGGAAACATTTTTCGAAGGTTTATTAAAGTGTAATAATATGACATGTGGCAAGGCAAACTATTGGATGGAAAAATTAGATCTGGTTATAGAATTTTAAAAAAAAAATTTTTTTTTTTTTTTTTTTGTATACAAGATCGAGGCTCGTGAAAGAGCGAACATTAATCATACAGAAAGACAAACCGACACATAAAACATATAACATCGGGAGCGGTAGACAAGATGGGGAGAGAGGGGGAAGGACACAAACACAACATTTGAGAGCAGGGACCGAGAGACATGGAGACATCGAGAGATCTGAGAGAGGGCGAGGGCTTTGGGGGGGGGGCATGGGAAGGGGGCGGTGGGAGAGGTATAAAACATATGGACACTGCCAGGACTTCCAGGAAAGAAGTTGGAATTTCAAACAAGGTGGATCTGGGGTGAATTAGCGGGGGTAGAAAAGATCAAGGTTTTGGATGGGGGGAAGATAAGAGATGGTGGTGAACAGCTGTTTTAAAGACCTGGAGGGAGGAGTGGGATTGAAGGGAGTGGGGGAGTTTGTTCCAGAGGCAGGAGAAAAGAGGAATGAAAGAGTGAAGGTGAGCAGAGAGCCGAGATTTCGGCAGTTTAACCATCAGAGGCTTGCTGGCAGATCTTGTGCGACCTGTAGGAATATTTGGGGGACAGAGCACAGAGAGAGCTGGGGGTGCAAGGCCGGAGAGGAGTCGGTAGAAGACAGAAAGACCACCTACCTGCCTGCGGTGAGTGAGTGAAAGGCCCTCAGAGATAGCTTCATCGCGGGAGATTCCAATAATTCTGAAAGCTTTGGTTTCAACAGCGTGAAGCCGAGCTAGGTGTGAGGCAGGAGCACCGGCCCATAGGGGAGAACAGTATTCCATTGAGCTGCGGATGAAAGCCTTGTATGTGGTGAGGAGCTCAGGTGTGCCGAGGAAGGACTTCGCACGACGGAGGATGCCCAGTCGGCGACTGGCTTTGGAGGTCAGCTTGGAAATGTGGTTTTCCCAAGAAAGATCATGGCAGATAGTGAGATCCAAAAGCTTGAGCGACAGAACTTCTTGGAGAGGATTGTTGAGAAAGTAGATGGGAGGGTTGTCCAGTCGATCTTTTCGGAGAGACATAGTAAGAGTGTGAGATTTGTCAGGATTGAAAGACATGTTCCACTTGTTTGACCAGTCTGTGATTTTGTCCAAGTCTTCAGAGAGTGAGGAGGCTGCAGACTGCCGATCTGAGGGAAAAGGATTGGAGCGGCAGAGAGTGGAGTCATCAGCAAAGAGATAGAGAGGATTTTCAAGAGAGTCAGAGAGATCATTGATGAAGACCAGAAAAAGCACAGGGCCCAGAACACTGCCTTGGGGAACTCCAGCCTGAACAGGAAGAGGAGATGAGAGAAACCCATTCAAGGCCACACGTTGACGACGACTAGAGAGGAAGTCCGCCAGCCATGCGTGGAGATTTCCATGGATACCAAAGGAGGAGAGTTTGGTGAGCAGAGCGGGGTGCCAGACCGTGTCGAAGGCACGTGATATGTCGAGGGAGACAGCTCTAATTTCCTGTTTGGCATTGAGGACCTCCATCCATTGTTGAGACAGCAGAAGCAGCATGTCCAGAGTAGAGTGACCTGGTCTGAAACCAAATTGATGATCAGAGATCAAGCCATTGGAGAAGAGGAAAGACTTCATATCCGAAGCAATGATGGATTCCATGACTTTGCTGATAATTGGGAGAAGGCTGATTGGTCTGTAGTTGCTAGGATCTGTTTTTGCACCTTTTTTGTGCAAAGCGGTGATGTTGGCTGATTTCCAAGCAGATGGCAGTTGACCTTGAGCAAAAGAGAGGGTGAAGAGAACAGAGAGAGGGTGAGATAGAGCAGCAGAGCAGGATTTTAGGACCCGTGGGCTGATGCCGTCGGGTCCAGTTGCAGAATCAGAGTCGAGGGTTGACAGAAACTTTTCCACCTTGTCAGGAGGAAAGGACACGGAGTCCAGGAGCAGCAGGGTACGACTGGGTATGGTGGGTACAGAGAGGGATGGGTTTGGGACACAAGATTTAGAGGCAAACACAGAGTTGAGGCATTCAGCTTTTTCACGTGCGGAGTCAGCTGTGTAGCCGTTTGAGGTAATGGAGGGGATGGAGGGGGAACAAACACCAGAAACGGATTTGACCAGACGCCACCAGGATTTGGAATAGAGGGAGACAGATAAGAGAGTTCGGTCTTGAGAACGGAGAGATATTGTTTCCTGGCTCTCCTGATGGTGGACACACACTTGTTTCGGGGCTTTGTGAAAGGAAATGAGATTTCCTTCCGTTGGATTTGCTTTCCAGGAGACGAAGGCAAGTTGTTTCTGGGCAACAGCCTCACCACAAGATTCCGTGTACCATGGACGGGAGGAAGGGTATGACAACTGAAGACGAGATGGGATAAATCTGTGCATGAGAGAGAGCAATTTACTTTGGAAGAATTCCCAGGATGAGTTGATGTCAGAGGTGGTAGAGATGGGAGACCAGTCCAGATGATTGATGGCTGCTTGAAGACCGTGCCAGTTGGCCTGAGTGAAATGCCAGACTCGTCGACGCTGAGCAGGCTCCCTGAGGATGGTCAGAGAGATGTCCACTTTAACAAGGACATGATCAGATGATCCGATTGGAGCAGAAGAAGAGCAGCAGACATTTTCAGGGAAGTTAGTCATAACCAAGTCCAGAAGAGAAGATGTTCCGTTGACTGAGATCCGGGTCAGGAAATTGACAGATTGTGTCAGTCCCAGTGAGTCGCAGAAGTCCTTTGCTGAGGAGCCATGGCTGGTGAGAGAGGTACCCACACCCAGCCAACTGGCATGATGACAGTTGAAATCACCACATATGAGGAAGAGAGAGTTGGGATGAGTAGATAGAAGTTGGTCCATATTATCAGACAGCGAGATGTAGATGGAGTCATCACTGTTTGGTGGACGGTACAACACACATATGAACAAGAGGTGGGAGCGAAGGGGAAGCCGTAGCCAGAGGTATTCCTGGGGGTGAGGTGGAGAGAGTGCAGTGCAGGGCGAGTGAGGAAGAGAGTTTTTGATAAAGATAGCAACCCCGCCTCCAGGACGAGGCTCAGGTCTATCATACCGGAGGAGGGAGTAGCCCGGGAGAGATACTAAGGAATCAGAGACATCATAAAGGAGGAAAGTTTCTCTTAAGCAGATCACATCTGGTTTGACAGAAGCAACCTGTATGGAGAGATCAGTTAAGTTTGAACGAAGGCCCCGGATGTTTGAGGTCCATACCGTTAATGAAGAGGAAGGGGGAGCATCAGATACAGAACAGGGGGGAGGAGGGGTAGGGTAAGATGTGGAAGAGGTGGAAGAGGTAGGGAGAGCTGTTGAAGGTGTGTCAGAGATTTCAGAATAGCTCGGAGAAAGGGAAGGATGGGGCGAACAAAAGGTTTGATGGTGATTGGGTGAGGCACAATGAGGTGTTATTTGAGGAGGGGGAAGAGCGAGGCAGAAGGTTGGGGGAGATGGAGGTGAGAGTTGGAAGGGGGAAGAAGCGGGGAGGATGCTTTGAGGAGGGGGAGTGAGAGGGGGGAAATTGAGAAGCAATGAGGGTGGGGAGATTTGAAGGGGAGGGGTGAGGGGGGAGTTTGGGAGGGAAGGGACAAGGGGAGGGATTTGAAAGGGATGGGATATGGGGGAGATTTGGAGGGGAGAGGTGAGGCAGGAGTCTAGGAGGGGAGGGGCGAGGGGGCGTCTTGGCGGGGAGGGGTGAGGGGGTAGTTTAGGAGGGAGGGGGCAAGGGGGGAGATTTGAAAGGGATGGGTGATGGGGAAGATTTGGAGGGGAGGGGTGATGGGGAAGATTTGGAGGGGAGGGGTTATGGGGAAGATTTGGAGGGGAGGGGTGAGATTGGATTTTAGAAAGTGTACGATTTATGGGAAACGAACATTTATTGCAAAATGAGTTTCTTGTGACCTTCGAGTTAAAAATACGTTTAAGGACGCTGGATGGAGGATGGAGTGCAGGAGAGTTTAGGGAATGTAGAAAAAAGGCACTATAGGAGATGGATATTTTTTTGGGGATGAATTGATTTGGTGAGCAAGTCGAAAGCAGCCTTTTAAAGAAGAAGAAGAAAAAGGTGTTATAAAATATGACGGAATACATAACTTGAGGGGAAAGTGTAAACATTGATGGTTAATAACAGTGAAAACTATCTGGGGAAATGGGGGAGAAACACGTGGTCGAAGAACGAACGAACGAATAAGAATGAATAAACGAATGAGAACAGAGAAGGAAATGTTTTTTTTTTGTTTTTTTTTGAGTTGAGATTTACACAAGGAAGTAGGCTATGGGTGAAAAGACTGGGAATACAGAGAACGAAAGTTATTGGATCACAAACGACGGACCGCTGAGAGAAAAACAAAGCCTCAAGGTTGTACAGTGTACACTGTACAAGGCCTCAAGACACGACACGAATTAACACGATTTTCAATACAGGTATGAAAGATTTGCACCCAATTTATTGACCCCTTGAAGTTAATTCTTCGAATCATTGTTTCACTGGCATTTTGAGTTCACATTGGAAATAGTTTGGTAGAAACCCATGGTTAAAACCTTTGGTGGCGGTATTTTGGAACGAACTGATAAACCATAGGAGATTGATAAGAATGAAAAAAAAAAAAAATGGACCCAAAGTAGAAAGGTGGATTCATGCCTCTCATTGCAAACGAGCACAGGGGGCAAGGGAGGACGGTCCCACAGAAAATGAGGCTGCACTTAGCAGCCCAGCAGAACATTCAGTGGCAGATAAATGATAGTCGTGATTTACAGTCATTTGAATTACATTTTAACACCCCTTGCATTGATAAACATTACATTTTCAACATGTGATATTCCTACTTGGGATAGTGACATTTATTTGCCTACATGACATACAATTTCCTACTGATATTAATACAGCATGAGTGATAATGTATCACAACTACACTCATGATCAGGGGATTTAGTTCGACCCCGGGAGATAGGGGGATCAGGGTAAGACAAATAATCTGATTTATGTTACATATTAAGGGATTTCTTTATTTACCTTTTAGGAAGCTTGTTAGTTTGGTATATAATGTTGAATGTCATCGACATATAATTATGTCATAGGTATGAACATATACAAGGAGTAGCAGACTTGTTTGTGGGTTTAGTAGTTATATTGGCAATTGTTTTAGTGGTGGCTTGCTTGAAAGCCTTAGTGACGGTGTGTTTGAATAAGGTAACCAACAACACTATGATAATGCATGAAGTAACACCAGAGGAAAGAAATGTGGAACCACAAGAGGAAGACTTTTATGGTGACATAAATACTGAGATTAAAAGATTAAATCAAGTGATGTTGCAAATGAATACAGTAGAACTAAGATAATGACATAACGACAATGTTATGAGTTGTGTCAATTACAAGATCAGTGAACTCATATCACCACGAGTGACACACTGTTAGTAAAAAAAAAAAAAAAAAAGAAGTGGGGAGAAATTATGATTGCAAATGAATAGCCCAGCAGAACATTCAGTGGCAGATAAATGATAGTCGTGATTTACAGTCATTTGAATTACATTTTAACACCCCTTGCATTGATAAACATTACATTTTCAACATGTGATTATGCTTAATACATTATGCTTAATTTGTTGGTTTGGAAAAATTTGTTGGGAATTAGATATTCCTGTTTGTGATTGTAATCATATGCAATTTATTTTCTTTGAGTAGTGCTAAAATACCTGCATGAGTTAATTTTTGAACTATATTAACCTGAAAGCAATTGTGGATGCTATTCTTAGTTTAGTAGTGAAATACATACCTGATTGAATATTATTTGTGTGACGCATATAAATGAATATAACTTTTTGAATGTTTTAAGGAAAAACAACAAATTGTTGAATGTGAAACTGTCGGAAGATATACATGATTATGCTGATTTCATGGTAAGATGTACCCTATCTGATTCAGTGTGTGTGGAAAGCAGATTCAGATGTGACTGAGCATAAGGATAAGACGAGATCACATTTGAAGGGGGTGCTAACGGAATTGGGAAGAAGTTCGAGAAAGAAAATTTGTGGCTAAAAAATGAAGTTAATCGTGGCATACACCCTCTTTCTCAAAGAATGTTGAAGACATTCTCCCGTGTAACTTGGAGATGGATGCTTACCTTCACCAAGGAAATTTATGTGACCATTTGCCTGGATCACACTGCAACATATGAAAGAAAGGCGATCACTTACTCTTGTTTGAAGGCGTCGAAGATTCATCACATCAGAAGTTGCAGGACAACAACATTTTCATACTGAGATTACCTGCAACCTCTGCGAAATGCGGGGACATATGTTATTACTTCACCAACTTCCGGGGAGCCAGCATGGAGCTGCAAACAAATGGCTGTGCCTTTTCACAACAGCTGTGCACGATTCTGCGGGCCGCTCCTGGTATGGACCATGGATGACCTGAACACCATGGTCCCAACATCATTGTGGATGCATCCGGCATCCCTGTTCCACATCTTGCTGGCCAATCAACGTCACACCAATACTTGCTGCCCACTCATAATGAGGGAGGAGGCAAGTCGACTACAACTAGGCGAAGGCCTTGTTCAGGAATTACTATGGTTTACAGCAAAAGTGGCAAGAATGCTACATGGATAGCAGGGTCAGTCTATGACTCCGCACTGCTACCACAACAGCGAAATCCTACACGAAGTAGTGCAGGTGTTATGAAGACAGAAAATGTTTCATACCTGGATTCAAACACAAGTGATCAGCCCTTCCTTTCAAACAAAGAGCCAACATTTGTGTGGAGGCAAACGGTTTTTTGCCAGATGTTGCAGATGCTTTACAAAACTTGAAAATGAAGTGAAATTGTTGTATTTTGGTGATGGTGAAGTGTTGTTTTGAAAAGATATTTGTGATGCAAATGCAATAGATTGAACAATATGGAAGGAGTCAATGACCAACGAAATGTTTTGTGATTCTTGCAGGATGACGGTGTATGCCTAAGGGAATTTAATTACCAAAGTTGTGGTTTGAGTACTTGTATTGATATTTACTTGTAGTGATTGATTATTTACTTATACTTGTATTGATGTTTACTTGTAGTGATTGATTGTTTACTTATATTGATGTTTAGATTAATGGTTAATATAAACAAAAACAAAAAGATGATGGAATTGTGGAAATGCAACTCATTGATTGAAGCAGATAAACGATTTCGTAAATGAATGTCAGGAATGTGCACGTGGTAATCTCTTGTTCACCTGGTCACAGCCCCGGGCTAGAGCACCCTCCTATTGTGAGGCAAATGGAACTCGCAGCAGGAGGGGAGCGAGTTGGTGCCAGTAAGGCGAGCGGGATGACTGAGCAACATTTCTGCAGAGAAGGGATTAACATTTAGCGCACGGAGGATTAACTCGAGTGTGCCGATAAAAACGAGGACAAACTTTGAGTCGAGAGCACTTGCCACGAGAACCTCTGCCCAAATGGAACGATCGAGTACGGAACGAGGACAGCGCAGAAGACCGAACGAAGAAGAACCAACGACTTGAATTACTAAATTCGTTATAGTATTGTAGTTCTTTATTATATTGAAACAAGTGAATTATTAGTTAATAAAGCTTTGCTTTGTAAAAGCCCTGTTTAGTTATTTTGTATCCTCCTGAGTCATATAACTATTCCCGAACAGCACTAAGAAAATCGAAGTCTAATGGGGTCAATGGGGGGTCAAAGTGGGTCCAGGTTTGACCCCCGCCCCGCCCCACCCCCAAAATAGGTATTTGCTTTCTTCTCAGAAACTACACGCACAATTTTGATGAAACCTGACCACAACCTTCATCACCCGTGCTGTACCAACGTTTGTTCAGCGCATTAAAAAATCTCCCCCTTCGGGCGTCCAGGGGGGGGGGGGGAGGTTGTGTTGCCCCCCAAAATAGGTACAGTCGTGGTCAAAAATGTTGGCACCCTTGCATTTCTTTCAAATAACTTCGAACCTGGATAGTCGATTCAACCGACACAGAATTATAATGTAAAAATACCGGCTTTATCTATCTATAATTCCAGTAATCTCTGTCTGTCTGTACGTTTGTCTGTGACCGCTGTTTCTCGACAACCACGGGTCCGATATACTTTTAACTTGCCAGGTATATTGCTGGGGACCCGAGGATGTGCCTTTTCAAGGTTTCATATTAATCGGACAATTACTTACCGAGCTATGTCCAAAAAACGATTCAACCAATCAGAGAGCAGCGAACGATCGCGTGTGCCGAACGTGGCGGGCACACTCTGCCTCGGATGGCACATTTGAGAGCGTATTCATTTATTTCACGTTTGCAAACTATGTTGGCGTTAAACTATGTTTTACAACTAATAAAAACGAATTTGCGATTCATTCGCTTTCCTGCGCGTTTGTGCACGCGATGGCGATTTCTTTACCAAACTCCGGAAGCCGTTCGCTTTGGACCAAACCATTGCATGTAAATAGAGGGGGGGGATTGTCACCACTCGCAAGCCGTTCGCTTTGGACCAAACCATTTCATGTAAATAGAGGGGGGGGATATAATTTTAGATATAGATATAGTACGGGCATGCCCTAGTTGAAAGAAATGCTGGTAACAAAAGAATGCACGGTAAACTAAAATTTCTAATCGAGGGACTCGTATACAACACAAGGGGGAAAATAACTGGAAAATAATGTGTGTGTTTGTGTAGTTAGCTCTGAGCGGCTCTTGAACCCCGTCAGTCCATGATCTGGTCCCGGAGGTCCGTGTGCAGTAAGCAGACCTTAGCGCGCTGTTCGTTCACTCTTGCCGCACTCGTCCTCGCCGTCTGCTTCACACAGCACCCAGGCGACGCACAGCTAGCACCAATGGGCCAAGGAAAGGACAATGCGGTTGCTCAAACCGATGAAAGCCAGGGCCCATGAGAAACAAAATGTGCGACTGCGTCCGCCTTTCACAAACATCAGGAAGCGAGAGGGTGTGGTGTGTGAATGCCACCACCAAGAGCGAGCCCAAACTCCAACCGCACACAACAATGACCCAACGCAATAGAGCACTGTATATGTGACCTGTTCGCTTACAATGTCCCTGGCGCTAGAGCGAGAGTTGTATATGCGACCGTTCACTTTCAATGTTCTTGGCACAAGAAGACAAAATGTCGGGACTCAAGTGTTTTAATCTCAAAGCTCTGACATCATCCAGCGATCCCCGTGCATGCTCCTATCAGTGGGTCCCTCTCATCGCTTGACAATACCGGACCAATCACTGCTCTTTGGGGCGTTGACTCACGGACCTGCCTGCTTGATGTTGCGATGTGGCAGGTGGCGGCGGCAGTGTTATTGTTGAATGTCCTGTTCTGGTTGGTTTTTATTTACTCTTTTAATGTACGATTGCTTGGCTTGGCTATGTGTGTGTGTGCTGGAGTGTCATAAGGAACACAGGAAAATATTACAGAGGTACTTATATACAGGGGATTAGTTACCCTTAATCCCTAACTAATTAACATAACCCCACCCCTCATCATGGGGATGATTATACACTTACCGGACATCCAGTCTAACGGATTCCCTACTTATGGTACATGGCCACAACCTTCATCACCCGTACAATGGACTACAAAATGTGGTTCTTCTTCTTGATCGTGACATATGGAGCATGGTAATCCATACACTTCTACCTGGACTAAGGTGTTTCATTGCCTACCCCCCACAAACGTAACACAGCTCCCCCCAGTCCCTCCCCCGCCCCCCCCCCCCCCCCGGAACCATAGCTCCCACAAGGTTCACTGCATGCATTACCATTCCAGCTTCATCACTTACCGACTCACACGTAATTAGCCTATGAAATAAATTATGAGGGGTTGTGGGAAGCAAGCCGTAGCTAACTTACCTACTCTCCTTACCGTTCTACACCCCTTAAGCAACATTTCAAATATGTACAACCCCTGGAATCCTCGCTCCTAACTCCTGGGGCGGTAAGAAAATGTCAGCAACACACAAAAACTCTACCTGAACCACAAAAGGTTTTCAAAAATGCAAGATTCAAAATTCATTAACATTTGTACAAACCCTGGATCCCTCTAAAGACTACGTCCCCCAGTGGATGCCACAATACCCAACGTTACCTGCGGAGCCATCCCAATTTACACAAATTTTCACGGGCCCTGTCCTGGTGATACAGGTGAGTGACATGGCTTGGTGGATTTCGCCCCCATTCACTCACACAAATCCCATAACCATTCACTCACCTTGCAATAATCATCAAAACACTTATTTCACCCCCCTGCAAGACCATGGCATAGATGTCATAACACGTGTGTGATCCTCAACCAGGCAGCGGGGAGCATCCGTACAAGCAAGATGGCAGGGGCGCTTCAGTCTGTGGTGCCCGCAATCCAAAAACAAGTTTCCCAACCTACGACTTCTTCACTCCCCCACCCCCCACCCCACCCTTCAGTTCTTGGCCCTGTGACAGCCAAACAGCTCCTTAGCTGTCGTCCTGTCGGGAAGGTCCCCACATTCTCTTCAGCCTCATTCTTCCCTTCACATCTTCAAGATGGCTGTTCACCACCATCTCAAATCATCCCTAATTCAAAACCATGATCTTTTCTACCTTCGTTAACCCCTCCCCATGCCCTCTTTCCAAGCTTCCAGTTTTTCCTTCCTGAGAGTTTCCTTCTACATTCATCTTGTCCTCCCCATGAGGCCTCCCCTCCCATCTGGTGACATTAGTTGGTGAATGTTTAAGATTCATGACCTGACTATCATTGGGCCATGGCATAGATCTGGTGACATTAGTTGGTGAATGTTTAAGATTCCTGGCCTGACTATCATAGGGAAGGCAACAGCAAATCACGGAGTTTAATTCTTCTTCTGGTTTGGCAGCCTTGAGTCTGCATTCAGGCGGAGTTCCACAGTTGTTTTATGCTCTCATCTTACATAGCCAACACACTAAGCAAATCTTATAAAAGAAAATCTAGTTTTATGTACTGTACGACATACAAAATCAATATCTAAAATCACTCACACATCGAATTCCCCTAAATTGTAACAACAACAACCATGTCATAAATGAATAGTCCCAAGTGGGACAGATGCTTGTCTCCCAACGAAGGGTGCTTTCGGTCTCCGAATATGATGCATTAGGTGATACATTTTAAGTTTATCATCATCACCTGGATGGAAATTGAAAAAAGGCCCAATTTTGTCATGAATTTCAAAACGATCCGTTGAGCCACCACGAGGAGTAGGGGAAAAAAATTGTTGAAGGACCCGCTGTCTGACTGACCTACTGAAGGACGTCGTTATGGTTTTAAGAGCTCAACGACTCCATCGTCGACGAACTAAAAACACCTGCCGAGAATATTAGGTATATACTCTTTGGCTGTAACCCTGTCAAAGCAGACAAGGCTGAAAAACACTGATAAGGTGGTGTCGAGACCGGATTTGAGTTGCTGATTCTATCTGCATCCCAGATGTTTGCCTTTACAATAATCCTGTTTGGCAAAAAAGTGTAGAGTGACAGTCATTGAAGATGAAAGGTAAAAACAATCCAACAGTGTTGTAACCCGCTCCGCCAGTTGAAATCCTCCAGTAAACAATGGAGTTATCTATAATCTACAAAAAAAATTCATTTCCTTTATTTACTCTCAGGAACTCTCTAGGAGTTTGGATTTGACTGTTGTGGGAATACAGCATGTATATTAATTATTGACCTGGTGCTTTCACAGGAATCATGGAGCATGGTGATCTTCATATAAGTGTAAAGCGTGTCACATGATGGGGCTAGTGTATTCACACACCCCCAACCCCATCAGCACCATCACAACACAGTTGGTAATATACAGTTTGTCACAGGCTTGTGGATTTACTTTTGTTTCATAAAGAAAATTATGATTATTTCATAAATATATTTATTATCAAAATGATAACGGAATTTCAAATATTACTCACCCATATATATTTTTACTGAAATAAAATAAACACACCATGCATGCCACGCACACATTGATATTGCATATGATTTTTAAATCGACCTTCGTACAACTATTATAATCTATATAATACGCTTGTTCGGGTGTGTGCACATGTATATATGTGTGTGTGTGTTTGTGTGTGTGTGTGTGTGTGTATGTATGTGTGTGTGTGTGTGTGTGTGTGTGTGTCTGTAACAGTCTTCCCACCGATTGGTTGACAGCTGTCCTGACTCCACCCACAATGTTAACTTTGATGTGTATTTAAAATTCTTCACAAATAATACAATTAATGTACAATCATTTATTAACACAACTAGGCTACTCAAAATCACTTATTAAAAAATTACAAATTTTTTAAACACAAATTACAAAAAACATTTTTAAAATTAAATAGACAAACGACAGACCGACCTTGTGCGACATATCTGAATTGCAAAACACTTTGAATGCCCTCACATGTCATGTTCATGTCCCCTGAACTCTAGGGAAGTTATCTCGAAATGGAGAGGGGGAGTCCTGTGAAAAAAAATTCTCTTCCATACAGTTTCGTGTACCTCATAATTATACTAGTACCGACTGCAAAGCCGCAATGAGCCGGCGAAGCCAAAACCTCTTGCCACTATTTTACCCATCACCATGGCATCAGTAGGTTAGGTAGTTGGTAGTAGGTAGGTAGGTAGTTGGTAGTAGGTAGGTGTAGTAGGTACCGTACCTGGTAAGACTTGGTAAAAGAGAAGAGCAGACAGTCCTCCCCAATGGCAATACCTGCATACAATAAATGTCACAAGAAGCTTAAGGAAGTAACTATATGATCTGCTAGCTTAAGGCCTATTTTTAACTGGGCTTAACATACGTTTTCACAGTAAGTGTGTAGTCTTCTAACTTCAGTCGCTGTCAGGTGCTAGGGCTGGTTCTCTGACTCTCCGGGCACGGCGGCTTCGTCCACCAGAAGAAGTTAGCTTGTAGTGATTAATTCGGTGAATTCCGTCTCAACTTCGGATATTTCCGGCCGTGAAAAACTATCCGTATTTCTAAACTAAATATGTAAACCGCTTATACCGTATTTCTGGCCGTGAAAAACTATCCCATACGGCCGCGAGATTTCTAAAAAATAATTATTCGTCAATGTTAGAATATTTGACGCTGTTTTCACTGTCCGAAACGCGTAATAAGCTTTAAAAAAAATATTTTTCCAAATGCTCGAATCTCATTGGTTCTGGTGTTTGATGACGATTTTCGTTGAAGATAACGAGGTTGGTCTTAACGTATTTTAATTACTAATGAGAGGTTTCATTAGATTGTGAATCAAAGAACGACGGGTGAAACAAACTCCTATTGAACTTTTTCGCAATTGTTTTATGCAAACTTCCGCATCCGGTCGATGGCACCCACCATTGAGCGCTTTCATTTTAGAAATATTTTTGCAAATGCTCGACTCTCATTGGGTCCGGTGTTTGGTGACGCATTTTGTTGAAGATAACCAGGCCCGTGCAGGCCGATGTTGGTCTTAAATTATTTTATGAATACATCGGAGGTGCATAAGATTGTGAATCAAACGACGACGGGTGAAAGAAACTCCTAATGAACGTTTTTAATTTGTTATGCATACTTCCGCCTCCGCAAGATGGCTGCGCCCACTGCGCTTCGGATTCTCGAGCCAAGGCATAATCAGGTTTTCAACATAATACGTACTCGTTTATTGACAACACCGGCTTCGCCGGCTAATATCATTATAAATGTACCTGATCATCATAATAATATGCCACTACATAATCATTACCTGAGATATAACATACATTAGTAAAAAGATAAATACAGGATTTATATATTGTAATTCTGGCTGAACTTTGTAAATTGTAATTCTTTTGACGTACGCAAATCCTGCACGTCAAGGCCGATCATCTTTGCCATTAAAAACATTGTCAGCTTAGGTCATTAAAGAAAAATGGTGGGATGGAACAGTTTATTCGCCGGTTCAGCCTCGTGAGCGTGCCAAAGTCTGAAGCCTCGGCCGAGTGTCAGGTGTCCTTAGATCTTCTTTATTTATGAGACATCCTACGGATTTAAATGAACACTCGTTTTACTCTGTGAGTGTTGCACATCACGTGCAGAGAACTTAAGCTCCCTGCACCTTGTATTTATTGTTGTTTAAAAAAAAAAATGTTTCTGTACACCGCCCTTGAGGCTCAGTTTGCAAACCACCGTCTACAATTCCAATAGAAGATACATAATTACTCTTTAACGAAAAATGTTTTTTCGAGTTTGTTTTATCCTCAAAAATGGACCGTAGTGAACACACATTCGTGTTAAAAGGTTGACTTTAAAACCTATGCCATGATCAAGGGAGACAGACACTGTACACAAACACAAACTGACACTGCGTTTTATATGGCAGATATATCCACTTGGAAAATCCTTATGGCTACCCTAATTCGCAACATGCCTTGGTCTACTGGGCTTCATGAAAGTGGTGGAAGCACATGAGCTCGTCGTTGAATTAGGTCTAAGAAGAAAGAATTGCATTTAAAAAAATTATAACTTTTTTTTCACACGTTAAAAAATTCTTAATTTACAAAAATACATCTATATTTAAAAAAAAACTTTTTTTTCACACATTAAAAAATTCTTAATTTACAAAAATACATCTACATAATTCACAAAAATACATCGTCAGTCTGTGAACCTGCTGATGCCAGAAGATTTAGATATTTTCAAGTCGAGACTGGAGAGTACGATCGATATCGATGCGGATTCATCATCGGTAATACAATGATGTGGAATCATGGTGGTCATAATTCTGGTTTATTGGTGCCATGCCGCATGCCATCCACCTTTGTTGAGAATTCTTTCTCTGTGGGCAATCAAAGTGCCTGGATCATCAGAGGGAGCTTGTACATTACATGGGGCACTTAAATCATTAGCAGATGACTTCAAACTCTGTTGTGAAAGGCACGAGGCCATGCCAGGTAAATCATTCAAGAGTGAGGTTCCTCTAACCACAAACACTCAGACATATGCCAACGGTTTGATAAGCTTATTCTGTTTTGTTTTACTACATACTGTTGTGGATATGAGGACTGTATATATATTTTTTTTATTGTGTGCTGTATGATTATTATTATTGTTGTTGTGCTGTGCCTCCTGCCTCCGGAGCTGTGTAAGATCAAAAGGGCGTCCCATAGTCCACAAGCATACACGTCAGCCAATCATAGGATATTCATGTTCGATAGTTATATCTTATTCTGTGTTTTAGGATAAGGCTGTGTCTCCCATTAATTGAAGTACTCCATTGCACCAGTGAAAGAGAATAGATCCCCTTCCATTCCCATCCCCAAAAATCCCCATTTCCTTCACACCCCCCTTTCGTGATTGCCGACCCTCGATTGCCATATTACATCCCCTCTCGTCATTGCTGAGCCCTCAATTCCCAATCACCTCCCCTCCAATAACCGCCATTGACCACGAGGCTCGAGTCAGGGAAGAAAGGCGTGTCTCCACCTCGTCAGAGGAGGGGAGGGGCGCGCCCGCCCGTCGTCGTCCGGGGCGGAGCCCGAGGGTCGTGCGACCAGCCAGGGCCGAGGTGAGCGCCCCGATGGGCGTGTCCAAAGCGCCGGGGGCGTGATCGCTGGGGGCGCTATAAAAGGGCGCAACCGGAAGTGGAAAAGAAGAAGAAAGGGAGATGCACTCTGGGTTGGTCGGAGAAAGAGAGAGAGAGGAGGAGTTGGTTGCACCGAGAGAGAAAGAGAGAGAGAAGAGTTGGTCTGAGTCGGGTGCCAAAAAGGAGGGTCAGTGGTCACAGTTGGTTGCGGTGGTGAGAAGTCGGTGGTGAGAAGCGAGTAAGACAAGGCCTGGCAAGGCAACTGCAGGCCGCCGCAGCAGCGACACCCGGCAACCGCAAAAGGGGGCAGGAACGGCGGCTGCTGAACGCGCCGGTTGTGCGGCGGGACCCCCCCTTGGACCTCTCCCTCTCCCTCCAGCCATCCACATCCTGCGATTCCTGCAATTCCCCGTGTGAGTCGTCTTTGTTTGTTCTGTCCTGGGTAATAAGTTAAGTCTGTAGATAAGCTAAATTTGCACTGTGTCACCTGCGTCTTGTACTTGTAAATAAACTGAATTGCTTTTTGTTGCTTGTGTGTAAATAGTAGAAATAAATTCAGTAGTAATATTTCAAACCTTTTTTTTGTCTCCGTTTTCCTCTTGCATTGCGTCGCTTTTGTCTTTTCCCTCATTGAGCAGCTAGGGTGCGATACAACCAACGTTCGGGTGGAATCGGGTGAGTTTTGTTAGGTCGCGGTTTTAAACCACCGCTCGGTCTATAACATCCTAACCGCGATCTATAACAATTGGTGTCGGGGAGTGAGATCGACCCGGAGCGCGCTTCACGCGCTCAAAATTATAAAGTACGAAATTTGTTTTGTTTTAAAGGAAAAGCCCGAATTTTGAAATCGCGCCATGGCTGTCCAAGGCGACGGGATGCCGGTGGGAGAGATAGAGGGGTTGGAAGTAACCCAGGACTTCGGGGAAGAAAGGGAGGAGGAAAATGGCAATGTGGTTGCGGGAATATCAGGCGCGCAAAATGGCGCGCTCGCTCACGTGGTTGAAGGGTCCCAAAATAGCGGCGCCGCGGAGGGCGAGCCTGCGGTGGTGGCTGGGGACGCTGGGCAAACCGGGTTTGACCTCAGATTATTCTTGACCCAACTGAATGCAAAAATGGATAGGATGGGGGGCCAAATGGGGGTAATGGGAAACCAAATGGGGGTAATGGGGAACCGGATGGATGCTCAGGGTGAGCGATTGGAGGGCCAAATGGGGGTAATGAGGGACGAAGCAAGGGGTACCGTTGAGGGGTTAGACAATAATTTTAAGGGGTTAGACAATAATTTTAAGGAGTTAGACAAGAAATTTGAGGGGTTAGACAATGGGATAGAAGGGGTGAAACATGGGTTAACGGGGGTGGAAAATAGAATGGCTGCCCAGGAGAATCAGTTAGAGGGGGTGAAAAATGGGTTAATGGGGTTAGAAAATAGGATGGAGGACAAATTGCGGGAAATAGGGGAACAATCCGCCCGGGAAATCGAACAGATGGGGAACCAGATGGAGGAAATACGACGAGGGGTGAGTGAGGAGGTTTCGGGGCTACGCGAGGAGGTAAAGCGAGGCGAAAAGCGTATAGAGAAAGAGGTGAGAAATAATACGGCAAAGTTACAGGGGGGAATAGAAGATCTGACGAAAGGAGTAGAACAGCTGACAGTGGGACAAAAAGAACTAGCGGACCAAGTGGAAAAGAACACTGCAATCATCGGGGGTTTAAAAGCAACACAAAAGGACATAAAAAATGAATTAATAGCGACGCAGAGGCAATGTCAGATGGTACGGGAGGAACTGACAATGAGGGTGGAGGAGGTGACAGAGATAATGGAGACAAAGGACCGGCAGGTGAGGATGCACATAGAGACGGTCACGGTAGCCTTAGAGGACGAACTTGAGGGGACGCACCGAGAAATAAAAGAGGTTAAACAAAAACTAGAGGAAGTGGGAGAAGAGGTGAGTGAAATTAAGAAGGGACGGACAGAAACTAAGAGAGAAATCCAGGAGGAGGTAATGGAATATGTGCAAGGTCGGTGCTCAACTCATGATGTTATGCTCACTAACCAAATAAAGAGTTTGCAGGTGGCAAAGGAGGTGCGAAGACGAAGTACGGAGGTGAGTGGCAATGTATATGATGTGAAGAAAGCTTCAGTCGGCTTGGGGATTGGTTTGGATCCGGGTGTTCGTGAAAGGCCGTTGGTGAAGTGTGCGACAGGTCAGGTGTGCGAAAAGAGAGGTGTGCGAGAATGTCCGACCATGGGGTGTGTGAGGAAAAAGTGCACGCCGAGGAGTGAGTGTGCCGTCAAGAGTGAGTTGGTCGAAGCGCGTGTGCGAGGGAGCACAGGGAAGCGCGGTGTGGTGAGTGTTACGGAGGAAGTAACGAAAAAGTGTGCGCGGGAGGACGCGCGAGAAAGGTGTGTAACGGACGGGTGCATGAGGAAAGAGTGTGCTGTCGAGAGTAAGGGTGAGTGCGCGACCGAGAGTGGAGGTGAGAGTAGTGAGAGTGAAACGGAGCGTGAGTTGGTTGTGACAGGTGAGCGAGGATGTACACCTGGAATGGAAGGAAGCACACCTGGGATGGTAGAGCGTGTGTGGGAAGGCACATTTGAGTTGGTAGTGAGGCACGTGGATGGGTGTGCGAATGAGAGCACACCTGTGATTGTCACAGAGGAAGTGACCGAGGAGGGGGCGCGAGGTGTGTTAGTGAGGTGTGCGAGCGACGAATGTGTGCCAAAGTGTTCGGTGGTCAGGTGTGTGACCAAGTCGGTGAGCGGAGTGAGTGTACCGAGGTGTGAAAGAAAAGGTACGAGGAGAATGGGAACGGCTGCATGTATGAGCAAGAAAGAGGTAGCGTATGCATGTAGGCCTGCAGGTGAAGCGTCGACGGTAACCGGGTTAAAGGTTAGGTCGACTTTTAGCCGGATCGGGCCCTCGGTGCGTGCCGGGCTTCGCGTGCCGCGAGAACCAGCGGAGATCCGAGCCACGGCGGGTTCGAAAGGACCGCCGTGCGCGATCCACGCTGGGCCTCGCGTGGAGCGGCCGCGTCCGGGCTCCACTAGGCGGAGCGGGCAGCCCGATAGGAAGCTTATCTACAGACTTAACTTATTACCCAGGACAGAACAAACAAAGACGACTCACACGGGGAATTGCAGGAATCGCAGGATGTGGATGGCTGGAGGGAGAGGGAGAGGTCCAAGGGGGGGTCCCGCCGCACAACCGGCGCGTTCAGCAGGTAGCGTAGCGTATGCATGTAATTCAGTAGTAATAGTAATATTTTATTCAGTAGTAATAGTAGAAATAAATTCAGTAGTAATATTTCAAACCTTTTTTTTGTCTCCGTTTTCCTCTTGCATTGCGTCGCTTTTGTCTTTTCCCTCATTGAGCAGCTAGGGTGCGATACAACCAACGTTCGGGTGGAATCGGGTGAGTTTTGTTAGGTCGCGGTTTTAAACCACCGCTCGGTCTATAACATCCTAACCGCGATCTATAACAATACTTTGTACTCCATGCAATATACTCTCATTGTGATTCTGTAACTTGTCTTGCGATCAAATTCAAAAAACATCTTCGATTGAAATGTCGATTGAAATATTGTTTTTCTTCTTCGACAAATCAACCAGTTACATTTCTTGATAGGATGTAAGATTCATTGTAATTGGGTGGCATGAAAGGTGGACTGTGAACTAAAGAATGCAGAACACTTGATAAGAATCTAACCTGGGCAAGTCTTCTTCCACCAGCTGTCATCAGCTATTCAGTAAGTCTTGAAACTTGTATAAAGAAGCTGTCTTCGAAAGATTAGACCTGCAGAACAATAATAAGAAGCTTGCAGTACCATACACTCTTAACAGAGCCTCGGACTTTTGGTGGCAAGTTGGGAAATGTTTCAACGGTCGGGCCAGTCTGCGAAGTGTCGCCATTCCGTCACACGACACCTGATTGACTATGGTAGAGTTTTTACACAATACTGTTGTGATTGTCAGTTGCGTCTTTGGAACCTTACCAAGACCCCAGCTTGTCACGAAATAGGGAACAAGTTTATTTGGGCAGTAAGCTGTTTGCACAAAGTGTGTGTGTGTGTGTGTGTGTGTGTGTGTGTGTGTGTGTGTGTGTGTGTGTGTGTGTGTGTGTGTGTGTGTGTGTGTGTGTGTGTGTGTGTGTGTAATCACACAGCTGAACTGGCCTCCTGAACACAAAACCCCAGCAAAACAAACCCAGCATTCCAGCAAAACACAAAACCCCAGCATCAAAACCCCAGAACACAAAACCCCAGCATCAAAACCCCAGAACACAAAACCCCAGCATCCAAAACAAAACCCCACACAAAACCCCAGAACACAAAACCCCAGCATCAAAACCCCAGAACACAAAACCCCAGCATCAAAACCCCAGAACACAAAACCCCAGAACACAAAACCCCAGAACACAAAACCCCAGAACACAAAACCCCAGAACACAAAACCCCAGAACACAAAACCCCAGAACACAAAACCCCAGAACACAAAACCCCAGAACACAAAACCCCAGCATCCAAAACAAAACCCCACACAAAACCCCAGAACACAAAACCCCAGAACACAAAACCCCAGAACACAAAACCCCAGAACACAAAACCCCAGAACACAAAACCCCAGAACACAAAACCCCAGCATCCAAAACAAAACCCCACACAAAACCCCAGAACACAAAACCCCAGCATCAAAACCCCAGAACACAAAACCCCAGCATCCAAAACAAAACCCCACACAAAACCCCAGCTGAACTAGCCTCCCTTAAATCATTAACAATTAAATCATTGACATTAAATCATAACACTAAAATCATTGACAATTCCAAACCGGTAATCGACAGTGTCCACAACATTAATAACAAGGGTAAAGCAAAATGTCTTTCAACCTTTGATTTTTCCACATTGTACACAAACATTCCACATGACAAGCTGGTAACCGCATTGGACAGAGCAATAGATAAAGCATTTGCAGGAGGTAATAGAGTATACATTAATGTATATCAAATCAGAGCACACTGGTCTGTAAAGTATTCATGCAGTTTTTCAAAAAGTAAACTCAAAGAAAGTATTCGATTTCTGCTAAACAACAGTTTCTTTACATTTGGCAACAAGATACTCCAGCAGACAGTGGGCATACCCATGGGTTCAGATCCGGCCCCTTTCTTTGCAAATTTGTTTCTGCACATGTACGAGTTTGATTGGGTCCAGAACATGTGCAGGAATAAATTAACAACTGCACGAAGATGCGGAAACATCTTCAGGTTCATTGATGATTTGTTGGCAATTAATGATGGATTTATATTTGAGCAGCTTCATGATGATATATATCCAAAATAACTTGAATTTAAAAAGGAAAACCAATCTTCCACTTCAGTTTCCTTTTTAGAATTACAAATTGACATCCATAATAATAAATTTCACACCAAATTATTTGATAAACGAGATGCATTTCCATTCCACATTGTCCGAATGCCTTTCTTCGACAGCAACATTCCCAAAAAGCTATTTTATGGTACGGTTGCAGGTGAAATAATTAGGACTGTAAGAGCAACCACACACAGCTCTGAACTGGTCAATAAATTACAACAACTAGTCAGACGTATGTTAGCACAGGGGGCTACAGTTGGTAGATTAAAACAAGTTTTATTTAATATCACAAAAAGGCACCAAATCGAATTAGTAAAATACAATACGAATATTAAAAATATTATTCATGAGATCTTTATGTAAATACAATACAATATAATAATTAAATGCACTACAAATCAATGTTGCTCGGAATCAGTGGTTGCTAGGATACGGCAGCATGCAAAAAACCGTTATAAATGACAGTTTGAACATTCAAAGTACAGTTTGATAGAAAGGTAGGTGGTGTGGTCATGCTGTTTGGTCGATTGATGTATTTAAGGGTAAGATGTGAATGATTTAATGATATTATCATATTATAGAGTGTGTAAGGAAAGTTATAAATATATGATAACACATTAAATGCTATTACGAGTAAAGTTGGAATAAGTGATGTTGCATTGATGGGTTGACTGACTGCCTGGACGCAACTGAGGTTGTGGATCTACTGATGTACCATCTATTGATGTGGATCCATGATCGAGGTTGTGGATCTGCCGTTTGGAGAGGTCCTGGGCTGAAAGGATCGAAACCTCGAGGAAGAACGGTGCCCAGCTGATGAGCCATGCAGTCGGGAAACTACTCAATTGCTTACAGGTTAAGGTTGTTGATTTAGGTGGAGGAACTATGTTTGAGGTTTACAATTTCAATAAAGTTGAATATGGGAGGTTGTGAAATTAACATCATTTACAACAATCCTTTAAATTATTTAAGTTTAGGAACAACTGATACTGTACAATTAATTAAGTGTGTGTGTGTGTGTGTGTGTGTGTGTGTGTGTGTGTGTGTGTGTGTGTGTGTGTGTGTGTGTGTGTGTGTGTGTGTGTGTGTGTGAATGAAAGAGAGGGATAGAATTGTGAGGAACAGAAATGAAAAAACGAGATGTGTGTATGTGTGTGTGTGTGTGTGTATATGTGTGTGTGTATGTGTGTATGTATGTAACATAATAAAATGTAATAAAAGTCCAAAAGCTCATTTGAATGGCACGCCAAAACCAAACCGTCACCCACTATATTTCCCACAATCTTTCCTTTATGCATGACACATAAGTACATCACAATGACCGTTTATTAAATGACCATTTATTAATACAGATTTTTAAAGTTTGCTTCCGACACACACATTAAATTCCGTTGCATTAAGCCATTATACACGATGTTCATTGTTCCCCATTCCAAAAAGCCTCATGACCATTCACCACAAGCTTGCCTCGACTATCTGTTGGTTTGGCGGACACGTTGGTTTGGCGAATGTGTTGGTTTGGAGCATGTGTTAGTTTGGTGCATGCATTGGTTTTGTGGATGCGTTGGTTTGGCGAATGTGTTGGTTTGGCGAATGTGTTGGTTTGCCGAATGCGTTGGTTTGGTGGATGTGTTCGTTTGGCGAATGTGTTGGTTTGGCGGATGTGTTGGTTTGGCGGATGTGTTGGTTTGGCGGATGTGTTGGTTTGGCAGATGTGTTGGTTTGCCGAATGCGTTGGTTTGGTGGATGTGTTCGTTTGGCGAATGTGTTGGTTTGGCGGATGTGTTGGTTTGGCGGATGTGTTGGTTTGGCGAATGTGTTGGTTTGCCGAATGCGTTGGTTTGGTGGATGTGTTCGTTTGGCGAATGTGTTGGTTTGGCGGATGTGTTGGTTTGGCGGATGTGTTGGTTTGGCGAATGTGTTGGTTTGGTGGATGTGTTCGTTTGGCGAATGTGTTGGTTTGGCGGATGTGTTGGTTTGGTGGATGTGTTGGTTTGGCGAATGTGTTGGTTTGGTGGATGTGTTCGTTTGGCGAATGTGTTGGTTTGGCGGATGTGTTGGTTTGGCGGATGTGTTGGTTTGGCGAATGTGTTGGTTTGGTGGATGTGTTCGTTTGGCGAATGTGTTGGTTTGGCGAATGTGTTGGTTTGGCGAATGTGTTGGTTTGGCGAATGTGTTGGTTTGGTGGATGTGTTCGTTTGGCGAATGTGTTGGTTTGGCGGATGTGTTGGTTTGGCGAATGTGTTGGTTTGGCGAATGTGTTGGTTTGGCGAATGTGTTGGTTTGCCGAATGCGTTGGTTTGGTGGATGTGTTCGTTTGGCGAATGTGTTGGTTTGGCGGATGTGTTGGTTTGGCGAATGTGTTGGTTTGCCGAATGCGTTGGTTTGGTGGATGTGTTCGTTTGGCGAATGTGTTGGTTTGGCGGATGTGTTGGTTTGGCGAATGTGTTGGTTTGCCGAATGCGTTGGTTTGGTGGATGTGTTCGTTTGGCGAATGTGTTGGTTTGGTGGATGCGTTGGTTTGGCGAATGCGTTGGTTTGGAGCATGTGTTAGTTTGGTGCATGCATTGGTTTTGTGGATGCGTTGGTTTGGCGAATGTGTTGGTTTGGCGAATGTGTTGGTTTGCCGAATGCGTTGGTTTGGTGGATGTGTTCGTTTGGCGAATGTGTTGGTTTGGCGGATGTGTTGGTTTGGCGGATGTGTTGGTTTGGCGGATGTGTTGGTTTGGTGCATGTGTTGGTTTGGCGGATGTGTTGGGTTGGTGGATGTGTTGGTTTGGTGCACGTGTTGGTTTGGTGCATGTGTTGGTTTGGTGTATGTGTTGGTTTGGCGGATGTGTTGGTTTGGCGGATGTGTTGGTTTGGCGGATGTGTTGGTTTGGCGGATGTGATGGTTTGGCTGATGCATTGGTTTGGCGGATGAGTTAATATGGTGGATGTGTTAGTTTGGTGGATGTATTATTTGGTGGATGTGTTGCTTTGGTGGATGTGTTGGTTTGACGGATGTATTGATTTGGTGGATGTGTTGGTTTGGCGAAAGTGTTGGTTTGGAGCATGCGTTGGTTTGGTGCATGCGTTGGTTTGGTGGATGTTGGTTTGTTGAATGTGTTGGTTTGGCGGATGTGTTGGTTTGGCGGATGTGTTGGTTTGGCGGATGTGTTGGTTTGGTGGATGTGTTGGTTTGGCGAATGTGTTGGTTTCGCGTATGTGTTGGTTTGGCGGATGTGTTGGTTTGGGGAATGTAATGGTTTGGCGGATGTGTTGGTTTGGCGGATGTGTTGGTTTGGTGCATGTGTTGGTTTCGCGTATGTGTTGGTTTGGCGGATGTGTTGGTTTGGGGAATGCAATGGTTTGGCGGATGTGTTGGTTTGGCGGATGTGTTGGTTTGGTGAATGTGTTGGTTTGGCGAATGTGTTGGTTTGGAGCATGCGTTGGTTTGGTGCATGGGGTGGTTTGATGGATGTGTTGGTTTGGTGAATGTGTAAGTTTGGCGGATGCGTTGGTTTGGTGCATGTGTTGGTTTGGCGAATGTGTTGGTTTGGTGGATGTGTTGGTTTGGCGAATGTGTTGGTTTGGGGAATGTATTGGTTTGGCGGATGTGTTGGTTTGGCGGATGTGTTGGTTTGGTGAATGTGTTGGTTTGGCGGATGTGTTGGTTTGGCGGATGTGTTGGTTTGGCGAATGTGTTGGTTTGGGGAATGTATTGGTTCAGCAGATGTGTTGGTTCGGCGAATGTGTTGGTTTGGCAGATGTGTTGGTTTGGCGGATGTGTTGGTTTGGGGAATGTGTTGATTTGGTGGATGTGTTGGTTTGGGGAATGTGTTGGTTTGGCGAATGTGTTGGTTTGGGGAATGTGTTGGTTTGGCGGATGTGTTGGTTTGGCGGATGTGTTGGTTTGGCGGATGCGTTGGTTTGGTGCATGTGTTGGTTTGGTGAATGTGTTGGTTTGGCGGATGTGTTGGTTTGGCGAATGTGTTGGTTTGGCTAATGTGTTGGTTTGGTGGATGTGTTCGTTTAGCGAATGTGTTGGTTTTGCAGATGTGTTGGTTTGGCAAATGTGTTGGTTTGGGGAATGTATTGGTTTGGCGGATGTGTTGGTTTGGCGGATGTGTTGGTTTGGCGAATGTGTTGGTTTGGCGAATGTGTTGGTTTGGAGCCAAGACGAAAGATGCACTTAGAGGATAGTTAGGATTAAGAATCTCCTCGCACCATCTACATCCACTCACCTGAGGTGACGTAACTCCACACCATGCCATGTTTTATTATTTTTATGATGCAAATGTTTTGGATTGTGAGACGCATCATGACGTGGGTGTGACATTGTGCTTTGTTGTTCCATCTCTTCCTCCTTATGAGGATTGATGATGAATTGGTGATGGCAAATTTGGTTAGAGGGATTGTGGAGACGAATTTGGTGTGGGGGAAATATGGGGAAGACGTGACGGTAGCGACGGATTTGTAAATGTGTAGATTTTGTAAATATGGGGTAAGGGCAAGGGTAAAGTAGGTGACAGGGGGGGTGACGTACAGTAGGGACGAGCTTTCTCACTTCACTCTCCGTACGCACTTCACCTTGCATTGCCTTATTGATGTGTACCCTTGTGACCTTACCCCTCGCTCATCTGTCTTTCCCCCCTTTGTCTCCCACATGAGGACCTGTGCGCCACTGGGCGCCGAGGGGAGCGTGCATGAGTCCGCCATTGTGCGCCCGGAACTCCCAGAACCAGCTGTCTGCATCGATGCACCACCTTATGGACCACATGTCTGTGGCTGAGCACCACTTATGGACCCCATGGGTTGGGGCATGGCCCCTCTGCTGGAACCGGCCCTGAAGGCCCGAAATCTTGCTGGCGGACCTTGGCCACAGGGCACCAATGCCCCACCGGTGAACCATACATAGTCGGCCCCTGTGGGCCAAAAATAAATAAAAATGGACACGTTGGGTGCATTTTATTTCCACCAATAGGCCGCCAGTAAGAAAATGAAAGAAAGACAACATCAGGAAGAAAGCAATAGCCAGCAGAGGGAGCCGAAGAGCAAGAGACCACCTGCAGGGTTAGGGGTTGTCGGTTTATTTTATTCATGAACAGTGATGACTGTGCACCGATTGGTGCTTGAGGGTGTGTTGGTGCGTTTTGGGTGCTTTCAGGGTGCATTGATGCAGAGCAGACTGTCTCCCCCCCCAAAAAGAACAATCACAGGTCCTGGGTTGCGTTTTGTAAATAAAGTAACGTCATTGTAAATAATGCTCCCCACCATCAATGTATAGTTTGAAGACCATTCCGCAATTCGGTTAGCTGTGGGCGTGAGTCTGTTAGGTAGGGTGCAATGGAGCAGTGGGACATATTTATTTATGTTTTAAAACTGTTGCACTCAGGGTCAGGTTAAATGTAGAGGGAACTACACCTACGTGCCACACTAAAAGTTAAAGTCATAGGCCCGGGATGTGCCTAAGAGGAGGAGGGTGCAGTGTTGTGGATATGAGAATGGTTTTTTTTATTTTATTGTTGTTGTAAAAGGGTTGTTGAAAATATCGCCCCTCCTCCCTCCATTTGTGGTTGTATAAAGGTCAAAAGGGCGTTCCCGTAGTTAGTTCCATAAAGCATACATGAAGGACACCATAATACCCCTGTTCAGTAGTTTATTTCCTTATTCTGTGTATTAGGTTAAGGCTTTGTCTTCCATTAAGATGACACTCCATTGCACCAAATGAAATAGGATAGATTCCCTTTCATGCCCCATTCCCACTCCCAAAACTTCTACTGCCAACTACAATAGCTGCCATTAAGCATGTGCTCAGCTCGGGGAAGAAGGGCGTGCCCGCCCATCGTCATCAAGGTTGGAGTCAGAGGGTCTGTGCCCACCAATCAGGGCCGAAGCGAGCTCACCGAGGGGCGTGTCCTGAAGGCCGGCGGCTTGATCGCCTGAGGCGCTATAAAAGTGCGTGCGCAAGAGCCGAGTGTGTGGTTGGACCAAGCAAGAAAGAGACGTGTTTGGACTAAGCGAATGTGGTTGAGTTGAGTACGAGAGGAGTTGAGTAAGGGATCCCTACAAGAGCAGCTTCAGCCACAGCAGCAGCAGCCACAGCAGCAGCAGCCACAGCAGCAGCAGCCACAGCAGCAGCAGCCACAGCAGCTTCAGCCACAGCAGCTTGGGGGCCTTGACGGCAGTTTGGAGCATGGCCGCAAAGGAACAGTGGCTGTTAAACGAGCTGATCGATAAAGGGCGGCGGCTGCTAATCCCCGACCCGACCGTGCTGCGGGTCCAGCTGAACCTTCCTCCCCCTCCAGCCATCCACCTCCTGCCATTCCTGTCATCATTCCCCACGTGAGTCTGTCTTTTGTTTGTTCTGTCCTGGGTTAATTAAGATTGTAGGTAAGCTAGCATTGCACTGTGTCTCTAATATCTTCTGTAAATTATTTTCTTATCTTTCCTTCTTCCTTGGTTTCTTTCAATCCTGTACATAGTAATAAATTATATTTGTATTCCTTACCCTTTGTCTTTCTTCTTCATCACATCCTTCGCTTTAGTCTTTTCCCCATTGAATACCTGTGGCGCGATTTTGGCCAACGTTCAGGAATCGGGTTAGTCGGGGTAACTGTTAGGGCTGCGGCGCCATCCACTCGGCAAATCAACATCTTATCCGCGGTCCGTAACAATATTCTTTGTTTGGGGATAACCATTGGTGTGGTTTCAATATTGATTTTGACACGGAATAACATATTTTTCTGCCGTGGTTCCTCTCGGGGTTCGGAGGTATACCGGGACAAGGGGGTCGGGGAGGAACACGTAACAGAAATTGGGGGCTCGTCCAATTATCTCGTGGGCTCGAAATTGGGTCTTCGTCTGGGATAGAATTCCCTAGCTTTCACAAATTTTCCAATTTTGGTATAGTTTCCAACATTCCCAATTTTTCAAAAAAAAACAAATATATATATATTTTGTTAATTTCTTATGTGAAGGTTAACAGGTGCTAACTGATAGTCACCATGGAGTTTGACGCAGAGAAGTTTGCACCGACCCCTAGTGAGGCACAGTTCCGAGCGTTATTAAAATCGGAACTCTTGAGATTGGCCAAACATTTTAGCTTGGAGGTCCGAACTAATATGAAGAAGGCAGAGATGCAGACAGTGGTGATACAATTTCTGGTGGGATTAGGAACATGGACAGAGGTAGCCTTGAATTGGTGACCGGAGGAACAAGAAAATGTGGAGCTCCGGAAACTGGAGATGCAATTGCAGAGCCAGGAAAGGTTAAAAGCAGAGGAAAGGAGAGCTGCAAGAGAACTCGAGGAAAGAAAAGCAGAGGAAAGGAGAGTTGAAAGAGAACTCGAGGAAAGAAGAGCCATACAGGAAAGAGAACTCGAAGAGAGAAGAGAAAAGGAACAAGCAGAGGAAAGGAGAGCTGCAAGGGAACTCGAAGAAAGAAGAGAAGAGAAAAAAAGCAGAGGAAAGGAGAGATGCAAGGGAACTCGAAGCAGAGGAGAGAAAAGCCGAAAGGGAGTTAAAGGACCGTGAAATGGCGCTTCAGCAGGAAATTAAACTCAAGGAGCTGGATTTAAGGAAAGAACGGAGAGAGGTACCATCCATGCCGACTGGTTCGACACCTAGTCAGAACACCTGGGATGTTGGCAGACATGTGAGGCTGGTTCCACCCTTCAATGAAAAGGAGGTAGCCAATTTTTTTTCACACTTTGAGAAAGTGGCTCAACTGCTAAAATAGCCTGAGGAGTCCTGGACCATGTTAGTGCAAAGTGTTCTGGTGGGTAAAGCTCAAAATATTTATTCGGCTTTACCGATTGACCAATGTGCAGATTATGAGATAGTGAAGAAAAACATTCTAAAAGCCTATGAATTGGTCCCTGAAGCTTACCGGCAAAAATTCCGGAATGCCAGGAAGACGGAGAGTGAGACCCATGTGGAGTTTGCCAGAATGAAAGAAACCATGTTTGATAGGTGGTGTGATTCAAAAGGGGTTGGGAAAGACTTCGAACTGTCGTGAAAATCAGCCACAGACACGACTTGTACCTTGGGTAGGTTTAATATCATTTAGATCTGTGGTAACATCCTGTAAAATACATTCATGCAATAGACATCAGAATCGGAGTATTACATGGGAAATGACCGATATCAATAGGCAAAGCAAGCAAGTCCAGCATATAGGTGCGTACATACCATTCAAACTACAGGACTATATGTCACAGTAAGTGTCGCTGGAGTGTCCTTGCATCGCGGTTGTCCCGGGTCTTATAGACGCCCCTTTAGTGGGATAAGCGAGCACTCCCGGGTTCACCTTCAGTATAATTTCACTACATCTCCCCGCCGTTAAAACTATACTGCCGCTAGGCAGGTCGCAAGCAAGCGTCAGCAATAATCGAATGGGGTACGTCAATCCACGTCAGTCGGTCCACCCGTAGCGGTCGGGGCGGCGAACTACCCTGCCAGTGCGTGTCCGGAGACTACCGGGTATGGCGTCCCCAAGCCCGGAGTCCCCCGCGTCGGAATAGCTGCCAGAGGTGGGTGTCGGAGGGGGCACCCCAGAGCCATCAGGCAAGGGAGTAGGCGACGACGGAAGTGACGGCAGTAGTTCCATAGAGGAAGCTTCGGTAGAGTCCATAGACTCTTAGATTGGTTCATCGATATCCCTGTCGTCGACCCCACAAGGGGCGATATGGCGTACAGAGACAGTAGACTCGCATCCGTCTGCCATCATCACACGAGCATGCTCGGGATTAGCCTGGAGTACCCGCACCTTATCGACAAGGGGGTCGTACTTGCTAGCGCAAACCGCTCGTTTGAGATAGGCCGGCCCCGGCTCAGCGAGCCAGCTGGGTAAAGATTGGATACTAGCCGAGCTTCTAGGGTGGTGGAACAGTCTTTCGTGAGGAGTCTGGTTGGTGGCTGTACATAGGAGAGCCCGGATCGAGTTTAGAGCCGCAGGTAGCGACCACGCCCATTTATCGAGGCCCTGGCCGAGGGTCCTGAGGCTTAGCATGACGGCCCTCCATATAATCCCATTAAAGCGTTCGATCTGCCCATTCGCCTGGGGCCGGTACGGGGTGGTGTAGCTCGAAGCGACATTATTTTGGAGCAAGTAGCCCCTCACCTCCTGAGACAGGAACACCGCACCCCGATCAGTATGCACATAGGCCGGATACCCAAACATAGAAAACAAATTCTGCAGGCACCGTATAACCATGGCAGCCGACATATCCCCGCACGTATAAGCAAAGGGGATTTTGCAAATACTCATCAACGATAGTGAGCAGCTAACGAGAGTTACTCGACACCGGCAGCGGCCCTTTGAAATCCATCGCCAATCGCTCCCACGGTCTAGTAGCCCTAACCAGCGTCCCCATAGGAGGGTTGTAAAAACGCGGTTTGAGCTCCGCATAGATAGTGCAATCACGGCAGATCCGGCGGATGTCCTCAATCGAGTACGGCAGATTACCACTGCGCACAAAATGCCTGAAACGCGCCACCCCGGGATGACACATAGTGCCGTGCAAAGCGCGCAGTCCCTCCAAAGTTACAACCCCCGCGCAAGTGGCCGGCCTCGATAAGGCGTCGGCGACCAGGTTATCCTTCCCCGGGCGGTATTTGATGGTGTAGCAGAAGTCGGCGAGTTCGATACGCCAGCGAGTGATTTTCTCATTCTTAATGCGTTGAGCATGTAAGGTGTCGTACATGAATGCAACGCTTTGTTGGTCCATGACGATTTGGAAACACCGCCCGAGCAAGTACGGCCGCCATCGCCGAATTGATTCGATGATCGCGTACGCTTCCTTTTCGACAGATGAATGCCTCCGCTCAGCGGAGGTGAGAGTCCGCGAAAAGAAAGCCACAGGGCGCCCCGCTTGGGAGAGAGTCGCCGCTATCGCATGATCCGAGGCATCACTTTCCAAGACGAAAGATGCACTCTCGTCAATTGTCGCTACAGTGGTGCCAGCGATGTCGGCTTTAAGGCCCCCCGAAGGCCGCCATGGCGGCCGGGCCCGTGGGGAACGTGTCGCAGGCCACGAGGGGGCGGAGCTTCGTGGAGAAATTTTGCACCCACTTTGAATAGTGGGCGAACAGCCCAAGAGCGCGTTTCAGCGAAGCCCGATCGCTAGGCGGAGCCATATCGAGCAAAGGTCGCAGACGCTCCTTATCCGGAGAGACAGAGCCATGGGACATGGTGTACCCCAGAAGATCTACCGTGCGTAGAGAGTAACGACACTTAGCCTCATTCATGGTTAGGCAATATTTCTGCGCGACCTCGAGGAAGCGCTTCAGATTAGCGTCGTGATGCCCCTGGTCATACCCACAAACCATAAGATTGTCCAGATAGACAAAGACATCGGTCAAGTTCTCCTTCGTAACGAGGTCATCCATAGCCCTCTGAAAACATGCGACCCCGTTAGTTACCCCAAAAGGGAGTCGAGTGAACTGGTACAACCGTTGACCCGATTCAAAGGCTGTGTAGACGCGATCAGCCCTAGAGATGGGTACCTGATGATATGCACTACGCAGATCGAGAGTGCTGTAAACGGAGGACAGAGCCACCTGGCGTACCAGTGCATCCATCCCCGGTAAGGGGTAGGCATCCAGCTGTGTAAAACGATTAATCGTCTGTGAGTAGTCGATTACCATGCGCCGGCGATTGGCCTCACTTCGCACCACTAATACTTGGGCCCGCCACGGCGACCGACTGGGTTCTATAATACCGTCCTTTAAGAGCTGGGCCGTTTCTTCCGCGATGAATTGCGCGTCTGCGCGAGAGTAGCGCCGCGATTTTACGGCTACAGGGGTACAATCAGTGGTCAGGTTGGGGAACAGCGAGAGAGGCTCCACGTCCATCTGAGCGAGGGCGCACACAGCAAGCATGTCCGGCCCACCGAAGTCCATTTCCAAACGTCCATGTCGCTTAAGGAAATCGTGTCCTAACAGAACGTCGGCACATAACGCAGGTAATACCATGAGATACACGTCTGGGAACATGCTTCCCTTTAGCACAAGTTTCAATCGACATGCCCCTTTTGTGCTCAGCCGAAGTCCTTGGGAGGCCATGAAGATCCGTCGTGTAGACCCGAGAACCGGCCACCCATGTTGATGCACTAGTCGTTGATCGATAAAACTATCCGTAGACCCCGTGTCGATTAAGGCTTGCGCAAAAACACCCTCGACCTTGAGCGGAATGATGGCCTGAGCAAAGCCGGAAGATCCGGCAGGTATTGTGCCATCCGGGCGAGAAGATCGCGCCTCGCGAGTGGATCCCACACCGGCTGCAGTTTTCCGGTCGTTCGGGCAGCCCGTGGAGGACCCCCATAACAAGGGCATAGTTGGCTGCGCTGGAGCAGGAGCATGTAAATCGTAAAAGCTACTGTCGGAGGACGTTCCCACACCGGCTGCAGTTTGCCGGTCGTTCAGGCAGCCCGTGGAGGACCCCCGTAACAAGGGCATAGTTGGCCGCGCTGGAGCAGGAGCATGTAAATCGTAAAAGCCACTGTCAGAGGACGTTCCCATGCTGGCTGCAGTTTGCCGGACGTTCGGGCAGCCCGTGGAGGACCCTCGTGACAAGCGCATCGTTGGCCGTGCTGGAGCAAGTGCGTGTAATTCGTAAGAGCCGCCGTCAGAGGGCGCTCGATTCACGCGTAGAGGATCACTGCCATCCACCGTTTCATGAGCTGGTGCGGTAGCGTGTAATTCGTAAAAGCCGCCGTCAGATGGCGCTCGAGTCCCGTGCAGCGTTCGCTGCGAATCCAGAGGAGTTTTCAAAGCAGTACCTCGTTGCTTGTTTGAGGTGGGCGTCCGGACGCCAGCCAAGGCCGATCGCTCCGCGGCCGGTCATGGTCGCGCCAGTTGTTTAGGCGGCCCGATGTCCCCCACCAAGGACGAGCATGCCGCGAGGGGCCCACGAGGAGGGGATACGCTCATCAAGGCCGGGCGGGGCGCTCCGCTCGGTGCGCAGTCCGTTGGCTCAGCGATAAGCCCATTCAAGGCCGCGCGGGCTCGCGTACCTCGCGCGGACTTCTTGCAGACCTTCACGAAATGGCCCTTGGTGGAGCACAGATGGCATATTGCCTCCCGAGCCGGGCACTCTAATCTGGGGTGCTGCCGATTACCACAAAAATAACACTTCGCGTACCGTTCAGGCCGTGGCCGGGCAGCGGTAGCAGCAGTCAGGCCGGAAGCCGAGTCCGTTTCAGGAGCACCCAGAGACTCGGCCGTGGTCGGGTCCTCCCCCATATCCTCGGCGGTAACCCTCTCCGGTCGCGCGAGTTGAGAAGTCCCCGCCACGACTCGTGGGTGGTCATAAGCGGTAGATTGTTCACGGGCATCTGTAAAGACGTGAGCCAACCGTAGTGCCTCCGTGAATGTCAGCTCCGCGGTCTCCAAGAGTCGGAGCCTCAAGGCTCCAGAGCTGATCCCAGAGATGAAAGAATCTCGGAGAAGGTCATCCTGAACTTGCTCATGTGTCCGTACCTCCTGAGCGCTGTCCGCAAGGAGGTGTCGCAGCTCCTGTGCGTAGCGATCGATCGATTCCGATGGTTGTTGTCGCCGCTGAGAGAGCTGATGCCGGCCGTGCACGGCGCTCCGTTTCTTTATGTATATTCGCTTTAGCTCGGCCAGAGCAGTGGCGTACATCTCAAATCGAGCAATGCACCGGTAGACGCGGTGATGGACCTTCGACTGTAACACGGACAGCTTCACCGCGGCGGTGGGCTCGGTTTCATGCGCTGCAAAATAATTCTCCAGCGTTTTGAGCCAGTGGGTGAACTCCGACCCCGACTCCTCGGCTTGTGCGTCGGCGTCGAGGATCGGTACCATGATCATCTTGTGTTCAGCCATTTCGTAGATTTAAATGATATTAAATGTCGTGAAAATCAGCCACAGACACGACTTGTACCTTGGGTAGGTTTAATATCATTTAGATCTGTGGTAACATCCTGTAAAATACATTCATGCAATAGACATCAGAATCGGAGTATTACATGGGAAATGACCGATATCAATAGGCAAAGCAAGCAAGTCCAGCATACAGGTGCGTACATACCATTCAAACTACAGGACTATATGTCACAGTAAGTGTCGCTGGAGTGTCCTTGCGTCGCGGTTGTCCCGGGTCTTATAGACGCCCCTTTAGTGGGATAAGCGAGCACTCCCGGGTTCACCTTCAGTATAATTTCACTACACGAACTATTGCGACAATTGATCCTGGTGGAGGAATTCCAAAAGTGTGTCCACGAGGACATTAAAGTACATCTGGAGGAAAGGAAAATACCAAAGTTGTATGAGGCAGCAACCATGGCAGATGACTATGCCTTAACACACAGGATGGGGTTCCATAAACCTAACTTCTCGCCTAGACTTAGCCAGGGGAACTATGGTACATCAGGGGCGGAGAACGAAAATTAATGGGGGCGGCCTCAAGATGACTATGAGGACCACTCTGATACCACGACTTCTAGAAATCAGAGGACAACAGTTCCAAGGCAGACGTATCCTCCGGGGGGGGGGGGGGCTCGAGACAAACCACGAGTTTCCCCTCTGGGCCTGCTTGCGCTTTTTGCAATAAACCTGGACACTTGATGTCCCGATGTTATGCTATGGGAAGGCAAAATCAGGAGCGGAGTCAGACTAGTACCACTCCGAATGCAATGGAAAATGTGAGAAATCGCCTTCAACAGGGATACCAACCATATATTTCAGAGGGGTTTGTGTCATTGGATGGAGACTCGACTAACCAGAAACCGGTTAGGGTATTGAGGGACACAGGAGCACATCAATCTTTAATGCTTGAAGGCATTTTGCTATTGTCAGAGGAGACGGCAACTGGTGATAGTGTTCGTTTACAGGGGATTGGTGGCTGTGTTAGAGATCCACTTCATGTCATCCATTTGGAGTCTGATTTGGTGTCAGGACCGGTTACCGTAGTTTACAAGCCACTCTTCCGGTAGAGGGAGTATCTCTTGTTATCGGTAATGATTTGGCCGGTAGTCAAGTTTCTGGTAACCCGATGGTTTTTAAAAAGCCCAGTAGGGAAAAGAACACCACACCAGTCAGGGATGGCAGCAAATTTGGCAAGCTATTTGTCGGTGGACTGAACTTCAAAACAAAGGATGAAGTTCTGACCTCTGTCTTCAGCAAATATGGACCGCTTTTGGAAGTGTGGCTGGTAAAAGACAGGGAAACGCAAAAGTCAAGAGGGTTTGGCTTTGTCGCGTTTGAAAAAACAAAGGACGCCAAAGAGGCAGAGAAGGATTGGAATGGCAAGGATTTGGATGATCAGACCATAGCCGTAGAGAAGGCAGGCCGTAGGCGTCGAGCGGTCTACAGAAGAGGAAAACGTGGTGGTAGTTTTGGTGGTGGCCACAGTCGATATCACTATGGAGGCTCCCAGAGTTACGGCAGCTCCCGAAGGAATGATTATCAGGGTAGTGGCTGAGAATGAGACTGCTATTTACGTGACTACAGTGACAAGCGGTCCAACCGTGATTATGGCGAAAGTTAGAAAGAGTGGATGCACTGAATGCTGCGGAGCAGCAGAGCAAAAATTCCTACACGGATTAACCGTGAATTAACCGTTTCTAAAGGCGTCCATGTAGTGAACTGTCCTACACGGATTAACCGTGAACTCCACGTTCCTAAAGGCGTCCATGTAGTGATCTTTCCTGCACGGACTAACCGTGAACTCCATGTTCCTAAAGGCGTCCATTTAGTGAATACTTCCAGGCCTCACCACCCAACCACCCTGGAACCTGGCTTTCAGCTTGGCCTCCTGGGAAGTGCTGTAGATTTGCTAGACTTTGGATTTTTATCATGACCCCTTAACCTTCATTCAAAAGAAACTAAAAGTAAAAATCAGAGGGTGATGAGTTGGAGTTTGGCTTGGCAGGAGTTTAACTGGGAAATTGAACATGTAAAGGGAAGGGACAATGTCGTTGTTGACGCTTTGTCCAGAGTGAATTGATTTTGGAAATGTCTGTGGGTTGTTCGAAGTTTTGTTGCTTTATATTTGGGGAATATTGAGTATTGGTGTTCACGGGAATTGATGATTTGGGTTGTGAGTTTACTTTGTTTGTTTACAGAGTTTGCCTGCAAAGAAAGTTTTCGCTGTGTTCCAACTTTCTTTCTTGAGGAGGGGGAAGTGTTACGGATTCGGCACTTCCGTGGTTGTGGTTTCCATCCACTTGAAACATTCCTGGTTATGTATTATTATTATTATTGGGGTTTGAAGGAAACGGCGATTATGGTTATTGTTGTTTCAGGGAAATGGTTATTGTGGTTAAAAGGTTAAAAGCGCTCATGGAAAAAAACGAGACAGGAAACAGGATTGAGCACCGGAAGACGAAGATAGAGAGGAAGAAGAAGGCGTGAGGAAAAAGAAAAGGCGTGTCTTGAAGCTCCATTGCGAGCGTGGCCGAGCGAACGTCGCGAGTGAACTTTGAGTCCGTGAAAGGAATCTCATGTGATTGGTGTTATCGCTGGAGTATTGAAAAAGCCTGCGTAGTCAGGTACAGGTGTGAGGTTCCGGAGAATCTTCGCCTAGAGGCTTTGGCTCGAGTAAGGGCTGTCTGCCATTTTGAACCTCGCACATCGTTCGCTGAAAAAGGTTTTTGCCACGTCAGCTTGTCTCACCCTCCAGTGGTCTGCCAGGGGATGGGTGTGCACTAAAGCGGCATTTGAAGATTACCCTGCGGTTCGCTGATTGAACTGTGAATGTGCACGTCTGGACCGCGTCTTTGGGATTTCCCTGTCCACCGCCAGGTTGCTGTTGGTTTGGACCACGTGACGGTCCACGCCTTTCCTACATCTCCTTCCTCGCCTCATCGCCTCTTCGCCTCATTGCCTCTTCGCCGGGGTCCCCGTTGAGTTATAGAGACATTGAGGAGTGTTCTGTTTCGTTCACTGGGAACGCAGTGAGTTCTGTTACTTGAGAGGATGGTACCATCTTAAGATATATTGATTGTGTGGTTGATTGCTATCATTGTTGTATTGTCATTCCTGTGTGCTTTTTAATATATTCTTTGTTTGGGGATAACCATTGGTGTGGTTTCAATATTGATTTTGACATGGAATAACATATTTTTCTGCCGTGGTTCCTCTCGGGGTTCGGAGGTATACCGGGACCAGGAGGTCGGGGAGGAGGAACACGTATCCTGTCTTAGTTCTTTCACGAGCCTTGATTCGGTATACAAAAAAAACAAAAAAAAAAAACACTACCCAAGTATGCGGAAGCATGCAGTGAGGCAATAGTCAGCAAGGTTATTTCCTTATCCACATGGAAAGTCAGTCCCACCAAAGGAAAAATACAGTCATTGATTTCCTAAGGCCTAAAGTCAATGCATTTCTATGTCCCCGTTAGAGCTAGGCGCAAACACAAAGCTTTCTCAGATTAGATATGTCAGTCCTGTCTATGCCTTTTGTTATGGATTCGTCACTTCCGCCTTTGTTGTTATTATATACTGGTGGGATTTTTAGTTTCAGGTAATATTGGTTAAGATTTCTGTGTTAAATGGAGATGACTTTAGTTAAAGGTAAAATAAATGTTTGTGGAGGAAAAAGAAAAACGCGGCAAAGAAACCGGAACAGGGGAGAGGAGGAAGATCGGCCAGGGAAAGAGACAACCGTGAGTTGCATCGAGGTGGCGAGTGGACTTCCTCGATATTGATCGCGAATGAATTGAGGCTTTGCTTGTCTTGTTTCGTTTCTTTGTTCTGTGGGTTCGGATTAACCCCCTGTGTTCCTGATTAGATAATGCTTCGGGCCTTTCCCACGCGCGCCAAAGACAATCCCGCCAAGGTTCGAAATACGGCTCGGAGTAAAAGCTCATTTTGGCTATTCGTCTGAGGCCGGTCTTCATCGGCCATGGACAGGACAATATTTTTTTACAAACAAAATCATTGCAAAGATTGCAATCAGAATTGGCACAGAATATACAGTATATTCCCACCTTTGCCTTCTATCGGCCTACCAGTACTTTCATATACCGGTATCTTATCTTTATAAAATACGCTTGTGTGTGTGTGTGTGTGTGTGTGTGTGTGTGTGCGTGTGTGTGTGTATGACGTGTGTGTGTGTGTGTTTGTGCATGTGTGTGTGTGTGTGTGTGTGTGTGTGTGTGTGTGTGTGTGTGTGTGTGTGTGTGTGTGTGTGTGTAACGATCCTTCCCACCGATTGGTTGGACTCCTGTACTGACTCCACCCACAATTATAACTTATAACTTTGATGCGTTTAAAACAGTGGTTCTTAACCTTTTTAAAGGCGCCGAACCCTAACGAAACCCACCGAACACTCGCGGAACTCCTCAAATTTGACCAAAAAATTAAGAAGAATTGCATCGTAATGCGTTTTCTGTTCTTCTTTTCGGGAGGCGATCTGGGAAATGCGTGGTTTTGTTTTGACAAGGGCCACCCTCAAATCATTTTCGCACGCAAGCCTGCTCCTTTTCTTTGTTTTTATGTCCACCAGTTTCGAAAACGCATGCTCGCAGAGATACGTTGTAACGAACGGCGTGAGGATCTCAGGGGCAATTTTAGCGATGTGAGGATACCCTTCCATTTGGCGGCACCAAAACGTTGAGAGCGTTGTTGTGTCGAAGAGTTGTTGTTGAGTCTGGCTCTGCTGAAGTTTGATGAGGTCGTCAAAGTATTGGTGGTTGACATCTGCCGTTGCAACGTCGAAAGTAAACGGCTGCCGCACACATGCTGGGTATTGCTCTTGGTCGGGGAAGTAGCCGTCAAATGACTTTCCCAGCTCATCCAAGTGCGTGGCAATCGCTTGCTTCAGCTCCCCCGGTACAGCAGTGCCTCCAACTTCAGACTCATCTTCGATCCCGCTCACGCACTCGTCCAGTAGCGAAAAGTTTGTGAAGTTGTCGTTCTCTGTTCGCCGCCTCCACAATGGTAACTTCTTTCGGAAAGCGCTCAGCTTTTCTTCAGATTCGATGACATTCACTCCACCGCCCTGCATCTTTCAAATGAGATGATTGAGTGCGTCGAAGATGTCAGCCAAGTACACCAAGGCGAGGATGAACTCTGACTCTTGGAAGTGTGTTGCATGGCAATGCTGGTATTCTCGCAAAAACAGGGCTAATTCTACACGCAAGGCAAAAACACGGCTGATGACCTTCCCCTCGTGATAACCATCGAACATTAGAGTGGTAGAGAAGGACTTCGAATTCAGAGCCGATTTCATTGCACAGCTCTTTGAAGATGCGATGATTCAGAGCACGGCTTCGCACAAAATTCACAGTTTCAACGACGATTTTCAGAACATTGGCCAGTTTTGGAGGCAGGTTTTTTGATGCCAGCACGTGTCTGTGCAGGACGCAGTGTGTGACGATGATGTGTGGTGCATCGGCCTTCACCATCGCTCCAAAACCGGGGTTGCATCCCAGCATGGCTGGAGCTCCGTCCGATCAAACTGCAGACACCATGTTCCACGAGAGGCCGTTGCTTCTGAAGACATCGTCCACAAGCTTCTTCACGTCAGCTGCCTTCGTCGTTGTTGTGAGAGGCTTGCAGAGCAGAAAGTCTTCCTTGATCTCGTCTCCTTTGACATAACACACAAATAAGATGAGCTGGCTCAAATTCGAAACGTTTGTGGTCTCGTCGAGTTGAAGGCTACATTTCGTCGGGCTCCCAACTAAATCTGCAACTAACTGGGCGAGGATGTCGTCGCTCATGTCGTCGATTCTGCATCTGATGGTGTCATTTGAGAGTGGAACGAGAGACAACTTGTTTTCAGCAGCTTTTCCCAGCATGATGTTGGCCATATTCAACGCGGCCGGTTTGATGAGTGTCTCGCCAACGGTGTGTGGTTTGCCCTGCTTTGCGATCAGGTACGCAACTTCATACGACGCGGTGAGGATCAGTTTGTAAATTGGAATGAAGCCGAGAGTGGGCAAGGTAGCACTTGCCTTAGAATCGGACTCTCTTCGATGCGAATTCATCCAGCATTGCGTCTTTGTACTGCCCCTCGCCGTGCAGTTTTTTGAAGTGTTCCCGTAGTTTTGCTGGTGCTAGGCTGGAGTTGCTCAACTTGACATTGCAAAGCATGCATTGAGGACGCTGACTTCCATCCCGTTCCATCAAACACGTGAACCCGTACCGCACGTAATCCTCCGACCACTTCCTTTTTATGCTCGTCATACTGCAAAAAAAAAAAAAAGTAACAAACTGATCTTAATTGAGTTCGGGCAAATAAATTATATGACAAAAATTTAAAAAGGAACATGCTTAAATATAATCAGTACACCACTGAAAACTGAGAAATTTAACGAAGAAAACATAACTTATAGTTAAGCTGACGGGATTTATTATCGACTCAACTCTATGTCACCTCAAATCCCATTATAATATTACATAGAAAACTGCGAATTGTTAGTTTTGAATTGCGACCAAAGGAGTTATATCACCTCCACCTAATTTTCTGAGTAATTCAATCATATTTTATAATCACCATCCACTTTTGACTTTAATATAACTCTGAACCCGCCCTGCATATCCACATACATTTACAACTTACTTTTCAATTAATCAGTAACTCCAAAGTAAGGCGCGACCAATGACGCATGGCACACGGCAAGCCAATCGAGGCTATTCACAGGAATTTCCGAACACCTGCAAAGTCCAAAATCCAGTAAGTAAGTAAGCAAGTAAGCACCATCAACAGAACATTTAGCAAGTTGCTCATTGATTCAACTTACTACAGTCAGTGTGAAACAACTTATCTTAAACACAGACCAGAGAAACCATGAATGGGATGGGAATACAATTACAAATAACATTTCCATTCGTTCGTAACATACATTGCAAAATAATAATAATATTAATAATAAGCGTAATTGCACATTGATTCAAAGTTGAATCAAAACTAAAAAATATATATATATATATATATATTGCAATGCGTTTCGGAGGACCTCCGCCGAGGCCACCGGCCGAATGTCACGCCGAACCCCTGAGACTGGCTCACTGAACCCCTGGGGTTCGGTCGAACCCAGGTTAAGAACCACGGGTTTAAAAGATGCTTCACGAAGAATATAATTAATTTTCGATTATTTATTCACACAATTAGGCTACTAATAATCACATTAAAAATTACACAGGAGAGACAAACGACCGACCGTAATAAACCATTACCTGCCTGGACATCCACCTCCTGTTTCGATCGCGCTTTCCGTGACGTGACCAAGGGCATGAGGTAATAAATTAATATGTAATGGCGATATAACCATTTACCCTTTTACTTTGAAGAACGAAAATAAAAGGGGAAAGGAGGGTGTTACAGGTGTTAGCTTGTGTTGATAACACCGCCTAGTGCATAGGTCGGCAACAGGCGGCCCGTTCTGGCCCGCCAGCAATAATATCTGGCCCAGCAGATTATTTTGATAATCTGAAAAAAATAAAAAATAAAAATTATTAGTCTTTTTTTTTTTTTTTTTTACAATTTTGAACAGTCCCACATATCTCTATATATGTCCTATGTCTCTATCTCTATATCTCTAAAATCTCTATATATGTCCAAATAGAGATTCTACCCCCACCTGAAAAATGCTTATTATACGAATGACAGGCACAGACAATCACGAAACAGGCAGCCGGCTGCACTGTGACGCTGAACCCCTCATAGTGGAGTCATTAAGTAGGATGTGGACAGCGCCTGGTGCTGAAATAGCCGACATACGGTGTGTGGAATGAAAAAAATAACACCAGTTCAGTTAATCATTCATTTTTAGGATACGAATTAGAATGAGCCATTCATTAACTAAATTCAAATTACAACTTGGCTATTAAATACACAACCCAACGACAACTCACTTAATGTGAAAACTGGCATCTTCCATCGGTCACAATTTTTTGGATGTCTGGTGATATGGGCGTCACTTTGATCCGCAGGCAGTTCTCCAGGTTTTTATTCGTCAATCGATTCCTCTCGTGCGTATTTATCGCATTCATTGATGAAAAGGACGACTCGCATGTATAGGTGGAAGGGAACATTGTGAGCACATAAAATGCGAGTCTCTTGATCATGCTGTCCTCCTCTGAGCATGCCACCCAAAAGGCACTCACCGACTCCGCATTTCTGAGCACATCGCTGACCAGGGAGGTTGTTTGGAAATCAATTAACTCCATTTGTAATGCAGCCTCATCCAAAGAGGGTATAATTTTTTTCGCCAGGGAGGAGAAGTCTCCACTTGGTCGGACTGTGAGAGGGTCACGTACAAAGGCAATGATGTCCTTTGGGATAGAGTAGTCCTCAAACCTCGAAGTGAAGTTGACCTGTAGCTGCTTGATGAAGTCCACCATCAACTCTGCCACTTGTCCCGGTGCCTGTGTTTTTAGTGTACTGAAATGTAGGAGCCTGCCAGTTGATATGTCTGACTCTAACAACTCCAGCTTCCTCGTAAATGATTCGAGCTTTTCAACCATGTCGACTATGGTTTTGCCTCTCCCCTATAGTTGTAGGTTAAGCTTGTTTAGGTGGCCAAATATATCCGCTAAAAAGGCAACATTGGACATGAACTTTTCGTCTCCCAAAAGGGCAAGGTGGTCAGCTGCTGCCCTAAACTTGCTCAATCTAAGGAACGCCTTGACCTCATCCAGTAGCGCACACAAGCGGTCCAACGCTTTACCTTCGCTCAACCAGCACACGTAATTATGTAACAGCAGGTCATCGTGGGTGGCCTCTTCTGACTCAGCCACAAGTTGTCGGAAAAGGCGATGCTGGGTGCTTGATGTACCCCTGACAAAATTAATGACATGCATCACTTTATCCATAACTTCCTTTAGCTCATCACTGAGTCTGGCGCAAAGGACACTCTGGTGGATGAGGCAATGCAGCCCATGCATTTGGGGGGCGAGCTCCTTCAACCTGCTCACCAGACCTCTGCGCTTTCCCACCATAGCAGGAGCCCCATCTGTCACGATTAGGTTAATCTTCTCAAATGACAATGAATGAAGCCTAAACAACTCTTCCAGTTTTGTAAATATAATGTCCCCAGTGGTGTGCCCTTCTAATGGGCTAAGAGACAGCAGCTCTTCCCTGAACACTTTTCCATCAAAATATCTAACATAGACGCACAACTGGGCTACATCTGTGTTGTCAATGCTCTCGCCAATGGCTAGGGAAAAGTAATTGGCCTGACTGAGACCCTCGATAATAACTCCCTGCACAGCATCCGACAGTGCCTCTATGTGGCGGTTAGCGGACCTCGCAGAGAGGGGCACCTGTTTCACTGAGGCAATGATACCATCCATCGACTTGTCGGTTGTCAGTTCCTCCAAAACTGTCACCATAACCTCCTTGAAAACCTCTGCATCAGTGAACGGCCTGTTGTGCCGTGCGAGCACCCAAGACGCCTTTAGGGACGCACTTGTCACTTTCTGTTGGGATGTGAGGCCTCGCACTAGTATCCTGCTGCTGTGCGCATAGCTTGCTGTCAGTGCATCAATTTTGCGCTTTCGTGCCTCTGACTGGAGCGGAAAAGCCACTTTGAAGGTGCCATGCTTCGTCTCGTGGTGCCGTTAAATGTTATATTCCTTGCAAGCAGCGACAACTTCGTTGCAGATAAGACACAACGGCTTAGCGTTGACGAAACGAGGTAGGATGACCGCATAGCTCTCTTTACATTCTTCTTTGAATGTCCTGTTTTCACTGTCAACTTACCTCTTTGGACTTTTGGATAACGACATTTTGTCAGGAAAAATTCAAGGAAGTCAATAAATCAATTTAACAAACAGAAAATCACAGCAGTAAATGTATATATTACAATGGCTCAGTAGAAATACAGGCACAATCTGGCAAGGAACAGACAGAATGAGGGCGCATAAATAGCTTAGACCAAACAATTAACAAATGAGAGACAGACGTGTGATTGGACATGGAATGCACGGGGGAGATTGAAAGGAATTGCACGGGGGAGATTGAAAGGAATGTCGGAGTAGGCAACCTGCAATGACAGGAGAAACAGAGTTAGGCGGAGCCAAGACGCACATGGTGACAGAAACATAAACAAACACACGTGGTCACACCACACTCACACACACACCTCACCAGACAGAACAACGAACACATATAAAAGCGATCAGGCAGAAGTCCTGACACATTTTTCTTTTGCTAGCTACCAGGTTAAATGTTTAGCTAACTTCACACTCAAGTAGGCTGCAGACAACGTAATAGCGTACCCTCAGCGCGCAAACAATCAAAACAATAATGCTACGTTGTACGTGTGGGAGGAGCGGGGTCCAATAACTGAGGCCAATGAACACAGTAAAATCGGAGTGTTAATTTAACTCTGAGAGTGAACAAATGGACCCAAGGGGGTCCATTTGTTCACTCTCAGAATTAAATTAACACTCACATTTTACAGTGAATAATACTGAGGGTAAAAGTATGCCAAACAATTATTAGAATAAGCTGGCTCCGCTAAATGGTCAGTCCAGGTGACGATGTGTCGTGCGTAACAGAGAAGCAGTCAGTCCTCAAAATTAAAATGATACACATTTATTATTTACAATATGGAAATCCAATCTTTGCATCTCCCACACATGCGTGTCTTATAAGGCAGTCTGTAACTGCATGTTACAGTTAAATTATTTTATCAATCAATTTCTTATATTATCCATTAATTATGTTCTGGCCTGCCACCTAGTGGCTTAGAAAAAAATTGGCCCGAGGCCAAACTTACTTGCCGACCCCTGGCCTAGTGTATGCCTGTGGCATGACAATATTGTGCACATGTACTTCTGGAGTGGCCTCCGGACCGGGAGTGTCGGACGCAGAACATGGATTGCTTGAACTACTAACGGCTCCGTGTTCTTTTATACGAGCATCTGAAACATGGTGTCAGAAGTGGCTTGATGCAAGTTACCCCATAACGGACTCCTTCAAGCACCATCGCGTGTACAAAAGTGAGTAAATAACTGAAAGTGCTGAAACGCCACGGGCATAGACCTTGATCAACATGGCTGCCAACATTCCACCCCCGGACATGATGAAAATGAGTGGTGACTGGAGCAGTAATTGGGACAATTTTAGAGCTGAATTTGAGGATGATTTACTAGCAACCGGTCTGAATGAGAAGCCAGAGGAAGTGCAAGCGGCAACTCTGAGAAGGGTGATGGGCAGCGAATGTCGTCATGTTTATAAGCACAACTTGTATCTCACAGCCGAGCAGGAGAAAGACGTGATGGCCATACTAATTGCGTTAGAAACGTATTTCAAGCAGGCGTAGATCAGTGACGTTCAGGTAATCTGCCTGATTGATCTGCTCGACATCATACTGCTCCTGGTGCATGCTACAAACTGTGTCTCGCTCATGTTCCACATTGGAAGTCACACACATGCACACACACACACGCACACACATGCACACACAGACACGCACACACAAACACCCCCACACCCCTCCCCCCACACGCACACCCCTCCACACATACACACACACACACACACACACATCCAACCCCCCCTCCTCCACACGCACACCCCAACTCCTCCCCACACACACACATATCCACCCCCCCCCCCACCCACACACACATCCACACACACACATCCCCCCACACACATCCCCACACTCACACCCCCCCACACACACGTCCCCACACACACACATCCCCACACACACACACACACACACACACACCCCCACACACACACATCCCCCCTTCACACAAACACACGCACACATCCCCCCACACCCTCACCCCCAACACACACACACACACACATCCCCCCCCCCACCCCTAACACACACACACAGGCACATACCAACCCCCCCCACACACACACACACACACACACACATCCCTCCCCCCTCACACACACACAGATCTCCTTTTTTTCATTTCTGTTCCTCACAATTCTAGCTCTCTTTTATTCACAGACACACACACACACACACACACACACACACACACACACACACACACACACACACACACACACACACACACACACACACACACACACAATTAATTGTACAGTATCGGTTGTTCCTAAACTTAAATATAATAAATTTAAAGGATTGCTGTAAATGATGTCAATTTCACAACATCCCATATTCAACTTTATTTAAATTGTAAACCTCAAACATAGGTTCTCCACCTGCACACACACATCACCCCCCCTACACACACACACACACACACACACACACACACACACACACTCACATCCCCACAAACACACACACACACACACAACACACACACACACACCCCCACATCCTGCCCCCCCCCCCCACACACACATCCCCACATCCTGCCCCCACACACACACATATCCACACACAGGCACATACCCCCCCCCCCCAACACACACACACACACACATCCCCACACACACATGCACACACATCCCCACACACACACACACATTCCCCCTACCCCCCCCCACACACATACACACACACACCCACACCCACACACAAACACCCCCACACGCACACCCCTCCACACATATACACACACACATCCGCCCCCCACCCCCTCCACACGCACACCCCAACCCCCCCGCCCCCTCCACACGCACACCCCAATCCCCCCCCCCCCCCCCACCACCCCCACACACACAGACATCCACACACACGCACATCCACACACACATCCACACACACACACACACACACACACACACACACACACATACACACGCACACAAACACATCCTATGGCACACCTGTGGTGAAAATTTCACGTCAATCCGTGCAATGCTTGCAGAAAAAGCGATTTTTAAAATAAAAATAAATGTGAAATTGCAGAGCCAGAATTATTTATTTTATCTGAGAAGCCAAACGAGGTTTCTTCTTCTTGAGCATCTCACAACTCTGTGTCAAATGCGATCGAGTTTTAAAAAGTCAGAATTTGACCAAATCTGTTTTATTCGTTTAACATACCTCAGCTGTTGACAAATCTTCAATTATAATTTTATTTGAAGTTAAAATGACCGCGAGAGGTCGTGTGATCGTGATCACATCCTGGAAGGACAAAATGGCGCGTTTCTTCTTCTTTCAACAATAAAGACATAGCTTCGAGACCGTACATCCAATCATTTTGAAATTTTGCACACTTGTTCCGCTTGATGAGAGATACATTGCGTTAAATGTTCAAGTCGATCAATGCAGTTGTTCAAGAGTTCGAAGCTTTTTAAAATTTTCCTTCCATTATTTATTGCGGCCAAACCATGTGACTTATCAAAACGTCTCAAGTAACATTGAAACATCCCCCCATGACGAACATTTGTGTAAAGTTTCCACTCGATATCTTCACAAATTATGGAGGTGATACCATTTCTAGTTTGTGCTTAAAAACGTCATAACTCTGAAACCATGTGTTGGATGACGTCGTGCTCGTAGGCTTTTTTGTTCGTCATGTGTATGTGAATATGCATGCCAAGTTTGGGCTCGATCCGTTCAGCTGTTGCGGAGAAAAAGGGGTTTTTGTGGTTTTTCACGAAAAACAAGATGGCGGCCGAACCATGTGACATATGACTTCGAAAGTTTTTTCATACTGAGTTTTTTAAACTACGCATCTGGGAAAAAAAATCTCATTTTCGGGGGAGAAAAAATTTTGTTTGACGAATTCTAACCTCTTAACGTTAGCATTTTTAATGTACTCGATACACATATTTTTTGTTCCCATTGCAGAGTTCTTTAGAATACCTCAGGTGCTTCGAGCCCTGCAAACTAAAGACATGTCACAACCAACCGTCTGAGGAGGGAGAGGACACGGTTGTGCAGGATGATGCTGATGATGTTGATGAACTTGAAGATCTTTATTAATTATTCTTCTGCAATTGATGATACTAATGATTTCCATGATTATATTCATTTATTTTGATGAAATTAATTCATTTATTTTGATGAAAAGTCATGTTATTTTCATTTTGATGATGATGATTACAGTGCAATGTATGGTGGCTGTAAATGCCAAATAAACTGTTTGCAAGAGCTTACATGTGATCTTGTGAAGCCGAGTATGTCTGTACAACATATACATATTGCTAAAAATCGAACCAATAGGGGGTCTTTTCAACATCATATTTCAGGGTGAAAGCTACTGCTTTCATAATGTGTTCCTGAATAGCAGAGCTTTCATATGGTACCCATGAACCTTGGCCGTGTGTGTGTGTGCAGTATCGGTTGTGTGTACAGTATCGGTACCCCGAGTGGTACCGGAGCTCAATTTTGGGGTCGTACCTGACGGACTAATCAATGAGATACAGAATGTAACTATTCAGCCTAACGGAGGTATGCTCTCTACAAAGTATCGTTTAACTTATCCATGGTTTACCTTTTCTTTTCCTGTGTCCTACTTCTCTCAAGTTTCAATTCTGCCTCACTCGCAAGCATATACAAGAGTACACATGCAATGTAACCACCCACCCCAATCAACCACCTGTCGCTCTGGGCTCTCTTTGAATCATGATACACCATATACATCATTCCTCAACATTCTGTGAACTCACTCAACAACAAAGCAGGAATATATATTTAACAAAGCAGGAATATGTAACATCCCAATACTAGAATCCATATTATGATCATGTATCAAACAAACATCATCTGTGTGTCATGTATGAGCCATGTATCAGAAACCACATTGTGACCATAAAGCAACCAAACAACCACACTGCCTGTCAACAATGTGTATATTTAGTGAAAAACTGGAGGGAGGAAAGGAAGCAGGAACATTTGGGAGGCAAAGTAAAAGTATAAAGAAAAAAGGACGAAATGGAATTAGAAAGGACAATTGAGCATAACATGCATGAAGGTAGTCCAGGTATGAAGCCCAGCACATGTGCACAAGCACATACACACCCACACCCACACACACACACACACACACACACTCACACACATGGGTATACACACAGACACACTCACATACACACACACATGCACACACAGACACGCACACACATGCACACACACACACACATAAACACACACACACAGACACGCACACCCACACACACACTCACACACATGGGTATACACACAGAGACACTCACATACACACACACATGTACACACACAGACACGCGCACACATGCACACACAGACACGCACACACATGCACACATACAGACACGCGTGCACACACACAGACACGCGTGCACACACACACACACACACACACACACATGCACACACACAGACACGCACACACATGCACACATACACACAGACACGCGCACACATGCACACACACACACAGACACGCGCACACATGCACACACAGACACGCACACACATGCACACACACACACAGACACGCGCACACATGCACACACAGACACGCACACACATGCACACACACACACAGACACACGCACACATGCACACACAGACACGCACACACACAGACATGCGTGCACACACACACACACACACACACACGCACACATGCACACACAGACACGCACACACATGCATACACACACAGACACGCACACACACAGACACGCACACACAGAAACACACACACACAGACAAGCACACACACAGACAAGCACACACACACGCATTATCGATATTTATCCAAACTAGGGCGTGCCCGCACGTACGTGCTTGCCCGTACGTGCTTGCCCGTACGTGCGTGCAAAAAAACATGCGTGCAAACAACAACAACAACAAAAAACTTTGAAACCACGTGGCAGTAACGACCACAGAACCCCCCCCCTCTATTTACATGAAATGGTTTGGTCCATTCGCAAACCCCCCCCCCCCCCCTCTATTTACATGAAATGGTTTGGTCCATTCGCAAAGCCAAAGTGAACGGCTTGCGAGTACGGTGACCATACCTTGGGAACCACTTGTCCGATTAATTTCAAACCTTGAAAAGGCACATCCTCGGGTCCCCAGCAATATACCTGGCAAGTTTCAAGTATATCGGACCGGTAGTTGTCGAGAAACAGCGGTCGCATACAGACACACACACACACACACACACACAGAGATTGCTGGAATTATAGATAGATATATCGAATCAAAACTGATGCATTAAGTTTGCCATATTTTTCCGAGTACAGTTTATCCAAATAATAATTGTTGAATTGGTCATGAGCCCCATTTGCAAGGAGGCGCCAACTTTCAATGCACGTCATCACGTCTACCCTCCTGCATGCCACGATCATAATCTTTTCTGATGAGATTAGATGTACCATAATGTCGTGTGAATGGCCCACCGTTTTGTAGGGTTAACACCCCAGTTGACGGGATAGTGTAAGAATCCACACCAGACGACCGATTGGTCCACCCAATTTGATTGCAATACGATTCGAGCAGTTTCCACCTTCGGCGACCTCACACTAAAGTTAATCTTAATCCTATGAATTAATTTGGGATCTCCTTCCAGGTAAATCAAGGAGCCAAAACGCTTCACAACCGCAGAGAGATGCCAGGCGAGGCAGGCGCGTGACCTGATGAAATATCTAGGATTTATTGCCAGAAGGGAACAAATGCAGCGAATCTAGACATGAAGACGGACGATAAACAACCCAATACATACTTTTTTGTATAAATAGTCAAGGCTTGTAGAGGAGCGAGTACAATGAACGGTTCGGGATGTATTGTGGTCTGCAAAAGTATTCACCTCCTACCAATAATGCCACATTTAGTTGAAGTATGAATTATGAAAAAAAAAAATTCCAAATACGCTTTTTTTTATTCATAACTGAAGAAATCAAACTAAACACTCCTATAATTGAAGGATGTTACATACTTGCAAAAATATGTGCAAATCAAAATTCACTGGTTGCAAAAATATTCATCCCCTGAGAGGTTTTCATCAAGAGTTCTCCTGTACTTTGCACCGTCCATTATCCCTTCTGCCCTGACAAGCTTTCCAGTCCCTGCCGATGAAAACCTACCCCATAACATGATGCTGCCACCACCATGCTTGACAGTAGGGATGGTGTTGACTGGGTGATATGCAGTGCTAGGCTTGTACCAGATGTAACACTTAGAATTCACACTGAAAAGTTCAATTTTTGCCTTGTCTGACCACAAAACTTTTCTACACATGCCTGCAGTATCATTAAGATGATTTTTTTGCAAACTCCTTATGAGCTTTTAGATGTCTTTTTCAGGAATGATTTATTTCTTGCTACCTGTCCATAGAGGCCAGCTTTGGTAGGAGAACAGGATATTGTTGATTGATGAACACTGACTTCCATCTCAGACATAGGGCCTTGCAGATCTTTCAAAGTCATTGTTCGATTTACAGTGACACCCCAAACCAGTTTCCTGCTTGCCCGGCTGCTGAGTTTGGATTGGTGACCTGATCTGGGTGGAGTCTGGGTGGTATGATACGTCTTCCACTTCTTAATGATGGATTTCACCGTACTCAAAGGGATAACGAGTGACTTTTAAATCTTCTTTAACCCTCTCCTGAACGGTGCTTCTCCACCACTTTATGTTTGACTTACTTGGAATGGCCCTTGGTCTTCATGTTGGTCTTGATGGTTGACCAAGTGAGTTGCACCTTAAACTCCTCAGATAAGTGGGGAGCTAAATTTTTAAGTTAAACCACTGAGTACATACAGGTGAAACCTATTACACTTATATTGTAACCTTTCCAACAAATAATTTTCCCCTGAAGTGATTCAGGGTTAATTCGACAATACTTATGCAACTGAGAATCATCTGATTTTCTCTGATAAATCTAACTTTGTCACATTTTATCTGCATTTTTTAGCTTTATCACTTTGCATTAGTTTGTGAAGACTTTATTTATTAAATTTGATTTGAAAGCACCATGAAATAAGTTCAGGTGGCATCAAAATGTGAAAACATTGGAGGGGGTGAATACTTTTGTAGGCCACTGTAACAGCCAAAAACAAGATTCAAACCATGCATGCATGGGGTGGACAATTTGGACACAGAGGATGCATGTGATGGACAAGATGGATACAGAAGGAAACTCCAAGGAGGGGAAACTGGAAATTTGGAAGGAGGAGGGATTTGGGTGGGATTAATGAGGGTAAAAATATCAGGGTTTTGAATTGGGGATGATTTGAAATGGTGGTCTTGAAGACCTGGAGGAAAGAATGAGATTGAAGAAGATGTGGAAGTTGATTCCACAGGTGGAGAAAAAGAGGAACAAATGAGTGGAGGTGAGCAGTGATCTTGGATTTAAGTAGGTTCACCAGGAGGTGATTGATGGTGGACCGTGTGAGCCCTGCAGAAACCTGGAGGTGCAAAGCATGGAAAGATCAGAGGGTGCAAGACCAGAAAGGAGGCGATATAAGACAGAGAGACCACCGACCTGTCTGTGATGGCAAAGTGATATGCCCATACACTCAGCTTGATCTTACTTTAGTAGCCAAACAGATCGATGTAAGAGTCTTTACTCCACATGCACAATACTTGTTCACTCATTCAATACAGTTTGGTGTCCCTTTCAGTCCACTGTCGAGGGTTGGACAGACACTTGCTCCACCAGGGTGAGCAGGGCAGAAAAGGGGTTGAGCAGAGATGTGGTGTAAGCAATGGCAGCGATGAGAGAGAGAGAGACGTCGTGCTCACCTACTTTTTATTGACTTCTCTCTCGCCCCGCCGAACCTCCATGTCTCCTGGGCGAGGCCAGAGCTATGTACCCCACTAAGTGGGTCAAAGTCGGCCACCACAATCACAGTTCTGACCACTCACTGCACCACTGCTGTCTCCACACTAGCAGGAGACCTAGCCAATCACCAGCTCTAATCTGTGTTGTTGCAGAGGTCCATGAGACTCCAAGAATGTTCCGATTATACCACTGACACAGCCCGGACCTGGACCGGTTTTAGCCAGGAAGGAACACAGGATGAAACACCCTTAATCTGTCTAACCACCAAATTGGACATCACCATCCTCAAGGTGGCAGAACGAAGGACAACTTCGCACTAAAGAGGCACAGCTTTAAAGTCCACAAATCAATACTGTCAGACAGGACACCCAGTTTAACATCCATCAGAGGGATGGTACACATCGGAGGGATGACTTCTCTCATTGCCTGGGGTAACAGCGGGATGACAGTTTAAAGGTGAGACGAGATTGAAACCCAGGATAAACAGCTCAGGGGCAAGTGTTCATACCTATAGGCTCGATAAGGGCTTTATGTTAAGGAGGCTCACAAATAACATCAATGATATCGCCTGAATTAATATCGCCTGATATGATATCGCCTGATATCGCCCGAGAATGAAGGTGTGGAGGTTGAAAGAGGTGACAGTGAGGGAGGCATTAAAAGAGAGGCTGAGTATAGTGGAGGATGATGTGGTTGAGCTTGAAAGTATTTGGATGTCAATGAACGATAGTCTGTTGGGAGCCGTTGGTGAGGTATGTGAATGGACAAAAGGACCACCGAGGCACTCGGAAACATGGTGGTGGGATGATGAAGTTGGAAGGAAGATTGACGAGAAGAGGAAGAAGTTCAAGGAGTGGCAGAAGGCGAAGGGTATGGGGGCAGAAAAGGCAGAGCATGAAAGTTATAAGGCAGCCAAGAAGGCTGCAAAGAAAGAGGTAGCAAAGGCGCAGGAGGCATGTAGGAAAATGTTCGGAGAGCGCTTGGATTCGGAAGAGGGTCAGAGAGCGGTATTCAGGATTGCAAAGCAGATAGCGAAAGAGAGGTGTGATGTGATGGGGGTGAGTTGCTTGAAGGATGAAGTGGGACAAATCGTTGTGGACCCAGATGGAATTAAAGGAAGATGGAAGAGATATATGGAAATGCTGTTGAATGCAGAGAATGAATGGGATGGCAACATAGAGAGTAACCCAGTTTTAGGACCGGCAGAGAAGATAACCGAGAAGGAAGTTGAGGAAGCGATAAAAGCAATGAAGGGTAGAAAAGCGGGAGGGCCGACGGGAGTTGTGGGAGATATGTTGAAGGCAGCGGGAAATTGGGGTGTGAAGAGAATGACAGAGATCTGCAATCTGGTGGTGAAAGAAGGCCGCATTCCAGTGGCTTGGAAACTGAGTACCCTCGTCCCTCTATACAAGGGGAAAGGTGACCCTCTGGACTGTGGCTCGTATCGAGCGAGAAAGTTATTGGAGCATGGAATGAAGGTATTGGAAAGGGTGTTGGAGAGGAGGATAAGGAAGAAAGTGAAGATTGACGAAATGCAATTTGGATTTATGCCAGGAAGAGGAACGACAGACGCGCTTTTTATTGTGAGGCAGTTGCAGGAGAAGTGTATGGAGAAGAGGAAGAAGTTGTTTCTTGGGTTTGTTGATCTGGATAAAGCATTCGATAGGGTTCCACGTGAAGTATTGACATGGGCATTGAGGAAGTTAGGAGTGGAGGAATGGTTGATCAGAGTACTGATGGCAATGTACAAAAGAGCGCACACAGCTGTAACGACGAAGGACGGGAACAGTGGTGAGTTTGAGGTGAAGGTGGGAGTGCATCAGGGGGTCGGTACTAAGTCCACTACTATTTGTAGCTGTGATGGAGGTGCTTTTTTTTTTTTTTCTTTTTTTGTATACTGAATCGAGGCTCGTGAAAGAGCTAACATTTATTTCACAAACAAATCAACCAGACAAACAAAATATACAAAAAGAGGGCGCGGAAGACAAGATGGGGAGAGAAGGGGAAGCAGACAACCACAACATTTGAGAGCAGGGAGAAGTGTGGGAGGGAGAGGGCTTGGGGGCAGGAGGCGTGGGAGGGGGAGGGGGGGGGGGGGGGGAGAGGTATAAAACACAAGGGGACCGAAATTAGCGGGGGTAGAAAAGATCAAGGTTTTGGATGGGGGAGGATAAGAGATGGTGGTGAACAGCTGTTTTAAAGACCTGGAGGGTGGAGTGGGATTGAAGAGAGTGAGGGAGTTTGTTCCAGAGGCGGGAGAAAAGAGTAATGAAGAAGTGAAGGTGAGCAGAAAGTCTTGATTTTGGCAGTTTAACCATAAGAGGGTTGCAGGTATATCTTGTGCGACCTGTAGGAATATTTGGGGGACAGAGCCCAGAGAGGGCTGGGGGGGGGCAAGGCCAGAGAGGAGTCGGTAGAAGACGAAAAGACCACCAACCTGCCTGCGGTGAGTGAGTGAAAGGCCCTTGGAGTTAGCTTCATCGTGGGAGATTCCAATGATTCTGAACGCTTTGGTTTCAACAGCGTGAAGACGGGCTAGGTGTGAGGCAGGAGTACCAGACCAGAGGGGAGAGCAGTATTCCATAGAGCTGCAGATGAAAGCCTTGTATGTGGTGAGGAGCTCAGGTGTGCCAAGGAAGGACTTCGCACGACGGAGGATGCCCAGTCGGCGACTGGCTTTGGAGGCCAGATTTGAAATGTGGTTTTCCCAGGAAAGATCATGGCAAATAGTGAGACCCAAAAGCTTGAGTGACAGAACTTCTTGGAGAGGATTATTCAGAAAGTGGATGGGAGGGTTTTCCAGTCGGTCTTTTCGGAGAGATATCGTAAGAGTGTGAGATTTATCAGGATTGAAAGACATGTTCCATTTGTTTACCCAGTCTGTGATTTTGTCCAGATCTGCAGAGAGTGAGGAGGCTGCAGACTGCCGATCTGAGAGATGAGGAATGGAGCGACAGAGAGTAGAGTCGTCAGCAAAGAGATAGAGAGGATTTTCAAGAGAGACAGAGAGATCATTGATGAAGACCAGAAAAAGCACAGGGCCCAGAACACTACCTTGGGGAACTCCAGCCTGAACAGGAAGAGGAGATGAGAGAAACCCATTCAGGGCCACACGTTGACTACGACCAGAGAGGAAGTCCGACAGCCACGCGTGGAGATTTCCATGGATACCAAAGGAGGAGAGTTTGGTGAGCAGAGCAGGGTGCCAGACCGTATCGAAGGCACGTGAAATGTCAAGGGAGACAGCTCTAATTTCCTGTTTGGTGTTGAGGACCTCCATCCATTGTTGAGAAAGCAGAAGCAGCATGTCCAGAGTAGAGTGACCAGGTCTGAAACCAAATTGATGATCAGAGATCAAGCCATTGGAGAAGAGGAAAGATTTCTGGCTTGCTGGCTCAGAACATAAAGGAGGGTTTACCGTGGGAGTTGTTGTATGCAGATGATCTGGTGTTGATTGCAGAAAGTATGGGTGGACTGAAGGAGGAGATGAACAAGTGGAAGGAATGTATGGAGACAAAAGGTCTGAAGGTGAATATCGGAAATACGAAGGTGATGGCAAGTGGTAAAGCATGTGGTGAGGTGGAAAGAACTGGGAAGTGGCCGTGTGCTGTGTGCAGGAAGGGTGTCGGAGTGAATTCCATTCAATGTACAATGTGCGCTGAGTGGGTTCATCAAAAATGTAGTGGTTTGAGAGGGTCATTAACCAGTGTGGCAGCTATATTCAAGTGTAAGGTGTGCACAGAGGGAGCTGCAGATGGAGGAAATGTTGAGTTGGATCTTGGAGATGGCGTGAAGCTGGAAGGTGTGAAAACATTTTGTTACCTTGGAGACATGCTGAATGGAGAAGGTGGATCAGACTCGGCAACGGTTGCTCGAGTGAGATGTACATGGAAGAAGTTTCGGGAACTGAGTGGCGTGCTGACGAAGAGGGGAGTGTCATTGAAGCTTAAGGGAAAGGTGTATGCTGCATGTGTAAGAAGTGTTATGATTTATGGGAGTGAGACATGGGTAATGAACGTAGAGCAGCAACGAAGGCTGGAAAGGGTGGAAATGCGAATAGTTCGGTGGATGTGTGGAGTATCATTGAGAGAGAGGAAGATAAATGATGAATTGCGAAAGATGATGGGAATAGAGCCTGTTAGTCAGGGCCCTTAGGGATATTTTGGGGCCGTTTGGTTCAAATTCTTCCAAAAGCACCAAATTTGGCCCAGATGTTGCCCATGCCATACTCTTTCGATTTTTGACGGCCCCCCCCCCCCCCCCGGGAGGCCCCATATTGGCGAAATACTAAATGGCCACCACCCGGATTAGAGGAAAATCAGTTAAATAACCAAAAGGGTTGGAATCATGTATGATACCACTTTTCAGGGGTTTTCGAGGTCGAGGAATCCAATTATGATGTTATTTTGATGATTCGAGGTCAAGGTCAACCCTCAAGGTCATCTTAAAGGTCATTTTTGAGTCAAACATGTCGGTTTTTGAGTTTTTTGTCAAGATTTACGCGAGGTTCACCATTTTATGTTTCTGGGTTGGGTAATCGAACTCTGACCTTATTTTTGACAATTAGAGGAAATATTTACATGTCTATTTCCTAATTTTCAGGCACATGCAGTTCATCAGTCTAATTACAAAGGTACGGATTTTGATGTTTTATGAACTGTATGCCATATCCTTGTGTTTAATTTTTGTGCGATCTTGATCCGGGTTCATGTATACATGATTGTATACATGTCATAAATATGACGTCATAGGTCATGTGACCTTGCGGCCATATTGGATTTTATGAAAACCTTAAAAATGGATCCCTGCCTTCATTTTTCGATCGATGCATTTTGAACTTTGACCACTTATAGTACGCCATGTGATTGGATGCATATCCTAATTATGACGTCATAAGTCAGGTGACATGGCGGGATGGACCGGTATGGTCCCCGGATCATACCGCCCTTGACGCCCGTCAAAAATCGAAAGAGTATGGCATGGGCAACATCTGCGCCAAATTTGATGCTTTTGGAAGAATTTGAACCAAAATATCCCTGAGGGCCCTGACTATGTGATGGATGCTGTGAAGAGAAACAGGTTGAGATGGTTTGGTCATGTGTTGAGGAAGGATGAAAGTGACTGGTTGAAAAGAGTGATGGGAATGAATGTAGAAGGAAGTAGAGGACGGGGAAGACCGAGAAAGACTTGGCTAAAGATGGTCGAAGAAGAAATGCGGGCAAGGGTGTTAACAAGGGGAGATGCAGAAAATAGGGCAAAATGGAGAACATTGTCATGGGGACCGCAAGGCTAACCCCCGCTCTTGCAGGGAAAATGGCCTTAGAATGCCTGTTGTTGTTGTATATCGCCTGAATTAGTGTCAACACACGTATGCGTTCACACCCATTTTAGTCATATTATATTTATATCAAATGATTTATTTATTGGCTAAAATAAACAGCGAAAGTAGCCAGGAATGATGCGGTCACATGAAGGCTGTTTTTCACTTTGAGGATTGAAGTGACTAGTGAATGTTCTTTCATGATTAATTGTATGTTTTACAAACATATGGAGGAGAACTCTGAGTTATTGATTCTGTTCAAATAAAAGACAGATGATGACTTTATTTATTAACTTTTTCCAAAGACTGGACAATGAAGTAAAGATAGCCAGAGTGTGCTCACCTAACAAGGGAGCTCTTGTTAACAAGGTCTTGTTGCTCTCAATGTACTGCGCTCTGTTTTGATCACTTTGACCCTGAATTTTTGAAGATAAGCCAGATTTAAGGTATTTCTTTGTTTTGAAGGTTTAAAAATAAACAACATCCAAAGGTGAGATCACTGCAAGTTCGAAATGGCAGAGCCATTCCATCTTAACCAACTAGTACTAGACAAAGTGAACCTTATATGTGCACAACATGCTGTCGATGCCTCAATAACGCACATGTCGCTTACACCAAAAGATAAAGAAAGAATGTAAACGAATGCTTGCATGTTGTTGTTTTTGTTTATATTTGAATGTAAATGTGTGATGACCAATGTGTTATGTCAATATGCAACTTTTGAAATGATGTATAAATACTAACGAGGCTTTTGCACATGCGCCATGTGTGTTGAGTGACTCGGTGACTTGTAACCTCCCGTTACTAGTGTGAAATGTGTAATTCAAATCGTCTTCTTAATATAATATTCAGCATTTAGATGAAAGAGTGGCAATTTCAAAATGGATAACTTTTTTCATAAATTTTCATAATTGTTATGTTCCTGAATGCTAATCGGCCTCACGGAGATGTAAGAAATACGAGGAATATCCGTGGATGAGAGGAGTCATTCTCGTACCATTTCCTGTTAATACAATTATCGAGCAGTGGCAAAAGTCACATGTAACACACAAAAACATACACAGACGGACAATTCTCCTTTTACCAATAGATGCAAAAATATAGTATAATTTACCTTGTGGCCAAAAAACCAAACAAACAATGTATATTTATAACGGCCTTCACAGCCCATACAATATTCACGCCCAATCATCCCTCCACTCCCTCTTCCCAAATATGATTAAAAGTAAATATCATCATTTAAAACTTACCTAGGGCATTGACAAGCACCAGATATGACCTTTCCATCGGTGTTAAAAAGAAATAAGTTTTGGGTAGAACGAACCTTCGTGTCTTGCACCGATCCACATCCTCAGGCGTTAACAGTACGGGGGATCTTCAATCTGTCAGGTTTTTGGGGCACACCCATTTTCTGCAAGTACATTTGGAAGTATTCCCAGCTTCTAAAAGCTTCGTGAGGCATTTTAGGTATACTTTATGTTGTATGGTAAGAAGCCATCATGTTAATTTTATATCCTATCACTGCAGAACAGATTGAGTGCCTAAGACTCAATAAAATACCACAACCAATAAAATACCAATAAAATACCATAACGTGAGGGTGAGCAAGAAACGTAAGGGTTCTTCCCTTCTTACATGAAAAAATTGAATCAGCGTACTTGTGCAGTGGTTTCCACCCAACACCAATTTAGCCAATTGGGACACCGACCTTTTAAAGATGACTGCCCCAGTTTTTGTCTTTAAAGTTCTGGGCGATGAAAAAAAATGTTAATTTTTATAAATCTCAAAATTTGCACAATGGACAAGGCCAGGACTTACAGGTAGTGGACAAAAAAATGGAAATACCTGGGTATATGAAGGACACCAAGCAATGGCTTACACACAGATGTGGTCCATGTATTAATAAAGTAAATGACATCCCAACATACTTATGGTCATGTATAAAAATGCTGCACAGGCCTGGTTGCCTATAATTATCCTAATGATAGAAACCCTCTAATGCCCACATCAACAGAGCCCAATGTTTTGATGAGCATGACAATGATGTTATCCACATGTCATGGCCATCTCAGTCACCAGATCTGAACCCAATCGAGCATTTTTGGGATATTCTGGAATGACGACTGAGACAGTGTTTCCACCTCCATCAAACTGGTATGAGTTGATTGACTTTCTCGTGGAAGAATAGTGCCGCTATGAGTTGATTGACTTTCTCGTGAAAGAATAGTGCCGCATCCCTCCTTGCAGAATTCCAGACACTGGGAGACTCTATGCCGTACTGGACGCACGTGGTGGCCGAATGCCCTATTAAGTGACTTTACATTGTTGTTTCCAATGTTTTATGTCCACTAACTGTACATTCTTCTCTTGTTTGTGTTATGTGCAATGAGCAGTCGACAAGTTACAGGAACAACTGTTACATTGAGGAGAGATGATAACCTAAAACTTGAACTTTTGAGACTATTAGTTAGACATTTTATTGTACAACAATCAGAGTAGAAATAGATGTGCTATGATGAAGGTACACACAAGCAGAAGTTGCCACGGCGCATACATCATCTTGAGAGAGGGAGATGGTTGTTGGGAGAGGGGGATGGAAAGACAGAGACAGAGAGAGACACAAAGAGACAGATATACACAGAGAATATTCTGAAAAATGATAAAAGTAACAAAGCATAAAGGCAGATGAAAAGCAGAATTCGCTCAGAAGAACCCATTTATTTGAAGGCTTGGTGAGTTGAATGTGTATAACAATGCGATTCATTGTTTCATTATCATTTGATATGCTGTTGGCATGCACTCGGTTAAGGCCCTACCTGTTCTTTATGTGCAGACTGCATTGAGTCAGATTGTAGAGCGATAACGACTGACTGGCTGGATGAGTGCATTTTCTGTTTAAAAGTGGAATCCTTGAGAGAAGGGGAGAAATATTCCACTGGATGCTTGATGAATATTCCATCCCTCAAAGGTTAAATATACATTTGGTGGGAGGTGTCTTGATAATTTTGAACATCAGAGACCAAGATAAAAGGTAGTGTTGAACTTGTAGCCTACAAGAATGTTTCGATGGTAAAAGTTGCGCAGCATAATGATTTGGTTGGTTGGTTTGTCAGTTGTTTGATCAGTGAACCCTGAGATTATCTGGGTTATACTTTGTATCTGGCCAGCTATCATATTCATGAGGCAGATTCAGCATACTGAAAAGATTTGGAGGAGGAGGAGGGGGTGGTTCCCTTGTTCTAAAAACTTGAAAAAATGAAATGGCCACCTCCGAAAATGAGTGGCAATTTACTTGGATCTTATACTGATAGTAAATCCTGCAGCAAAATATCTCAACCTATCTTTTGAGGATGATTTAAAAAAAATTAATCATGCTAAAGTCACAGAATTTATGCCCCAGACGAGACAGCCGACGGGAAGGATTCTTCGGAAGGCTAAGCCATGCTTACCTGAAGATAAGCAAAATGAAACCAGGCTCCCTTGGCCGATCCCATACCCTTGAGCACAGAGCCACTTAATGTCTCGAATAACAGGGCAATTGATGGGAAAACCAGCATGCTCACATGGGAGAGATCACACTGCAACACCTGCATATAAAATGTACTTTTTTATGAACGCAAAAATACACAAAGTTCTAATGCAGAACAAACTACCTCCACCATGCTGAACAGTTTATGTTTTGTATCCCACTGATAGACCGGATCAGGACTCAGACCTGAACCAAAAACGAATAAACTTGTTCTTGTCACCTAGCCAACTCATCCACAAGGTTTTTTTAGAAACCCGTCCGTAACTTTTGAGATATCGGGCTACGTATTGTTTTTGGCCACATCTCTTAATGGTGAAGAATGACTTAAAAAATGATATTATCGGATCCGGGTCTTCACCAAAATTGAATCAATTCATCTTTGTCACATACCAAACATCTTCATCTAGTTTTGAACAAATCCGTATATCGTGCTCACAGACAAACAAACAGACAGACAAACATACAGGGGTGAAAACATAACCTCTGTCCACCGAATAACAATCGAACGACTTATAAAGTCTTAACATTCTCCGACATCTTAACCTTACAATTATCTAAAGAGAGCACTTTACTTTGTAGGAATAGCAGCAGGTTGATAGAGTTATTCAAGAAGCCCAGTGTGTAAATGAATAACACTGCCAGATTGCAGATAATTGTTTAGGAATGGAAGTACACCGCCCCCATGCCAAATGAATAAATATCATGCAGTGCAGCAATGCCAGGGCGCCTTTGGCTAGGAAGCTGACATTTTGGGACAATTCTGCTCTTCTTCTGCTCCAATCGGCTCATCTGATCATGTGCTTGTTAAAGTGGACAACTCTCTGACCATTCTCAGGGAGCCTCCTCAGCATCGACGAGTCTGGCATTTCACTCAGGCCAACTGGCACGGTCTTCAAGCAGCCATCAATCATCTGGACTGGTCTCCCATCTCTACCACCTCTGACATCAACTCATCCTGGGAATTCTTCCAAAGTAAATTGCTCTCTCTCATGCACAGATTTATCCCATCTTGTCTTCAGTTGTCATACCCTTCCTCCCGTCCATGGTACACGGAATCTTGTGGTGAGGCTGTTGCCCAGAAACAACTTGCCTTCGTCTCCTGGAAAGCAAATCCAACGGAAGGAAATCTCATTTCCTTTCACAAAGCCCGAAAAAAGTGTGTGTCCACCTTCAAGAGAGCCAGGAAACAATATCTCTCCGTTCTCAAGACCGAACTCTCTCATCTGTCTCCCTCTTCAAAATCCTGGTGGCGTCTGATCAAATCTGTTTCTGGTGTTTGTTCCCCCTCCATCCCCTCCCTTACCTCAAACGGCTACACAGCTGACTCCGCACGTGAAAAAGCTGAATGCCTCAACTCTGTGTTTGCCTCTAAATCTTGTGTCCCAAACCCATCCCTCTCTGTACCCACCGTGCCCAGGTGTACCCAGCTGCTCCTGGACTCTGTGTCCTTTCCTCCTGACAAGGTGGAAAAGTTTCTGTCAACCCTGGACTCTGATACTGCAACTGGACCTGATGGCATCAGCCCACGGGTCCTAAAATCCTGTTCTTCTGCTCTTTCACTCCCTCTCTCTGTTCTCTTCACCCTCTCTTTTGCTCAAGGTCATCTGCCATCTGCTTGGAAATCAGCCAACATCACCGCTTTACACAAAAAATGTGCAAAAACAGATCCTAGCAACTACAGACCAATCAGCCTTTCCCAATTATCAGCAAAGTCATGGAATCCATCATTGCTTCGGATATGAAATCTTTCCTCTTCTCCAATGGCTCGATCTCTGGTCATCAATTTGGTTTCAGACCAGGTCACCCTACTCTGGACATGCTGCTTCTGCTGTCTCAACAATGGATGGAGGTCCTCAATGCCAAAGAGGAAATTAGAGCTTTGAGAAATTAGAGTCTCCCTCGACATATCACGTGCCTTCGATACGGTCTGGCACCCCGCTCTGCTCACCAAACTCTCCTCCTTTGGTATCCATGGAAATCTCCACGCATGGCTGGCGGACTTCCTCTCTAGTCGTAGTCAACGTGTGGCCCTGAATGGGTTTATCTCATCTCTTCTTCCTGTTCAGGCTGGAGTTCCCCAAGGCAGTGTTCTGGGCCCTGTGCTTTTTCTGGTCTTCATCAATGATCTCTCCGACTCTCTTGAAAATCCTCTCTATCTCCTTGCTGATGACTCCACTCTCTGCCGCTCCATTCCTCATCCCTCAGATCGGCAGTCTGCAGCCTCCTCACTCTCTGCAGACCTGGACAAAATCACAGACTGGGCAAACAAGTGGAACATGTCTTTCAATCCTGACAAATATCACACTTTTACGATGTCTCTCGGAAAAGACCGACTGGACAACCCTCCCATCCACTTTCTGAATAATCCTCTCCAAGAAGTTCTGTCACTCAAGCTTTTGGGTCTCACTATCTTCCATGATCTTTCCTGGGAAAACCACATTTCCAATCTGGCCTCCAAAGCCAGTCGCCGACTGGGCATCCTCCGTCGTGCGAAGTCCTTCCTTGGCACACCTGAGCTCCTCACCACATACAAGGCTTTCATCTGCAGCTCAATGGAATACTGCTCTCCCCTCTGGGCTGGTGCTCCCACCTCACACCTAGCTCGTCTTCATGCTGTTGAAACCAAAGCGTTCAGAATCATTGGAATCTCTCATGATGAAACTACCTCCGAGGGCCTTTCACTTACTCACCGCAAGCAGGTTGGTGGTCTTTCTGTCTTCTACCAACTCCTCTCCGCCTTGCTCCTCCAGCTCTCTCTGGGCTCTGTCCCCCAAATATTCCTAAAGGTCGCACAAGATCTGCCTGCAACCCTCTTATGGTTAAACTGCCAAAATCAAGACTCTCTGCTCACCTTCACTCTTTCATTCCTCTTTCCTCCCGCCTCTGGAACAAACTCCCCCACTCCCTTCAATACCACTCCTCCCTCCAGGTCTTTAAAACAGCTGTTCACCACCATCTCTTATCGTCCCCCATCCAAAACCTTGATCTTTTCTACCCCCGCTAACTTCACCCCAAATCCACTTTTTTGAAATACCAACTTCTTTCTTTCCTGGAAGTCCTTGGTGTCCTTGTGTTTATACATCTCCCATCCACCCCCCCCCCCTTCCCACGCCGCCTCCCTCCAAGCCCTCTCCCTCCCACACATTCCCGATGGCCCTGCTCTCAAATGTTGTGTTTATGTGCTTCCCCTTCTCTCCCCATCTTGTCTACCGCTCCCCTTTTTGTATACTTTGTTTGTCTGTTTGATTTGTTTGTGTGATAAATGTTGGCTCTTTCACAAGCCTCGATTATGTATACCAAAAAAAAAAAAAAAATAGTGAGCAAGGACTTTGGCAAAAGTGCTATTTTTTGTTTTTGGACTAAGCAATTAATTGATTAGTTGCTTAATTCGTATCGATTAATTGAGCACTTATTTATTTCCTTTCTCTTCTGGGCATTTTCACAGCTGTAAGGACGAAGGATGGGAACAGTGGTGAGTTTGAGGTGAAGGTGGGAATGCATCAGGGGTCGGTACTAAGTCCACTACTATTTGTAGCTGTGATGGAGGTGCTGGCAAAGAACGTAAAGGAGGGTTTACCATGGGAGTTGTTGTATGCAGATGATCTGGTGTTGATTGCGGAAAGTATGGATTGACTGAAGGAAAAGATGAACAAGTGGAAGGAATGTATGGAGACAAAAGGTCTGAAGGTGAATATCGGAAAGACGAAGGTGATGGCAAGTGGTAAAGCATGTAGTGAGGTGGAAAGAACTGGGAAGTGGCCCTGTGCTGTGTGTAGGAAGGGTGTCGGAGTGAACTCCATTCAATGTACAATGGGCGCTGAGTGGGTTCATCAAAAATGTAGTGGTCTGAGAGGGTCATTAACCAGTGTGGCAGCTACATTCAAATGTAAGGTGTGCACAGAGGGAGCTGCAGATGGAGGAAATGTTGAGTTGGATCTTGGAGATGGCGTGAAGCTGGAAGGTGTGAAAACATTTTTGCTACCTCGGAGACATGCTGAATGGAGAAGGTGGATCAGACTCGGCAACGGTTGCTAGAGTGAGATGTGCATGGAATAAGTTTTGGGAACTGAGTGGCGTGCTGATGAGGAGAGTGTCATTGAAGCTGAAGGGAAAGGTGTATGCTGCATGTGTGAGTAGTGTTATGATTTATGGGAGCGAGACATGGGTAATGAACGTAGAGCAGCAACGAAGGTTGGAAAGGGTGGAAATACGAATGGTTCGATGGATGTGCGGAGTATCGTTGAGAGAGAGGAAGACAAATGATGAATTGCGAAAGATGATGGGAATAGAGCCTGTGATTGATGTTGTGAAGAGGCACAGGTTGAGATGGTTTGGTCATGTGTTGAGGAAGGATGAAAGTGACTGGTTGAGAAGAGTGATGGAAATGAATGTAGAAGGAAGTAGAGGATGGGGAAGACCGAGAAAGACTTGGCTGAAGATGGTGGAAGAAGAAATGCAGGCAAGGGGGTTAACAAGGAGAGATGCAGAAAATAGGGCAAAATGGAGAAGATTGTCATGGGGACCGCAAAGCTAACCGCCGCTCTCGTAGGGAAAATGGCCTTTAAAATGCATGTTGTTGTTGTTTCTGGGCATTATCTCAGGCACATTTTGAGCTAGGAAGCTGATATTTGGACACGACAATGATCAAGTGATTTGGCTGTAAAGGCTATTTTTGATTTATTGATTAATCAATTAATTGATTAATTATTTGATTAATGACTTAATCAATTAATTTTTTTAAGTTACAGATTCGGATGAAATTGTGGTGGTTTAGGTATTCTATTAGCCAATTGATTAATTATTTAATTCTTTTATGATTAATATTTTATTTTTTTCATTATTAATCATTTCTTTATTTTCTTTCACATCTGGGCAATATCTCAGGCACCTTTGGAACTCGGAAGCTGATATTTGGTCATAACAATGACCAAGTGATTTGGCTATAAAGGATACTTTTGATTTATTGCTTAATCAATTAATCGATTAATTATTAATTTAATTAATTATTTTTTTCCCGATTAATGACTTATTTAATTAAGTTTCAAAAAGTTACAACTTCCGATGATGCACTGGTGGTTTAGGTATGCTATTACTCAATTGATTAAGAAAATATTTTATGATCATTATTTATTGATTTTAATTATGCAATTAATCAATCAATTATGGTATACCTCTTCTTCCCCATGCAGTCTCTATGAGCTGCATGGCGGTATTGCCGGGCGCCAAAGGCGCGTTTTTTTTTTTGGCTGTAAAGCAGAATTAGGCACTTGGCAAAAAACGCAAAAATAGCGTTTTTGCCAAAGCACTTGCTCACTATTGTTCCAAAATCTCAGCTTCCTAGCTCAAAGGATGGCTGAGATATCGCCCGGACAAACAAACGAACAAGAAACCGGAGTGAAAACTGAGTACTCCCTTTCAGCGTGCGCCATTTCAGCGCCTTCGGTGCCTGACAATGACGTCATGGAGCGCCTGGAGATGGCAAAGAAAAGGAGCGGTGCACAATAATAACTGAGTTATCTACTATAAATGGATGAGTTGTGTGTGTGTGTGTGTGTGTGTGTGCGTGTGTGTGTGTGTGTGTGTGTGTGTGTGTGTGGCATACGTTTTGTGTCTTAATTATGTACTATTGAAATGTACCTTTTAAACCTTTAGATTGCTGAGACCCCTTCGACCTTGGAAGACCCTTTAACACTTGAGACCAAAAAGACCCCAAGGACCCAAAAGACCCCCCCGAGGACCCAAAACACCCAGATGACCCAAAAGTCCCCAAGGACCCAAAAAATAATTGATGACCCAAATGTCCCCGATGACCCAAATCACCCAAAAGTCCCCGAGGACCCAAATCACCCAAAAGTCCCCAAGGACACAAAAAGTCATTGATGACACAAACGTCCCGAGGACACAAATCACCCAAAAGTCCCCAAAAAGCCCTTGATAAAACAAAAGTCCCTGCGGACCCAAATAACCCAAAAGTCCCCAAGGACACAAAAAGTCATTGATGACCCAAAAGTCCCGAGGACGCAAATCACCCAAAAGTCCCCAAAACGCCCTTGATAACCCAAAAGTCCCTGAGGACCCAAATAACCCAAAAGTCCCCAAGGACACAAGAAGTCCTTGATGACCCAAAAGTTCCCGAACACACAAAAGTCCCCAATGACCCAAAAGTCCTTGATGACCCAAAATACCCAGATGACCCAAAAGTCTCCGATGACCCAAAAGACCCCCCTGAGTCCGGCAGGCAGGTATGCTACAAGGCTGTGAAGACCAATGAAAATTTGGTACAACGGACCAACGGGCCCACTAGTTCCTCTAAGTGAAGCAGTGTAGTTTGCAGTGATGGTAATGGCTGTATCCAAAGGAAGGCAGAGGGGATGTGTCACGTGTCCCATGGATGTTCAAAATATACAAACAGTGTGAAGGTTTCGTCAGATGAATGTGGCATAAAGTTGAAACTACCTCTTATTGTGTTCTACTGTTTGTGTAGCGTAGGAAGGTGCAAGTACAAGGATGAGTTGGAAGAGTGAAATTGAAACCTAACATCAGCAAGTGTGCTATTAGGGGGGCAGGAGGCATAAGTGGAAACGCTATTCAAATAATTGAACTCATATTCACTATTAGTACACTTCACTGTGGTCACAGTAAACATGGAAATAGAAAATTAAATATCCTTTGGGAACCTACTATAAAGCATCCACACAGTGTGGACTCGAATGTCACACGGTATAACACATACCTCCACCAGGCTGAACAGTTTACGTTTCGTATCCCACTGATAGGCCGAAGAATCACTTAACAATATAGTATCTGGATCCGGATCTTCACCAAAATCTTATAAATCCGTCCTTGTTAGACTTCCAACCTGTCCACCAAGTTTTGTCTTAATCCGTTCATAACTTTTTGAGATATCCTGCTCACAGACAGACAAACAACCAGGGACAAATACATAACTTTGGTGGCACCTTCGGTGGTGGAGGTAAAAATAGTTTTATTACATAACTTTTTTTCATTTTTTACATTTAAGACAAAATAAAATTGAACTTTGCTGCACTACCAAATATATAAAACTGGTTCGATCCACTCAATCAATGACCATGGTAATAGGTACGTGGTTTTGTTTGATGACCTTGTGGCATGTCACTCCCTCTGCCAGTAAAGGCATGCACTTGGACTGTACATAAATAACAAGTTCAAAGTTCTCACTCATTCTTCATCTAATTGATCAATCTATCGACTTGCAGACTGCAAGCATGCCCCACTATCTGCAAGCATGTCTCACGTGTATATGTCCATTTCACCCAGAATGCAGGGGTGAAAGGATCACAATCTACTGTTTGCAGAAGCCTTTTACAGCAGAATTACAAAGGCTACACTGCAAGATGCAAAGCTCTCATCAGCACCAAAAATATAAAGTCTAGATTAGAATTTGCCAAGAAGTACAGAGGTGAGCTAGTGGGTTCTGGAACAAAGTTTCATGGACAGATGACACCAAGAGTCCAAGATAGACCTTTACCAAAGTGATGGAAAGGCGAAAGTGTGGTGAAAGGAAGGAACTGCATATGATCTAAAGCATACAACCTCATCTGTGAAGCATGGCAAAACAACACACATGTATGTATATATATATATATATATATACATATATATATATATATATATATATATATATATATATATATATATATATATACACATATATATATATATATATATACATATATATATATATATATATATATATATATATATATTTATATATATATATATATATATATACACACTACGTGACCAAAAGTATGTGGACACCCGAACAACGAACATATCATTCCAAAATGATGGGCATTAATATGGAGATGGTCCCCCCCCCCTTTGCTGCTATAACAGCCTCCACTCTTCTTGGAAGACTTTCCACTAGATGTTGGAATATTGCTGCAGGGATTTGCTTCCATTCAGCCACAAGAGCATTTGTGAGGTCGGGCACCGATGTTGGACGATCAGGCCTGGCTCGCAGTCGGCATTCCAATTCATCCCAAAGATGTTTGATGGGGTTGAGGTCAGGGCTCTGTGCAGGCCTGTCAAGTTCTTCCATACCGATTTCGACAAACCATTTCTGCATGGACCTCGCTTTGTGCACGGGGCCATTGTCATGCTGAAACAGGAAAGGGCCTTTCCCAAGCTGTTGCCACAAAGTTGGAAGCACACAATTGTCTAGATGTCATTGGAAAAGCGCTATACAAAATAAATGAATTATTATTATTATTATTATTGTATGCTGTAGAGTTAAGATTTCCCTTCAGAGGAACTAAGGGGCCGAGCCCGAACTATGAAAAACAGCCCCAGACCATTATTCCTCCACCAAACTTTACAGTTGGCACTTTGCATTTGGGCAGGTAGCCTTCTCCTGACATCCGCCAAACGCAGATTCATCTGTCAGACTGCCAGATGGTGAAGCGTGATTCATCACTCCAGAGAACACGTTTCCACTGCTCCAGAGTCCAATGGCGGCGAGATTTACACCACACCAGCCGACGCTTGGCTATTTGATCTTCATTTCAACAATATTGACAGATAAAGGTGACATAATATAACAAATATCATGAAACATTTACATTTTGTAGTCCATTGTATAATTTAAATAAACATAAATGCAAATTTCGCATGTGGAAAAAGTAAGTGCAGCCTTGGCTCTAATAGGTGGTATTGCCCCCTTTGGCAGAAACAACCTCAAGTAGGCGTTTCTTATAACTGTCTACCAGTCTCTGACATCGATTGGGAGAAATTTTTGCCCACTCCTCCATGCAGAATTCTTTCAGCTGTGCGATGTTTGAGGGGTTTCTTGTATGCACAGCTCGTTTCAAATCCCACCACAACATCTCGATGGGATTTAGATTCGGGCTTTGACTTGGCCATTCCAGAACCCTCCATTTCTTTCTTTTCAGCCATTCCTTGTTGGATTTACCAGTATGTTTAGGGTCATTGTCATGTTGCAAGGTCCACCTTCGGTTGAGCTTCAACACTCTGACAGATGGCCTCACATTATCCTCAAGCACCCTCTGGTACAATGAAGAATTCATAGTGGATTCTATGACAGTGAGCTGCCCAGGCCCTGATGCAGCAAAGCTGCCCCAAACCATAATATTTCCACCACCATGCTTTACAGTTGGTATCAGGTTCTTGTGGTCAAATGCTGTCTTTGGTTTTCACCAAACATGTCTTCTGGTACTGTGGCCAAATAGCTCTACCTTTGACTCATCTGTCCAGAGCACATTGTTCCAGAAGTGCTGGTCTGTGCCTAGGTGTTCATTGGCAAACTTTAGTCTTGCCCTGATGTTCTTTCTGGACAGCAAAGGTTTCCTCCTGGCATACCTCCCATGTAGATCAAATTTGTGCAGCCTCTTTCTAATGGTAGACTCGTGCACTTTGACATCAACAGTGGCAAGAGCTACCTGTAGGTCCCATGATGACATTCTGGGGTTCTTAGAGACTTCTTTCAGCATCTTGCGGTCTGCTCTCGGGCTGACCTTGCTTGGGTGGCCTGGCCTGAACAAGTTAGCAGTTGTTTGTAATCTTCTGCACTTGTAGATGTTCTTCCTGACAGTCGAATGATTGATTTCAAATTGTTTGGAGATCTTTTTAAATCCCTTCCCAGACTCGTAGGCATCTATAACCTTCTTTCTGAAGGCCTCAGAGAGCTCTTTTGATCTAGGCATGGTGACGCTGCACACTTCAACAACAAAGAGCAAACCAAACTAAATGTCTGAGGTTTAAATAAGACAGGTTCCTCCAAGATCCTCTCTGACGATGTTCTAATCATTTGCACCTGAGCTGGTGCACTTGATTCTAATTTTAGGTATTTGAAGTTGTGATAAATGTAGGGGTGTACTTACTTTTTCCACATGCGAAATTTGCATTTATGTTTATTTAAATTATATAATGGACGACAAAATGTAAATGTTTCATGATATTTGTTATATTATATCACCTTTATCTATCAATGTTGTTGAAATGAGGATCAAATAGCTGTATGTTGAAATATGTTGAAAAAGTCAAAACTTTACAGGGGGTGTCCTTACTTTTTCACGTGACTGTATATAATCAAGCACACAGCCATGCAATCTCCATAGACAAACATTGGCAGTAGAAAGGGCCGTACTGAAGAGGTCAGTGACTTTCAACGTGGCACTGTCATGGGATGCCACCTTTCCAACAAGTCATTTCGTCAAATTTCTGCCCTGCTCGAGCTGCCCTGGTCAACTGTAAGTGCAGTTATTGTGAAGTGGAAACGTCTTGGAGCAACAACAGCTCAGCCGCAAAGTAGTAGGCCACACAAGCTCACAGAACGGGAACGCCAAGTGCTGTGAAGCGCGTAGCGCGTAAAAATCGTCTGTCCTCGGTTGCAACACTCACTACCAAGTTCCAAATTGCCTCTGGAAGCAACGTCAGCACAACAACTGTTCGTCGGGAGCTTCATTAAATGGGTTTCCTTGGCCGAGCAGCCACACACAACCTAAGATCACCATGCGCAATGCCAAGCGTCGGCTGGTGTGGTGTAAATCTCGCCGCCATTGGACTCTGGAGCAGTGGAAACGTGTTCTCTGGAGTGATGAATCACGCTTCACCATCTGGCAGTCTGACAGATGAATCTGCGTTTGGCGGATGTCAGGAGAAGGCTACCTGCCCAAATGCAAAGTGCCAACTGTAAAGTTTGGTGGAGGAATAATGGTCTGGGGCTGTTTTTCATAGTTCGGGCTCGGCCCCTAAGTTCCTGTGAAGGGAAATCTTAACTCTACAGCATACAATAATAATAATAATAATAATTCATTTATTTTGTATAGCGCTTTTCCAATGAAATTCTAGACAATTGTGTGCTTCCAACTTTGTGGCAACAGCTTGGGAAAGGCCCTTTCCTGTTTCAGCATGACAATGGCCCCGTGCACAAAGCGAGGTCCATGCAGAAATGGTTTGTCGAAATCGGTGTGGAAGAACTTGACAGGCCTGCACAGAGCCCTGACCTCAACCCCATCAAACATCTTTGGGATGAATTGGAATGCCGACTGCGAGCCAGGCCTGATCGTCCAACATCGGTGCCCGACCTCACAAATGCTCTTGTGGCTGAATGGAAACAAATCCCTGCAGCAATATTCCAACATCTAGTGGAAAGTCTTCCAAGAAGAGTGGAGGCTGTTATAGCAGCAAAGGGGGGGGACCATCTCCATATTAATGCCCATCATTTTGGAATGATATGTTCGTTGTTCGGGTGTCCACATACTTTTGGTCACGTAGTGTGTATATATATGTAATATATATATTTGTAATATATATATTAGTGTAATATATATATATATATATATATAGTGTAATATATATATTTATATATATATATATATATATATATATATATATACACACTACGTGACCAAAAGTATGTGGACACCCGAACAACGAACATATCATTCCAAAATGATGGGCATTAATATGGAGATGGTCCCCCCCCTTTGCTGCTATAACAGCCTCCACTCTTCTTGGAAGACTTTCCACTAGATGTTGGAATATTGTTGCAGGGATTTGCTTCCATTCAGCCACAAGAGCATTTGTGAGGTCGGGCACCGATGTTGGACGATCAGGCCTGGCTCGCAGTCGGCATTCCAATTCATCCCAAAGATGTTTGATGGGGTTGAGGTCAGGGCTCTGTGCAGGCCTGTCAAGTTCTTCCACACCGATTTCGACAAACCATTTCTGCATGGACCTCGCTTTGTGCACGGGGCCATTGTCATGCTGAAACAGGAAAGGGCCTTTCCCAAGCTGTTGCCACAAAGTTGGAAGCACACAATTGTCTAGAATGTCATTGGAAAAGCGCTATACAAAATAAATGAATTATTATTATTATTATTATTGTATGCTGTAGAGTTAAGATTTCCCTTCACAGGAACTAAGGGGCCGAGCCCGAACTATGAAAAACAGCCCCAGACCATTATTCCTCCACCAAACTTTACAGTTGGCACTTTGCATTTGGGCAGGTAGCCTTCTCCTGACATCCGCCAAACGCAGATTCATCTGTCAGACTGCCAGATGGTGAAGCATGATTCATCACTCCAGAGAACACGTTTCCACTGCTCCAGAGTCCAATGGCGGCGAGATTTACACCACACCAGCCGACGCTTGGCATTGCGCATGGTGATCTTAGGTTGTGTGTGGCTGCTCGGCCAAGGAAACCCATTTAATGAAGCTCCCGACGAACAGTTGTTGTGCTGACGTTGCTTCCAGAGGCAATTTGGAACTTGGTAGTGAGTGTTGCAACCGAGGACAGACGATTTTTACGCGCTACGCGCTTCACAGCACTTGGCGTTCCCGTTCTGTGAGCTTGTGTGGCCTACTACTTTGCGGCTGAGCTGTTGTTGCTCCAAGACGTTTCCACTTCACAATAACTGCACTTACAGTTGACCAGGGCAGCTCTAGCAGGGCAGAAATTTGACGAAATGACTTGTTGGAAAGGTGGCATCCCATGACAGTGCCACGTTGAAAGTCACTGACCTCTTCAGTACGGCCCTTTCTACTGCCAATGTTTGTCTATGGAGATTGCATGGCTGTGTGCTTGATTATATACAGTCACGTGAAAAAGTAAGGACACCCCCTGTAAAGTTTTGACTTTTTCAACATATTTCAACATACAGCTATTTGATCCTCATTTCAACAACATTGATAGATAAAGGTGATATAATATAACAAATATCATGAAACATTTACATTTTGTCGTCCATTATATAATTTAAATAAACATAAATGCAAATTTCGCATGTGGAAAAAGTAAGTACACCCCTACATTTATCACAACTTCAAATACCTAAAATTAGAATCAAGTGCACCAGCTCAGGTGCAAATGATTAGAACATCGTCAGAGAGGATCTTGGAGGAACCTGTCTTATTTAAACCTCAGACATTTAGTTTGGTTTGCTCTTTGTTGTTGAAGTGTGCGGCGTCACCATGCCTAGATCAAAAGAGCTCTCTGAGGCCTTCAGAAAGAAGGTTATAGATGCCTACGAGTCTGGGAAGGGATTTAAAAAGATCTCCAAACAATTTGAAATCAATCATTCGACTGTCAGGAAGAACATCTACAAGTGCAGAAGATTACAAACAACTGCTAACTTGTTCAGGCCAGGCCACCCAAGCAAGGTCAGCCCGAGAGCAGACCGCAAGATGCTGAAAGAAGTCTCTAAGAACCCCAGAATGTCATCATGGGACCTACAGGTAGCTCTTGCCACTGTTGATGTCAAAGTGCACGAGTCTACCATTAGAAAGAGGCTGCACAAATTTGATCTACATGGGAGGTATGCCAGGAGGAAACCTTTGCTGTCCAGAAAGAACATCAGGGCAAGACTAAAGTTTGCCAATGAACACCTAGGCACAGACCAGCACTTCTGGAACAATGTGCTCTGGACAGATGAGTCAAAGGTCGAGCTATTTGGCCACAGTACCAGAAGACATGTTTGGTGAAAACCAAAGACAGCATTTGACCACAAGAACCTGATACCAACTGTAAAGCATGGTGGTGGAAATATTATGGTTTGGGGCAGCTTTGCTGCATCAGGGCCTGGGCAGCTCACTGTCATAGAATCCACTATGAATTCTTCATTGTACCAGAGGGTGCTTGAGGATAATGTGAGGCCATCTGTCAGAGTGTTGAAGCTCAACCGAAGGTGGACCTTGCAACATGACAATGACCCTAAACATACTGGTAAATCCAACAAGGAATGGCTGAAAAGAAAGAAATGGAGGGTTCTGGAATGGCCAAGTCAAAGCCCGAATCTAAATCCCATCGAGATGTTGTGGGGGGATTTGAAACGAGCTGTGCATACAAGAAACCCCTCAAACATCGCAAAGCTGAAAGAATTCTGCATGGAGGAGTGGGCAAAAATTTCTCCCAATCGATGTCAGCGACTGGTAGACAGTTATAAGAAACGCCTACTTGAGGTTGTTTCTGCCAAAGGGGGCAATACCACCTATTAGAGCCAAGGCTGTACTTACTTTTTCCACATGCGAAATTTGCATTTATGTTTATTTAAATTATACAATGGACTACAAAATGTAAATGTTTCATGATATTTGTTATATTATGTCACCTTTATCTGTCAATATTGTTGAAATGAAGATCAAATAGCTGTATGTTGAAATATGTTGAAAAAGTCAAAACTTTACATGGGGTGTTCTTACTTTTTCACGTGACTGTATATATACGTAGTGTGTTTAAAAAGTATCCGACCTTTATTTTTCGTGCGTAAAAAAAAAGAAGCTAGGGAGGCGTTGATTGGTGCACGTATGTAGGCGATCCTAATGCACACGCGTGAATTCTTTCCCACCTGCCGAAGCTGTCATTCGACGGCAGACCGCCGATGAGTGAGGACATGTAAGTGAGCGCCGTCGGATTTTCGTTTTTGACAAAATGACGGAAAAACTTGAACAACCCTACTGCATCAAATTTTGTGTTTTTTGGCCTCGGGGATGTTGGATGCTTCCATTGTGATGACTGCAACTTGGTTTCTGGGTCGTACCCATAAACCCAGGACTCATCGCCAGTGATCACTGTGTTGAGGAAGCTGGGATCGCTGTTCACAGTCTCCAGCATGTCCTGTGCTATCTCCAAACGGAGTTGCTTCTGCTCAATCGTTAGCAGCTTTGGTACGAACTTCGCTGAGATTCTCCTGAAGCCCAAATCCTCCTTCATAATGGAATGAACGGTGTTGAATCTTGCGGATCGTTTCCACTTGGGAATCGCCAAGCTTTACACAAAATTTGATGCATTAGCGTTGTTCAAGTTTTTCCGTCATTTTGTCAAAAACGAAAATCCGACGGCGCTCACTTACATGTCCTCACTCATCGGCGGTCTGCCGTCGAATGACAGCTTCTGCAGGTGGGAAAAAATTCACGCGTGTGCATTAGGATCGCCTACATACGTGCACCAATCAACGCCTCCCTAGCTTCTTTTTTTTTATGCACGAAAAATAAAGGTCGGATACTTTTTGAACACAGTAGTATTGTAACGAATTTGAGAAAGTATAACGAATGTGAGAATTATGGTTTTGTTGTGTGTAAATGTCACCCTCCGTAATGTAAAGAAAGGTCGAAGCTCGTCCTCTTAGTTAATTCCATAAACCTACACGCAGGGCACCATATATCCTTTTAAATAGTTATTCCCTTATTCTATGTAGTTTAAGGCTGTGTTTCCCAATAGTTTGACTCTCCATTGCACCGAATTAAATAAGGATAGGTCCCATCCTCAACGTGCCAGATTAACCACTTTGCGGCAAACTCCAACAGGCACTTTGCTGCATCACCGCCATTGTGCACGTGGTGAAAATCGGGGAAGAAGGGTGTGGCCCCCGCCTCGTCATTGTGAGGGGGGAGGAGTCAGCCCCGCGCGAGGAACAAGGCGTGGCTTTGCCAACGCCTCATCAAGGGGTCGGGATCGGTGAGCCCTCGCGACCAATCAGGGCCGAGGCGAGCTCACCGAGAGGCATTTCCAATGGCGGGTGGGTTGATCCCAAAAGCACGAATAAAACGGTTCGCACGAGGTTTAATAGGAGAGAAAAAGAGAAGCGAACTGGCAAGCCCGAGTGGAGGAACATGAGAGAGACCGGAGCAGCTTTGGAGAGCGCACGGTGCACAGGAGGAGCTTCGCCGCACAGTTTGGAACCGCGGCGGTTTGATGATCGCAGCTCGAATCTTGACGGCGGCTGTCCGCTTCCAGCCCGACCAATCCCCGCTGAACCTTCCTCTCCCGCCAAGCCATCCACCTCCAGCGATTCGTTCCTGCCATCATTTCCCCGTGTAAGTGTGAATGTTCGTCTGTCATACACGTTGTCCTGGGGTTTATTAATTAAGACTGTTAATAGGTAAGCTAATGATTTCACTGTGTCTCCTGCTCCTTCCATTTCCCTGTACTAGGGCATGCCCGTACTATATATATATCTAAAATTATATCCCCCCCCTCTATTTACATGAAATGATTTGGTCCAAAGCGAACGGCTTGCGAGTACGGTGACAATCCCCCCCCCCCCCCTCTATTTACATGAAATGGTTTGGTCCAAAGCGAACGGCTTGCGAGTACGGTGACAATCCCCCCCCTCTATTTACATGAAATGGTTTGGTCCAAAGCGAACGGCTTGCGAGTACGGTGACAATCCCCCCCCTCTATTTACATGAAATGGTTTGGTCCAAAGCGAACGGCTTGCGGAGTTTGGTAAAGAAATCGCCATAGCTCGGTAACTACTTGTCCGATTAATATGAAACCTTGAAAAGGCACATCCTCAGGTCCCCAGCAATATACCTGGCAAATTTCAAGTATATCGGACCCGTGGTTGTCGAGAAACAGCGGTCACAGACAAACATACAAACATACAAACATACAAACATACAAACATACAAACATACAAACATACACACAGAGATTACTGGAATTATAGATAGATATAACCTTGACTGCTCTTTTTGCTTTGGCTTGTGTAAATAATTAATAAAGCCTGTTATTCCTCCGTACTTCTTCTTCTTCTTCACATTCGGTCGCTTTAGAGGTTTCCCAATTGGATGTACGCGGCGCGATTCGGCCAACGAATAAATCGGGTCTAGTCATTGGTAACCGGCTCACAGTGCAGGCCGCTTCGCTCGGCGCAACTAATCCATTAGGCTGCGACCGTGAGCGGGGGAGTATTTCCTCGCGTGTCGGGGAGCGCTGGTATTTTAATAGGTCATAGGATGGTTTAGGCCTAATACCCTACCCAGCATCGACCGGCCGTGGCGTCATACCCCCCAGGACCACGTCGGTCAGTCATATAAGCGAGGGGACTAATCCCCCCTTGGTAAGTGGGGAAGGCCGACGTTGGATTCCGTAACAATTGGTGTCAGGAGCGAGGTTCGAACCCGAAGCGCGCTTAATGCGCTCAAAATTACGAGCGGCCGAAATTTTGTTTAACATCCCAAATTGAGTCGTGCCATGGACAATCAAGGCGATCGGATGCAGGTGGGTGAGTTAGAGATAGAAGGGGTAGAGTCGACCCAGGACCCCAGGGAAATGTATATGGGGGAGAGGGAAGAGGAGAACAGTGAGGATGTGGTTGCGGGGGTATCAGGTGCGCAAGATGGCGCCCTCGTGCACGTGGTTGCAGAAGAACAAAATGGCGGCGCCGCCGGGGTCAAGCCCGCGGTGGCGGCTGGGGCCGCTGTGCCAATCGGGTTTGATTTTAGTTGATTCCTGACCCAAATGGATGCAAAGATGGATAGAATGAGGGACGAAGCACGGGGTACTAGTGCCCAAATTGGGAAGTTAGACAGCAAATTGGAGGGTTTAGACAATAAATTTGAGGGTTTAGACAATAAATTTGGGGGATTAGAAAACCAAATCGGGGGGCTCGAAGGTAAATTGGGGGGCCAACTAGAGGACATGGGTAATCAAATTTGGGAAGTGAAGAATGGGTTAACGGGGTTGGAAAATAGAATGGATGCCCACGAGAACCAGATGGAAGGAATGAAGAATGGGTTAGGGGGGTTAGAAAACACAATGGACGACAAATTGCGGGAAGTAGGGGAGCAATCCGCCCGGGAAATCAAACGGATGGGGAACCAGATAGAGGAGGTGAAAATCGGGTTGGAAGGTAAACTGGATGCTCAGAGGGATGAATTGGGACAGATGAAGGCGGCATCTACTAAAGAAATGGAGGAGATAGGGGAGGAAATAAGACGAGGTGTAAGCGAGGAGGTCTCGGGGGTACGCGAGGAGGTAAAGCGAGGTGAGAAGCGTATGGAGAAAGAGGTTAGGAATAATACGGCTAGGTTACAGGGGGGCATAGAGGACCTGACACGGGGAGTAGAGCAGCTGACGGTGGGACAAAAGGAATTAGTGGATCAAGTGGAAAAGAACACTGCGGTACTAGGAGGGTTGAAAGCGACACAAAAAGAACTCAAAAATGAATTAATAGCGACAAAGAGGGAATGTCAGATGGTACGTGAGGGACTGACGAGGTTGGACGAGGTGACGGAGGCAATAGAGACGAAGGACCGGGAGGTGAGGACGCACATAGAAACGGTCAAGGTGGCCTTAGAGGACGAAATTGAGGAGACGCCTAAAGAAAGGTCGAAGCTCGTCCTCTTAGTTAATTCCATAAACCTACACGCAGGGCACCATATATCCTTTTAAATAGTTATTCCCATATACTATGTAGTTTAAGGCTGTGTTTCCCAAAAGTTTGACTCTCCATTGCACCGAATTAAATAAGGATAGGTCCCATCCTCAATGTGCCAGATTAACCACTTTGCTGCAAACTCCAACAGTCACTTTGCTGCATCACCGCCATTGCGCACGTGGTGAAAATCGGGGAAGAAGGGTGTGGCCCCCGCCTCGTAATCGGGGGGGGGGGGGGGGGAGTCAGCCCCGCGCGAGGAACAAGGCGTGGCTTTGCCAACGCCTCATCAAGGGGGTGGGATCGGTGAGCCCTCGCGACCAATCAGGGCCGAGGCGAGATCACCGAGGGGCGTTTCCAACGGCGAGTGGGTTGATCCCAAAAGCACGAATAAAAGGGTTCGAGCGAGGTTTAATAGGAGAGAAAAAGAGAAGCGAACTGGCAAGCCCGAGTGGAGGAACGTGAGAGAGACCGGAGCAGCTTTGGAGAGCGCACGGTGCACAGGAGGAGCTTCGCCGCGCAGTTGGAACCGCAGCGGTTTGATGATCGCAGCTCAAATCTTGACAGCGGCTGTCCGCTTCCAGCCCGCCCGATCCCCGCTGAACCTTTCTCTCCCGCCAAGCCATCCACCTCCAGCGATTCGTTCCTGCCATCATTTCCCCGTGTAAGTGTGAATGTTCGTCTGTCGTACACGTTGTCCTGGCGTTTATTAATTAAGACTTAATAGGTAAGCTAATGATTTCACTGTGTCTCCTGCTCCTTCCATTTCCCTGTATATAACCTTGACTGCTCTTTTTGCTTTGGCTTGTGTAAATAATTAATAAAGCCTGTTATTCCTCCGTACTTCTTCTTCTTCTTCACATTCGGTCGCTTTAGAGGTTTCCCAATTGGATGTACGCGGCGCGATTTGGCCAACGAATAAATCGGGTCTAGTCATTGGTAACCGGCTCACGGTGCAGTCCGCTTCGCTCGGCGCAACTAATCCATTAGGCTGCGACCGTGAGCGGGGGAGTATTTCCTCGCGTGTCGGGGAGCGCTGGTATTTTAATAGGTCATAGGACGGTTTAGGCCTAATACCCTACCCAGCGTCGACCGGCCATGGCGTCATAACCCCCAGGACCACGTCGGTCAGTCATATAAGCGAGGGGACTAATCCCCCCTTGGTAAGTGGGGAAGGCCGACGTTGGATTCCGTAACAATATATATATATATATATATATATATATATATATATATATATATATATATATATATATATACATATATATATATATATATATATATATATATATATATATATATATATATATATATATATATATATATATATATATATATATATATATATATATATATATATATATATATATATATATATATAGTGTAACGGTTTTGAGAAGTGTAACGGTTTTTGAGAAGTGTAACAATTTTGGAGGAAGTGTAACGAATGTGAAAACGTTACAATGTGAACGTTACAAAAGTATGGTAACACCCTGGTAATGTAAATAATGGTCGCAGCCATCCTCCTAGTTAATTCCATGAAACTTACACGCAGGTCACGATATATCTTTTTAAATAGTGTATTTCCTTATTCCATGTAGGCTAAATCTGTGTTTCCCACTAGATTGACTTTGCATTGTATCAAACAAAATAAGAGTAGGCCCTTGCAATTTCCCCAAACATCTCCGCTTTCCAAAGTTCCTTTCAAAAGGGTGCGAGTTGTGTTCAATCCCGCAAGCCGCCATTGCCCATGTGCTAATCTCGGAGAAGAAAGGCGTGTCTCCACCTCGTCATAGAGGGGAGGAGTGAGCCAGAGGGTCGCATGGCCAATCAGCACCGCGGTGAGCGAACCGGTAGGCGTGCCCTCGCAGCCGGCGGCTTGATTCCGCCCCGAGTTATAAAAGCGACTGTAAGGGACTGCTTTAGAAGATGACCTGGGAGATGAGCGAAGAGGCGGCACCAAGAGGAGCGGTGAGATGCGAAACGCTCCAAGCCAAAGAGGAGAGGTACTCGGCAAGGAAACCAGCTTTGGAGAGACGCGCTGAAAGGAGGGAGACGGCTCCACCAGAAGAAGAGGAGCAGGTGTGCCGAACCAGCGCGTGACGTCTACAGCAGCGGATACGCGACGGAGGGTTTTCCCGCCAAAAACCGCGAGGAATTGAGAGCTGCTGCCTCCGACCTTGCCTCCCTCTCAAGCAATCCACCTCAAGCCCTACCTGCCTGCAATATCCCCTGTGTAAGTGTGAACGTCCTGTCCTACTCGTTGTCTTGGGATTAAGTAAATTGAGTAGAATAAGCTAACGATGCACTGTGTGACTGCTTTTTCCATCCATTGCTTGTATATAATTTTGGTCGCTCTTCCTTTTTGCTTGTGTGTGTATAATAAATCTGTTCTTCCTCCGTACTCTGTCTTTTTCTCTTTTCCTTCTCTTTCGGTCACTTTAGAGGTTTCCCGATTGAATATCTGCGGTGCGATCTGGTCAACGTCGGGTGGAATCGGGTTCTAATCGGGGAGTAACTGTTCGGACGCGGTAATACCAAACCGCTCGGTAAAATAACATCTAAAACCGCGTCTGTAACAATATATATATATATATATATATATATATATATATATATATATATATATATATATATATATATATATATACATACATACATATATACACACACACGCACGCACGCACACACATAATGCACATGCATGCACACACCACACACACACCCACAAATACTAGACAACGCAGGACCTGAACTTTGACATCAGACATACATAGCACATTAGCACTTTACCTTGGGGAAGTAACTTCCTGGTGTACTCTGCGTGCTTTCTCTCCGCATTTTACAAATAAATGTGCACTCCCCAATCCCCACTCTCCATTTCCCCTTTTTTTTTTTTCTCCTTTTTTTTTTTGTATACATAATCGAGGCTCGTGAAAGAGCTAACATTTATCACACAAACAAATCAAACAGACAAAGAACCAAAGTATATAAAAAGGGGAGCGGTAGACAAGATGGGGAGAGAAGGGGAAGCACATAAACACAACATTTGTGAGGGACATCGGGAATGTGTGGGAGGGAGAGGGCTTGGGGGGAGGCAGCGTGCGAAGGGGGGGGGGGGGGGGGAGAGAAGTATAAACACAAGGACACCAAGGACTTCCAGGAAATAAGTTGGTATTTCAAAAAAGGAGGATTTGGGGTGAAATTAGCGGGGGTAGAAAAGATCAAGGTTTTGGATGGGGGAAGATAAGAGATGGTGGTGAACAGCTGTTTTAAAGACCTGGAGGGAGGAGTGGTATTGAAGGGAGTGGGGAGTTTGTTCCAGAGGCGGGACAAAAAGAGGAATCAAAGAGTGAAGGTGAGCAGAGAGTCTTGATTTTGGCAGTTTAACCATAAGAGGGTTGCAGGCAGATCTTGTGCGACATTTAGGAATATTTGGGGGACAGAGCCCAGAGAGAGCTGGAGGAGCAAGGCCGGAGAGGGGTCGGTAGAAGACAGAAAGACCACCAACCTGCCTGCGGTGAGGAAGTGAAAGGCCCTCAGAGGGAGCTTCATCACGGGAGATTCCAATGATTCTGAACGCTTTGGTTTCAACAGCATGAAGACGAGCTAGGTGTGAGGCGGGAGCACCAGCCCAGAGGGGAGAGCAGTATTCCATTGAGCTGCGGATGAAAGCCTTGTATGTGGTGAGGTGTGCCAAGGAAGGACTTCGCATGAAGGAGGATGCCCAGTCGGCGACTGGCTTTGGAGGCCAGATTTGAAATGTGGTTTTCCCAGGAAAGATCATGGCAGATAGTGAGACCCAAAAGCTTGAGTGACAGAACTTCTTGGAGAGGCTTATTCAGAAAGTGGATGGGAGGGTTGTCCAGTCGGTCTTTTCGGAGAGACATCGTAAGAGTGTGAGATTTGTCAGGATTGAAAGACATGTTCCACTTGTTTGCCCAGTCAGTGATTTTGTCCAGGGCTGCAGAGAGTGAGGAGGCTGCAGACTGCCGATCTGAGGGATGAGGAATGGAGTGGCAGAGAGTGGAGTCATCAGCAAAGAGATAGAGAGGATTTTCAAGAGAGTCGGAGAGATCATTGACAAAGACCAGAAAAAGCACAGGGCCCAGAACACTGCCTTGGGGAACTCCAGCCTGAACAGGAAGAGGAGATGAGAGAAACCCATTCAGGGCCACACGTTGACTACGACTAGAGAGGAGGTCCGCCAGCCATGCGTGGAGATTTCCATGGATACCAAAGGAGGAGAGTTTGGTGAGCAGAACGGGGTGCAGACCATATCGAAGGCACGTGATATGTCGAGGGAGACAGCTCTAATTTCCTGTTTGGCATTGAGGACCTCCATCCATTGTTGAGACAGCAGAAGCAGCATGTCCAGAGTAGAGTGACCTGGTCTGAAACCAAATTGATGATCAGAGATCAAGCCATTGGAGAAGAGGAAAGATTTCATATCCGAAGCAATGATGGATTCCATGACTTTGCTGATAATTGGGAGAAGGCTGATTGGTCTGTAGTTGCTAGGATCTGTTTTTGCACCTGTTTGGTGTATAAAGAGGTTATGTTGGCTGATTTCCAAGCAGATGGCAGTTGACCTTGAGCAAAATAGAGGGTGAAGAGAACAGAGAGAGGGAGTGAAAGAGCGGAAGAACAGGATTTTAGGACCCGTGGGCTGATGCCGTCAGGTCCAGTTGCAGAATCAGAGTCGAGGGTTGACAGAAACTTTTCCACCTTGTCAGGAGGAAAGGACACGGAGTCCAGGAGCAGCTGGGTACGACTGGGTACGGTGGGTACAGAGAGGGATGGGTTTGGGACACAAGATTTAGAGGCAAACACAGAGTTGAGGCATTCAGCTTTTTCACGTGCGGAAAAAGCTGTGTGTCAGCTCTGTAGCCGTTTGAGGTAAGGGAGGGGATGGAGGTGGAACAAACACCAGAAACAGATTTGACCAGACGCCACCAGGATTTGGAAGAGGGATATAAGATAAGATAAGAATTTGATTTGTGAAAGATAAGAATTTGATAAGAATTTGATTTACACTTTCCTCCATTGTCAGTTTGTGAAAGATGGCTGCTGTACACATCACGTGCAGGAAACTTAGGTGTCACCAAAGCACTTTTACATGAAAAACAAGAGTATTCAAAAGCAATGAGGGAATCAGCACAATATTTGTCATTTGAACATAATATCACAATATTGATTGCAACAAACCGTAAACGTCAGGAATGCTAAACTTACCAGTTGTGGTGAACACAATAATTATGTATTTGAAACTTTCTTCATTCAAAGTTTTACAAAGTAAATTATTAGCAAGTAATAATTGCTAACCACACCGTGATAGTACGTTGAGCAATTTTATGCAATCTAAAACATTGGACTCTGACATCTAAAAAACAAAAACTGGGCAGGAGATCAACTTTAGCAAAACTCAATATATTTCCAAGGTTTTTATATTGCATAAAAGTTAATAAGGAAATAACACAAAAATATCTTTACAACATTTCCACACAATATACATCCAGTTAATTGATTTTAACTTCCGAGACTTTTTTAAAGGTTTATCAATCATAGAAGGTTCTAAGTAAAAAATATTTTGTCATTTAAATAATAGTGGCATCAGGCAAAATAAAAATAAAACACAAACAAACACGCTGTGGATGTTGTTTGATCTGTTTTAACAAAGCAACATTTGCAGCACATTGTAATAATCGCAGCGACATCTATCAATGGATAAATAACAGAACCATCACTGGATAAATAATATCTGCATTATCTGTGCATTCTGTTGAAAAGTTTTTCACACAAAACATTGAAAAGTTTTTTTGCATCGCACAAAACCTTTTCCAAAAGAATCACAGAGATCAATTGGAAAGAGCACCACTGTGTGCGAGTACGCATTGGACGACGTTAAACCGGTAAAAAGAAACGCGCTGCTTAAAAAACAAAGTGTCGACTTGGAGTTTGATGTCTACAGCACCTGCCCTTCAGATGGACAGCTTAAGCTGGGTGTCTCGTCTCCTAGGACTAGTTGGTGGACTTTAAAGATCCCACGGTGTCCTTCGTGAAGTGTAGGCGAGTTATCGCTAGCACCCTGAAAAAAATTCCAAATTCCTGTCACTTTCAGTCGAACGTCAGGCCTGGCCAGCCGATTCGTGACAGACTTGGCTCAAAAAAGTTCCCTAGCCAACCCTTTAAAGAAGGTGGGAATAATTGAGGTCGTTAAAGAAGAAGTAATCTTGGAGTTAAATCTGGCAAGGGATATAAATTAAACACGATTCGAGGCGTGAGATTCTTGTAGGAGCACTCCTATATAGATGAAGGATCTTTTAGAGTTTTGCTCTGTACAAACAATTCATCCACGTCTTATACTTTCAAAACTTTGTCTTCAGCTTGTAGAGAAATAATGTGGCTCTTACTCAAAGTTGCCAACATGTGTAAATGTATGAATCCCAGAACATCTTGTTATATGCTTTCCCCCACAAAGTTTGCCATTTCAGTAGTTCCTTGAGGGTCAACAAGGCAAGGATACGAAGTCATCTATTTTCAATCTTTCCCAACATTATGAAATATCTGATAATCCCATCCTCTCTGACATGTATGTAATATATTTATGGCCCCGAATGCAACACTAATTCACAACGATTCCTTTGGCCATGGTTCTTGTTCATTCTTTGACACATTTTCCCGCTGTGATATCCACTGCAGACTGATCTTCATTCAAAAGAAACCCACAAATGACGTCACCAGCATATGTGGATACTTCATCCCATTTTGTGCCAATTGCTTTGGCTTCGGATCTCTACGAGGAGGATGCATATGTGTGTGGTCGTCGATCATGCACTTGTGTTTGGAAACACACATTGCCTTTCCTACCTGATAACTTTCATTCGTTCGTCACAAATCGGATTTGGTGTCGTGGAATCCCAAACACCTTAATGGTGTTGAATTTTGAGGTTGGAGAATTTGAAGTGCAGGTGGCATGAAGAAGATAGGATTTTTAGATAAAGAGGTGTGAATTGTGTGTCTCTCCCATGACCTTCGGACACAACTAAAGTTCTGGACCCGCTGTTTGGAGATGTTCTGGGGTTCAAGGGTCGAAACCTCAATGTTGAATGATACCCAACTGATGATTTGGATGGTCTCCGAATGAGGCGCTCCTCAGTAACCTGAAGATTTTTTTTTCAGACTTCTCCATCTCTGTGTGCATCTAATTCTGATATAAAACAGCTCAATTCAACGTCCCTCATGCACAAAGGTAAGACATTGTCTTGAATTTTTGCGTCACAATGTCTTGAATTGCGGTGCAGTGCAAAAAGAGTGTGAAGTGAAGGAAACCAAGTTAATACTGAGCTTAAGAATGAAGGAGGCTCTCGGCAGGAAGTCACAACATTCCGTCAAGTCACATAATATTAAAGTTTAGTGGACACAGAGAAAAATATTAAGGCAGATTTACAATTTTGGCAATTAAAAAAATAAACATTTGTCACAGAAACCAGATGTTAGTAATTCAATGCATTTATGACTTACGTAGTTACCATGGTGACAAAGACAATGAGATGTTATTTAGCACATGCTTGGATTATGAACTTGGCTCTACAAGGCCGATGATAAATTGAACAGCACAAAATTATCGCAGAGCCGGCATGAAAAAAAGCACAGTTGTTGCTCTTCTGTGATGTATAAAAACCTGCTATCATATTTAAATAGTCTGAGAAGGTAAACAAGGCAAGAAGTGAGAAAGGACTCATTTACTAAGCCCTCGAGTGGCTCAAAGCAAATGGTGTAATGCAAAAACAACCTCAACTTTGAAAGAATGCACCAAGCATGAATGGGGCTGGGTGAGAATAAAATGACTAAACTTTGCCCTGGGAGATGTAGGATCTTCAAGCAAGTGGTTTCTTTTACAACTTAAAGTTATTTGGCTGAAGGAGGTTTTTGGGGGAGTTCAACTGTGGCAGTGGATGTGTGCAAGTTTAGATTTCAGTGATCATTATGATTATGGATTATGATTACAGTATAATGATTATTTGTCATAAATGGATGCCAAACTGCTGCTTTAATATTCGGCTAGGTGTTAAGAAGTTTAAGTCGGGAAAAGCTTTTGTAATGTAATATAAACAATATATAGGTAGTGGACAAAAAATGGAAACACCAATGTAAAGTCACTTAGTAGGGCATTGGGCCACCACGTACGGCCAGTACGGCGGCCTGTATGGGCCGTGGCATAGAGTTCACCGGCGTCTGGAATCCTACAGGAAGGATGCGGCAGCATTCTTCCACGAGAAAGTCAAACAACACACCTGTTTGATGGAGGTGGAAAATGCCGTCTAAGGCATCATTGCAGAATATCCCATAAATGCTCGATTGGGTTCAGATCTGGTGACTGAGATGGCCATGACATATGGATACCATCAGTGTCATGCCCATCAATCCATTGGACAACCACAAGTGCTCTGTGGATGGGGAAATTGGGAGGATCTCCTATTGCAGCCATGCTTGCCAAAATTATATGCAACCATGCCTGTGCAGCATTTTATACATGACCCTAAGCATGCTGGGATGTTATTTGCTTAATTAAAATATGGGCCACACTTGTGTGGAAGCCGTTGCTTGGTGTCCCTCATACACCAAGGTGTTTCCATTTTTTTTGTCCACTACTTGTAGTTCATGCATACAGCATTTAAACATCAATGTGAATGTGCTGTCAGTGATTGTTTATTCCTTACCCTGTAACCTCCTACACCCCCTCCTCCAACACACTCCAAACAATAAAGAAGAATAAAACACCCTGGTGGTGTTCCTGTGCCTTCCCCACTGTTCTCATCTCCAGTACCCGCTCCCCCATGAAAATAAGTCAATAAAACTGGTAGCTTTAACGAATGTGCTGTTTTAAAGCGAAAGTATGATGGGCCAAATGGCCTCCTTCAGTGTCCAAGTTCCTTATAATGTCCCAAAAATTATCAGTGGCCAGCCAGTTCACTGACCACACATAAGGGTGGGTTATCAGCAAGTTCATAGCCTGACATAAAAGGCCAACAACCGAAATTAACAAAATAGCTGTATTTCTACCGTTTGTTTGTTTAAAAAACAAACTTCTACTGAACAGTCACCTTGATGTTCTACTTATATGTTAGGCCACGTACTTATTGATCAATCCTCCATAAATCTTAATGTTTTGACAAAAAGATGATTTTATTTCCAGTCTCCTTGGATTTACAGGTTAAGCACCACGAAGCTAATAGAGCACCTCAAGCTTATGTTAATCGTGCCTGTACTTATCATTGAATGTATTTGTAATATCATGCAATTCCAACACTTTGGTTTGTTTTTTTCTTTAACCAGCAATGCTGAAAGAGTAACATCAATCACGGACTTAGAGGTTAAATCATTGCCATAAGGTAAAGAGTTTGGCATTTACTATCACACCTGTCTTGCACAGCGATGGAGCACAAGAGACGAGTAGCTCGGAAACATTCTTTCTGTAATAAGGCAGAGATGTGCTGCTGTGGGTTTGATTGTACATTATAAGCAGTCCATACCTACTGTGCCTGCCTCCAGCAACTTGCGCTGCAACGTGTAAAAAAACAGAACAAAAGGAACGCAGCCGCAAAAGCTCAACTCCTGAGGCAGTGATTGGCTGATACCTTTCTGGCCAAATCCATCTCCTAGAAGACGCTTGGCCAGCTTTGCGTCCGCTTGTGTTTCGCACAAGGCATTTTCGCACAAGGTCGCCCACAATGGGGAGGCAAGCAAAGAAAATGCTGAAGCAATCCCATGGAGAATTGGACAAAGTACAAGATGCAGGGCATTCCACAATGTCCAGGCTCGCCAGGTGTTGTGCCCCTTCCTGAACAGCCTTGCTGTAAGTTCCGATACGTCCGGCATCTATTGATCGCTGCACTGCCAGAGTTCGAATCCAACCTTCGAAAGTTGCATCGCAGTAGTAAGTGCAGTGCTCTGTAAATCCGGCGTGAAAAGTCAAGAGTGGCCCGCTGCTCTGTTTTTCATCTTACTCCTGCAAGGCACAAACGAGGAATATTGACACAAGCTTTAACAAATTGTTCCTCTAGAGAAGTATACGAAGACAGAAGGTGAAGAGATTCAAGGAATGATCTCATAATATCGATGTTTTATGATAAAATCAATTGCATCACCAAAAATTACCAAGGTCCATATTACAAGTCTACAATATTCTCTGCTTTACGATTGATACAGCTTTGGGTTTTCTATACATTCTTCTTCAGCTATCCCTAGAGTCGATGAGGATAATCTTCCATGGTGATTTTATCTGAGGGTCCATAGATGACTGATGAGGCCAATCCAGGATTATAAGACTCTATCAGAATTCAGGCACATGTTTCCAAATGGCAATGGTGGCCCATGTTGTTATTACCTTGTGCACGCAACACAAAAACTGGGTCTAAGCAATTGGTTCACTTCTGTTTGTCCATCCGTCCGTCCAAAAACGTCAGTTTATGATCGTGGAACAATTTTATTTCAATTAAATGTTATATTTTGAACACAAATCGGAAAACGAACCTGTAGTTTAACAGTAATTTGGCTCTGAATTTGTCCCGATCGCACATGTGAAAGGAGGAATAAGATAATCTTTTTACTGTCTACCTGTCTGGCAGTGAAACAAAAAATCATTCCAAACAGGAAACTTACTGTTTCAAGGATGTTATAAAGGACACAAACAACAGCCATAAAGAACTGTTGTAATATGTTAGATAAGGTGGCCTAATAGCCACCTAATGGCCTAATGGTGGCCACCTAGCCACCTAATGCCACCTAATGGTGGCCTAATAGCATTGTTCATCAATGGCGTTAAACATCTGGAATCATTTTTCGTATACGGCCTTTATAATATTTATTTTATTAAAATGTAATTACATACTTGCACACTGTGTTGGGTAAGGTGTTATATGAGCTATCTGGTTGTTGTTGTTGTTGTTGTTGTATATTCCCAGACAGTTCTCTTGAACAGGCCCATGACATGGAGACAGCCGGTCGATCTTGCAGGAGCGACACAGAGATCCCTCACATCCAGGATGGTGTACCCCGCCTTCACAAAGTCAAGGCCATGACAGAGTTAGAGAGAGAGAGAGGGACAAGAGGGAAACGACTAGTCCATGGGGACTGATCGGCACTCTGACCGTGACTGCGCTGCCCTGATGAATCCGGGCAGCAGGGAAGAATATGGAAGATTTGGCCCCCAACTTGCATTGGGGGGTCAACTTAGCAGTCAACCACCATGAAGAGGCATCCCCGATAGTTGTAGTATCTAGATGTTGTTGTTGCTGTTCATGGTCTATATATATACAGTATTATGTATGCCCTGAATGAAGAAGTGCTTGCCAGTTGGTGGGGTTGGCGGGGAGGATTGAAAATAGGAAGCAAAAGATGGAGAAGGGAATTATAGGAAAGGAGGAAAAAGTGTAGGTATGATGAAAGTGAGTTTGGGCTGGGTGTGGGTGGGGGCAGTTGTTATAAAATCCACCATTTTGTGGGCATATAGTCGTGGCCAAAAATATTGGCACCCTTGCACCTTTTTCAAATAACATACAATCTTCTCCAAAAATAAGTTGAAATTGACAAAAGTATTTGGTCTCCACAATTCTTAATTTCACTGTTAATATTACAGAACCTTTGTTCTGAGTTCGATGGAGTTTGATTCAGAACTTAATATATCCTTTTAAATCAGAAAATAAACAGTAATGGCATTGACAAAATTATTGACACCCTTGACTTAATATTTGGTAGCACAGCCTTTGGACAAAATAACTGCAGTCAAGCGCTTCCTCCAGACATGAATGAGCTTCCTACACCTCTCTACTGCCAGTTTGGCCTACTCTTCTTGTGCAAACTGCTCCAGTTCTCCCAGATTTGAAGGGTACCTTCTCCCAACTGCTGTTTACAGAACCTCCCACAGGTGTTCAATGGGATTTAGATCTGGACTCATTGCTGGCCACTTCAGAACAGTCCAGTGTTTTGTCCTGAACCATTCCTGGGTGCTTTTTGAAGTGTGTTTGGGGTCATTGTCCTGCTGCACGACCCATGACCTTCGACGGAGACCCAGCTTTTTGACACTGCGTTGAACATTGCGCTCCAAAATGCCTGGGTAATCTCCTGATTTCATGATGCCGTGCACACATTCAAGGCACCCAGTGGTAGAGGCAGCACAACAACCAGAAAACATCACTGAACCTCCACCATGTTTGACTTAAGGGAAGGTGTTCTTTTCTATGAAGGCTTCATTTTGTTTTCCGTAAACAGAGATGATGTGCTTTACCAAAAAGCTTTAATTTGGTCTCATCTGTCCACAGGACATTCTCCCAGAAGGATTTTGGCTTGTTCAGGTGTGTTTTGGCAAAATCCAGTCGGACTTTCTTTTGTCTCTCGCTCTCAGCAGTGGAGTCCTCCTGGGTCTCCTACCATAGAACCCCCTTTCATTGAGTTGGCGACGGATGGTGCGAGTTGAAATGGTCGTACCTTGGGTCTGAAGGTCAGCTTGAATCTGTTTGGCAGTTGATTTGAGGTGCTTTCTCCACCATTCGAACAATCCTTCGCTGCAATCTTAGATTAGGTTTTCTCTTGCAGCCACGTCCAGGGAGGTTGGCTACAGCGCCATGGGCCTTAAACTTCCTGATAATATTGCGTACGGTGGATATGGGAACATTAATGTCTCTGGAGATGGACTTGTAGCCTTGAGATTGTCCGTGCTTGGCTACAATCTTGTGTCTGACCTCCTCATAAAATTATTTGGTTTTCTTTCTTTTCTCCATGCTCATTGCGGGACACACAATGACACAAAACAGCAGAATGACTCCTTTTCTCTATTCAAACTGGTTGAATGAGCGATTTATATATTGCAGGCACCTGCAACTTACCACAGGTGAGTTAAATTCCAAAGTAAAGGAGAATCACCGGCTTGAAATCTAATTATTTTTAACAACTTCTAAAAGGTGCCAATAATATTGTCCAGGCCATTTTAGGATTTCTGTGTGGAATAAGCTAAGATTTAGTATTTTTTTCAGCTTTTTTGTTTTGTTCCACTGAAAACCAAAGAAATACATATGTGGATACCAAAATATTTTTTAATATAAACTATTTTCTGGAAGAAATGGTGCATTATTTGAAAAAAGTTCAAGGGTGCCAATATTTTTGGCCATGACTGTACAATCTGTATGGCCCCCTTAATTATCGAAGCACTTTAACTCAACATGCCAACTGAATTGCACAGGTTAGAATCTGACACCCACACAATGGTGCATTTATTGTTATGTATGATATAGTCTTCCTGCATGTAATTTACTGTACGCACAAGCTACTTCATGAACAGATTTGCTTTCCTGGTCATTACACATCGTGCCCTTTGAAATACGTTTCCAAACTCCGGGTTTGAAAATGATTAACCGGTTATTTGCAACTGCTACCTGGAGAAGTACAAGGTTAGTCGTTTGGGTTGGACTGTTTAGCATTCCCATGTATACCTGTATACCTCTGGCTTGTGATGCTGGGATCTGAGGTTTCAAATGCCATGTACACTCTTGATTTGCCAATTGTGTATTCTTTGTCCTTGAAATTCAGGTAAAATCACATGCATGTCTACTAATGTCTTTCTTCTGCAGGACATTTACATATAAGTTTCACTATGAACCTGACGGTAAAAAAATTGAAAAAATATTGGACCACAATCTCGGCCATAAACCCGCATCAGTAGGTTCACGATCTCGGCTCTGTCCAAACAGTCAATTAGGCGATGCAATTTCAACTTCTAGCTCTCTATACCCAAAGCTTAACCTTCATACTTTACCTTCCTTGTTTAGAGACTTTTATGTATTCCTTATCACACATTCCATTATATACAACCAAACCAACACTACTGCGCATTACCTATGAAAACGTACACACCTTACCTTGCACAATGCATGTACATTACCTATCACGTAGATTTGGCTTACCACTGAATTGAACTGTTTGTAACGTACAGCAACTGTAATTCCCATGTATTCTAGTGTACTCCCCCAATAACTACGGTACTAAAATGTTTTATAATGCATACCAGAACATGATGGCCAATGATTAGAGAGCAATGCTTGGCATGAAGGTTGATTGCCCTCTTTCTAGACATGTTCATTCATGATTATTCCAACGAGGTATAAACAATCCCTTCAACGAAACAATCATTTTGCTTAATTTATATACTCTTACATTAGGCCATGGACTAATAGCCTGGTGTTGGCTTAGCGGTTAGGGTGCCGGCTTGGGATCCTAGGATCCTGGGTTTGAATCCCGGTCGATCGCTGAATTAACGTCAGGGGGGTTGACTCAGCCTGTCATCCTTCCGAGGTCGGCAAATTGAGTACCAGCTTGCTGGGATGAATGATCCTGGTGTGTACCCCAGTTTAGAATAGGTACACCGTATCCCTACGCATCGTAAGAGGTGACTAAGGGTTGGTGCCAGGAAGGGCATCCTGCCATAAAAACATTGCCTCAAACGGGGAACCATAATTGTCATGGGGCCCGCAAGGCTAACCCCCGCTCTAGCGGGGAAAATGGCCTTAAAACGATCATTCATTCATTTTCATTCATTAGGCCATGGCCTGACTGAGGAACCATTGCATATGCACATAAGGAGCAAACAGAGTACATACACATACCGGTATTTATTAAAAATGACTGGTTGGTATGAATAACTTGGTGGTGAATTGAACTTGGATAATATGTGATTTGTATGTTAAATATAAATGTAAATCTTTATTACGGTGTATAAGGCTCATGTATGAGATGCAAAAAAACACACATACACACAACGCAGATGGATCCTTTGAGACTAGTAGGTCTCCGTTTAATCTGCTGAAACCCACCGTGTGGAGATAGCAGTCAACAACAGCAACTTGCATGCACACACACTTGCGCACACATACTCAAAGATACACGGACACATGGAGGTGAATACTTTGCGACCGGGTAGGTCTCCCTTCCATCTGCTGAAACCCACCCACGTGTGGAAATAACAGTCAACAACAGCAACAATTGCATGCACACACACACACACACACACACACCTGTGCACACTCACTCAAATATACACACACATGCAAACATGGAGGTGGATACTTTTAAGACCTGAGAGGGCTCTGTTTCACCTTCTGAAATCCGTATATGTAGATAACAAAACAATGACACACACACACACACGCACACACACACACGATACCGGACTATTATGCAACTTCCCGTGGCTCTTGTTTGTTTCTCAGGACATAGCGGTTACCAGTGAATAATTGAATTAACAATGTGTGTGAATGTAGTTTATAAACAGATGCATATCGAAGGTAAACCCTCTCGTTTGATTTGCCCTTTTTTCCTTGCAGCTCCTGAACCATTTACTGTGAGCGAGTGTTTCTGAAAACAGAAAATGACAGAAAAGAAGCAGAACGGCACTCGGTACAGAGAAGAGCATACCTCCGCCAGGCTCAACAGTTTACGTTTTCTAGCCCATTGATAGGCCAGATCTGGATTCGGACCTGAAGCAAAATCGAATCGGCTTCTTCCTGTCATCTAACCAACTCATCCACATAGTTTAGTCATAATCCGTCCACAACTTTTTGAGAATATCGTGTTATCTATTATTTTTTGCCCCATCTCTCAATGGAAAAGAATCACTTTAAGAGTTCTAGTATGTGGATCCATATCTTCACCGAAATCGAATCAATTATGACCACCCAAGTCACCAAACACCCAACCTGTCCACTAACCTCATCTGAATCCATCCATAACTTTTGTAGGATATCTTGCTCACATACAGACAAACAAACAAACACAGGGGTGAAAATAAAACCCCCATCCACCTTTAGTTTCTGGAGAAATAGGGAGGTGTGCGGTACCCGCACTGTTTAGCGCATATCCGAGAAGTTTGCGCAAGACAAGGCGTAGCCCAAAACAGCGCACAATCATTTTTCATTTTAAAATATCACTGTGAATGTGATTGCAAGGAGTTTCAAAGTATATTGAACTTCGGAACTTCCTATCGGACCGAGCTCAACAACACTTTTAACTTTCTTCCAAATGCCGCTGTTCAAAGAAACATTGCGCTGTCCCATCTTGGACGGCATCCCATTTGAGCGACATTCCCCGAATCTTTCTTGTAAAATAGGTGCCCCAACAAGGAAAACCATCTGCAGCTGGACGGAACACTTTCAAAGGAGATTCCTTGGAAGGTTCCATTGCCAGATTCAGATTGGCCCATAAAAGGCACAACCAGAAAAAACACTAAAATATTAATGAAGTGTCAGGGGATAAAATTGTCAAATGATGTTGAATATGATGGCTGGGATAATCCTGTGATACAATCCAAGTAAAATTTGGTATGCATGCAATTTCCTAAAGTTTGCATACACTGGGTGCTGAAAATACTGAGAGAGCATCAGGTTTTGCAGCTTGACATTGACACAGGCCAAATGCAAGACCTGAACTAGAATGGCAATAGGTAGAGCACATACCTTCACCAGGCTCAACAATTTATGTTTTGTATCCCAATGACCGGTCGGATCTAGATTCGGACCTGCACCGAAATCCAATCGGCTTGTTCTTGTCACCTAACAAACTCATTCACCAAGTTTTGTCATAATCCGTCAACAACTTTTTGAAATATCATGTTATACAGGATTTATATATATATATATACTAGCTTGGCTCGGCTCGCGCGTCGTTGCTGAGGAACGGGCTTATTTTAGCTGAGGCTAATGACTGTACCTGAGTTGCTGTGTTGTCATGATTTACACCAATCACAATACAAACAATTATTTTGCACAAATGTATTAGTAGTGTTTGTGATATTACATTTTAATAAGCAATTTCGGTTGAAGATTTAGGTTGAATTTTTTTTTTTTCAAGAAAGAACTCCTCAGCACATGCTCAGGGGAGGGGTAGGTGCAGACTGGAAGTTTGGGACGATTACACCTCACCACCACGTAATTCAAAACACCTCACCACCACGTGATTCAAAACCACCACAACGTTATTAAAATCACTTCACAACCACGGAAACAAAAGTTTGAGGGAGTCGTTAAGTGACAACACAGACACTGCCCAGATGTGTCGATATATAGATAAATGACTGTACCCGAGTTGCCGTTTTGTCATGGTTTAAACCAATCATTATTCAAACAATTATTTTGCACAAATGTATTTGTAATATACGTGATATCACATTTTATAAACAATTGAAGTTGAAAACTTAAGTTGAAAAAAAAACATTTTCCTGAAAAAATTCAAAAATAATAATAATAATAATTGGAAAATTTTTCAAAAAAAAATACCCTTAGGACATACCGACGAGAGAGATATGTGCATACCAGAAGTTTGGTACGATTTCACAAGAGTTTTAGAAAGTAGTTCAGTGACAAGACAACACAACACAACACAGACTGCACAGATATATATGTGTGTGTGTGTGTGTGTGTGTGTGTGTGTGTGTGTGTGTGTGTGTGTGTGTGTGTGTGTTTTTGGCCCTATCATTAAAAAAATTATCATATCTGGATGAGGATTCGGATCTTCACCAAATTAGAATCGTTCGTCCTTGTCACACACACAACCTGGTCACCAAGTTTTGTCCGAATCCGTCCATAACCTTTTGAGATATTGTGCTATATGTCAGTTTTAGCCCTATCACGTAATGGTGAAGAATCATTAAAAAAGATTCTCTGATCCGGATCCTGATTCGAATCTTCACCCAAATTAAGTCAATTCGTCCATGTCACATACCGAAACATGTCCACCAAATTTCGGTCAAATCCACCCACAACTTTTTGAGATATCCTATTTTCAGACAGACAAACAGACAGGTGAAAACATAATCTCCGTCCACCTTGGGTGGCGGAGGTAATATTTTGTTACTGAAGATGAATTGTGGATTTTCTCACGTGAATGCTTGGTTTTTTTTTCTTACAGTGTCTGAGAATCACGGAGGAGCTTGTAACCTCCTGAAGGCCACACATATATTGTGTGGAGGAGAAGGCCCAGACTACGAGATATCAATGTACTTTTACATCAATTGCAAGGACGTTCGGGTATAATGGACACTATGTAAGATTTGAACCTGTGATCCCAACATCATTAGCCGAGTGTTCAGATGGGAATACCAAACACGCCAACCCAATTGAATCCCTCATCCCCCCACACCCCAACCAGCCACTCCTCATTTCCCCTCATGAATAAGAATAAAAGGAAAGTCTTCTTTAAGAAACAGGTAAAGAGTTCTCATTCAGGTAAATTTAAAACAGCTGCTTCAGCTATTACAAAGTGAAAAGTCACCATTTATGGGGATATTTTTAAAAGTTCTGCAAATCAAGTAGCTTATTCCTGAAGGGCCAACCACAATGAACAACAAAGTCTTTGAAACATCACCTTTGAGAAACCATGAACATTCCATGGAGACATCAAGGAAGATCAAGGACTGTCCTTTTACAACATGAATGATATGTCACCACACTAGTGCATGAACAGTGAGTGCTGTCTGGTGTTCTAATCCACTGTTTAATTATCTTATTAGAGAGGGTGATGGTCATGATAGATCTGGGTGACCGAGGGTGAAAGTACGAAGCACTGACAATGGAGCAGAAGGGAATAGGCAGACAAAAGACTTAGACAATGTCAGCAGGAGAATCAGCTGATGGTGAACAAGGGGACAGTGTTAGCCAGAATCTCAGTAAATATCATGGATAGATGTGGGTTACGACATCAATGTCAGTGAGTCTGGACGAGCCACTTCAGCTCTAGAGGTCTACCTGCACCGTGCCAAATTCACAGAATTTATTGTGTGGTATGCAGCTTTTCTGAAAAGCATTTATCAATAAAAGCCATACTCAGTATACCTTATCATGTTATGAAAAAGTCACAACAACAAAAACACTGATATTAACATCAATGTAATATAAACAAATGTGTACCAGTGAAGGAAATTTCTGAGAAAACCATTAGTTGGTAGAAAATATGTATTCAGTTTGTTCAAAATTTTTTTTCAAAAGGGTGGAATGTTTTGCATTTTTGGAAATTGGTGAAAATAATTTTGAATATAATTATCTTGATAAAACAGCATGGACAGTTAAAATGAATAATAGTCTTCTCATCGTGAGGTTTTATAATATACGAGCAAAAGTACCCGTTCCCAGCGACGGGAAAAGCTAACCATGGTGATGTCACCAATAACCACAGAATATGACAGTTCGGCAGTTGTCTGGGTAAATTCAATCCATCCTGTAGTGCTCAACTTCACCAAAGGTGGCGCTATTCAAACCAACTGCAACAGCGAGGAAGTATACCCTATCATTTTATCCCAGGGGTTTCCCAGTGGCCGAAGGAACCGCTATCGACGCTAAAACCTGGCCAGTACAGCCTTTTACCTTTGTGCCAAATTTGGTCCAAATCCACCCTAAGGTGTAGGAGTGTATAGGTAACACACAGACAGACAGATCAACATTTATAGTGATTGATTCATTTGATTTCATGGAACCCGGCACCAGGAAAGACAGTATATGAGACTGTTATAACTAGTCTTTATATCATACTGGCTGAATGCACCCGGCGTTGCCCGGGTTCTTTTTGAATGAATTTAATCTTCTGTACATCCAGTAGGTCTGACGCGAGCCCAGTATCAGTTAGTGCTCAACGATTCCTTGTTCTTTCTTCTGTCGGACTCCGCGAGAGAGAATTTTCAAAGCATGTGTTGCAATCAGTCAGATATTCCTATCAAGTGCATAAGTTGTACTTCAAGAGAATTTTGAAAGAAGAAGAAGATTTATTGCGAAATGGGCCCAGCCCGGCCGAGGTGGGCCTCGCCACCTCCTATCTTTCACCGTTCAGGAGATTCGCGTGTGCAGACAAACAAACAAACAAACAAAAACTTTGTTTTATATATATGATAATAAATATAGAATATAGATATGGAAGAATATATATTGTGAAACTTGAAAAAACAAAAAAAACTTGGTCCTGGAACTGAAACGTTTGTCTGAAGTCACGTCACACCTATTCTAGCCCCCACGGCAACAATATTCAGATAGTCGCCTGCAAGAGTAGACAATAAATATTAACCACAAACCACGAACAGTCTGTACTGCACTTTCATTTTTACTTCCTTGACTTTTACAAAACAAGGATTTGTGAGGAACACCAGTTGGTGTGCCCTTTTTGTCTTTATGCGATACCTAGCTCGCTGAGCGGCAAAGAATGTGTGGTTACCTTCTTATTGATAATGGTTGGCAATTTTTTGTGAGGAATGGTATTAACTTTGTTTTGTGGTGCTAATGACATTGAATGAGCGAATGAATGTTTTGAGGATTGCCTACATAAATCATGAAATTTGTCCAAGAGTCGTTTATATGTCAAAGCTTATGGAGACACAAACAAAGAGTTGAGCTCTCTTGTTGCATCAAGGTCGGCATTATGGTGAAAATAATGATAGATTTCCCATGGCAATATAGGATTTGCCACAGTGGGAATGAGAATTTCCCTTTCGTCAAAACACTAATAAAGGCATCTCAAGGCCCATGAGAAAACTTGGCAAATGGTAAGACATCCCCAATTAATCCTTCGTATTTTTCCAGGATGTGCAGTTCATCATCCTGACACCATGATGTTCTCGGCTCTGGTCACAACTTGGATCACATAGACCAGCTATAGTGGGATGGCACAGCATCCAAACACCTTTTCTTGGAAGATCTAAAATCGATTGATCAATCCCTTCATATAGTTTCTCTAACAGTATATAAACCTCCTGAAGGCCACACTCTTTCCACCCTAGACGTCCTGTTCTAAGTTCCCTTACCAAACCGCACCCTCTCCACAATAAATATCAGGGGACTGGATCCATCCAATGAATCGTTTACATTTCAGTAAACACTTACTCAGTATCCTTACCAAGAAACACATCAGTAAGCATGAAGTAACCTCCCATCAATAGGCTTCGCACGACCAATCTGAGACAGTTGACCTCATACAGCATTGATGAGTGATTGGCTCTATTTTTAATGCTGTACTATAAATGAGCACCTTGTTAATGTTAGAACGTGAGATCATCCTCACCTGTGCCACAACCACGATCTTGACAGTGCTGCGAAGACGAACCTAGGAAAACACATTTTGGTTGAAAATTTATTCGTGAAAGAAAAAGACTTTCAAAAAATTATCAAAATACACAAAAGAAGAAGTGGGCCATCTATGTATGCATGCAATGGGGTGGGGAAGAAGGGTGAGAATCGAGGTAATGAGCAGAAAAGAGAGAGAAAATGGAAGGGTAGATGAGCTGGAGAAAAAAAGGTGAGAGGGGGGTGGAGAGGAGTTCAGGAGTTGATGGGTGTAGGTGTAATAGGGAGCAGAGAGTGTGGGGAATAAGCGGGGAGGAGTTCAGAGGAGGTGGGTGTAGGTGTAATGGGGGCAGAGAGAGGGTGTGAAATGAGGGGGAAGGAGTTCAGAAGGAGATAGGTGTAGGTGTAATGGGGGCAGAGAGATGGTGTGGAATGAAAGGGGAGGAGTTCAGGAGGAGGTGGGTGTAGGGGTAATTGGGGGCAGAGAGAGGGTGTGGAAAGAGGGGGGAGGAGTTCAGAAGGAGATGGGTGTAGGACGTAGGTGTAATGGGGGCAGAGAGAGGGTGTGGAATGAAAGGGGAGGAGTTCAGGAGGATATGGGTGTAGGGGTAATTGGGGGCAGAGAGAGGGTGTGGAATGAGGGGGGAGTTCAGGAGGAGATGGGTGTAGATGTAATGGGGGGCAGAGAGAGGGTGTGGAATGAGGGGAGGAGTTCAGAAGGAGGTGGGTGTAGATGTAATGGGGGGCAGAGAGAGGGTGGGGAATGAGGGGGGAGGAGTTCAGGAGGATATGGGTGTTGGTGTAATGGGGGTAGAGATAGTGTGGGGAATGAGAAGGGAGTTCAGGAGGAGATGGGTGTAGGTGCAATGGAGGGTAGAGAGAGAGAGAGGGTGGGGAGTGAGAGGCGAGGAATTCAGGAGGATATGGGTGTCGGTGTAATGGGGGGCAGATAGGGTGGGGAGAAGGGGGAGAGGGGAAATGCACATAGCACAGATGAGAAGTGAGACATAAAAAAAACATTTTTATTTTTCACTTGCCGCCCATGCCCTCAAATTTTCCCTACACATTTGCACATGCAATAAGCATATAGGGCAAAAGTACATTCTAATTTGATAACCTTTTAACAACTTGTCTAGGAATGCTGGTGTTGTGACTGTAAAGACAATGTGGTGCAGCACTGACAGGATCAAAGCACCATTCACCGCACTGAGTCACATGAGAAAAGTGCAGCAGTCAGTGAAATCAGTGGATCGTTCCATGTTGATGGCAGCAAAGCCTCTCAGGGATCATGCCAAATGCCAGAAGTTGCTCAAAATACAACATCGAAATGTTCCCACCATGTGTATTTGGAGTAGACCTATAGGAAAACTTTACTCAAGGCTTCGGGTGCGGCCTTCTGCACTTGGCAGCAACTTTGATTCCAGTTTTAAGATAGGCCTGTGACAGCAGACCCACTGACTAGGGAGTGCCATCTGTTGCCGCCACTTGTTAAATTGTTGCTTAACTCATGATAACTGTTTGTTTTTCTGAAGGGTTACATACAGACATGGTTATGAAGGGATGGAGCAGCGTATAAAGCTGCGGCCTCCAATGGAAGGCAGGTGTGAGGAGGCATAGCATAAATGTCAGATAATATTTTGGTGACTGAAGGCTTTTTATGCCAAAGTTTGGCTTGAAAAGCATAATTCCATTACTGTGACTTTATAGTGGAATATAAAGCAACGGCGTAACAGGTGGCTGGAGGAAAGAGGGCCGGTGCTGCTGCTGCTGCTGCACCGATATCAATTTCAAAAGGAACTTGGAACAAGGGGACCTTATCCGCATGCTGAGAAAACAGAACGACGGGGATTGTAGGATGCAAGGTGGTCAGTCCGTTCAGACACTTGTCTCGAAGCTGTCCAGCCTGGGTTTGAATCTCAGCCCAGTGTTTCACAGGGAGAGTGATTCATCAGTGTGTGTGCCATCCTGGGCGTCCCATCTGCCGGCGTTAGTTGGTGGACGTTAAAGATCCCAGGGTGTCTATGTGAAGAGTCAGCCATCTATCACCAGCACCGTGGCCAAATTACGAAATGCTGCCCTAATCTACAGGGGGCACCTCATCAGGGGTACAACCACGTCCTCAGCCAGAATCAGTTCCAGCCTGGAGCCGTCGATGGAGTGCCGGGAGTGCCCGGACACTCTCCTAGGAGTATCGGCACAATCATTATCTATTTTCATGATGTAGAGGAGCTTATTGTAGACTACAAGGCTGTAAAGCAATAGGCTCATCAGATTTTAACTTAAAAACCAGAGGTGGGAGCTCAGCACCAGAGTCTAAAAACCAGAGTGCTCATTTCTGTCTTTACTACTATTACTACTTCTTTAATGGAACCAATTATTTCAAACTCCCTGTCAAGTTGGCGTACAGAAGTTTTATCCCAAGTCTTTCGCAAGTCAACTGGTCAGGTCTGTCATTCGATTAAAGGTGATTTGGACGGAAATTTGGCATTTATTCAAGGTGCCGGTATCTTGTGTCGTCTTCGTGAAAGACGCAGTGAGATATTTAACGTCCACCAACAACGAGTTCTGGCAAATGAGCCTCTGGCTTAACGTTCTTCTGACGGAGGGCGCAGACGTTGATGAATTGCTCTGCTTGCGAAACACCATGGTGACAGTTTATAGCTGGATCGAGATAGGAACCTTGGCTAAACACTCAAAGGCGAGTGCACATAACTCAAAGCCATCCTGCCTGCAAGCCAGTGTTCATTTCTGTTTGCACTGGATGCGGAATATCTGAGCATTGATTTTCCTTCATACTTTTTTTGGCTCTACACAACAAAATCCCCAAACAAACCCGATGCTTTTGGTGAACAAACGTGATATCTGCTTCCCGATTCGACAAAGCGCGTTTTGAATTGTCAGGTGAAAAGATTGCTTCCGGGGCAAAAACATAAATTTTGGAACATTCCTTACCGTAACTCCCACGACATTCCCTCAGGCTAGGAATGCAGCCGCACTTGCACTCCAGGTGCTCCTCAAGCTTCACGTGTGCTTTCTTCAGCAACGGTCTTCGTTTGACGAACTCAATCTTTGCCACCTGAAAACCACGTCCTTCTCATTGAACCCAACTTTGGCACATTGCAGTACATCGGTGTAGGTTACTGGGACTGTTTACATTAAAGATTCTATCTATTGCTCGATGAATAAGGAAATGAAGCTCCAATCATGGAAAACCCTGGGCAGCAGATGTAATGTGAGTGATGTACATTATGAGGAGGAAAGAGTGGTCTGCAGTTTATACAAGCGGGTATGCTTCTGACGACAGTGCAGAACGTATGATGACCCATTTAGCACGTCATGCATGATAACGAACAAATGAGACATTGCCAAAAAGAGGATTTCGTTCCATAAAAGCCAGAATCTTGGAGCTCCACTCCAAAGGACAATCTGCACTGGTCATGAAGATATACAAAAGCTCGCATAAGCAAGCTCTTTTGAACAGATCTTGTGAATGTTAGTTCTTCTAAATAAAACAAAACGGTGAATACAAGACAAGCAATCCTGACTAGGTCAAACCGAAAGGCCAGACGGGGGAGAGAGGAGGCTGTGTGCATGCTCGAGTATACAAATGACAAAAGATTAGTTCAAGGCTGGAATCCAACCGAGGAAAAATTTCCAGAAAGAGGAAAAAAGTAGATTGTGCAAACCTTGAAGTGTTTGTGCCGCACACGAGACGGCTGGCAGCGGATATTCTGCGTATTGCAACATCCTGTGCAGCGCCGCAACTCGACGCACGGCGGCCATACTAGAAAGTTTGCAGATGTTGCATCAACCTGCCAGCGTGGAATCTCAAATGTGACTGGCCGCGCCTTACACAGTGAGGGGGGCGCCTCTTCAGCTACAAAATAGAAGAGGAAAATCAGGGTTATGCACTGCATGATAAAGATATAGCTCTTCTCTAGTCGTACGACTTCCCTCAATGTTCTAGGTTCCTCCCAACATATTGCTCCGCTGTTATTACCTCCGCCACCGAAGGTGGATGGAGGTTAGGTTTTCACCCTGTCTGCTTGTTTGTTACTTGCCGGAAAAGATTCCGGCAAGTATGTTGGTTGGTTGGTTTGTCTGTTTGTCTGTCTGTTTGTATGTTTGTGCACAGTACTACGTCTACATCGTTGCACATAGAATCGCCATACTTTACACACATATTTGTCTTGCCCCGGAATAGACTGTGTGCAATTTTTAACCCTCTCGGCCGAAGGCCTCCATTATGACGTCATAATTCGATAATTCGACAAGTACAAAACTTCATCCAATCAAGATGCAATTTCTTGAACGCCATGTCGGCATAAACTGGTGGAGAAAAAAAATAATGATGACGTCATCAGTCACGTGGTTGGGCCGCCATCTTGGAAAAACCGAAAAACTTTGCACCTCCATATCTCCGAAAGTGCTGAATAGAAAAAAATTGAGACATGGCTCATTGTAAAGAACTCTCCATGGGAAATAAAATATGTTAATGATGATGTCATAGGTGCCTCCATTATGACGTCATAATTTGACAAGTACAAAAACTTCATCCGATCAAGATGAAATTTCTTGAGCATAATCTTGGAATAAATTAGTTTAGAAAACAAATAATGATGACGTCATCGGTCACGTGGTTCGGCCGCCATATTTTTAATTCCGGCAAGTCCTCGGTCTCTGACAGATTTTTCATCTGTCTGTTTGTTTGTTTGTGAACAAGATATCTCAAAAAGTTATGGATGGATTCGGACGAAATTTTGCAGAGATGTAGCGTATGTGACAAGGACGAATTGATTATATTTTGGTGAAGATCCGGATTCGGTCCGGCTACTAGAATTTTTAAGTGATTCTTCTCCATTGAGTGATAGGGCCAAAAACGATACATAGCAGGATATCTCAAAAAGTTGTGGACAGAATTGGTGAACAGGTTATGTGTGTGACAAGGACTAATCGATTCCATTGTGGTGAAGATCTGAATATGGATTCGGATACGAGAGTTATTTAATTTTTAAGTGATTCATCACCATTGAGAGATCCGGCGAAAAGCAATATATAACATATTTGAAAAAGTTATGGACGACTTATGACTAACTTGGTGGACGAGTTGTTTAGGTGACAAGAACAAGCCGATTCGATTTAGGTTCAGGTCCGAATCCAGATTCGGCCCATCAGTGGGATGCAAAACATAAACTGTTCAGCCTGGTGGAGGTATGTTTTCTACCAAGTGCCGTTCTAGTATTAAGTGATGTTTCTTTCTGCATGCTTGTTAGAAGTCCATGTTGGCACAGATTTGCAAATTTGCTCCTGAACCCCAGTTGGATTTAACAAGAAGAACCACCTTTAGAGGCCATTTTTCCCCGCAGAGCAGGGGTTGGCCTATTTCGGGCACCTTGGTCCCTTTTTTTGAAGCGATGTTTTATGGCCGGATGCCCTTCCTGCCGCCAACCCTGTTAGTCGCCTCTTCTGACACACAGGGAATTACCAGTGAACTGGTAATCAATTTGCCGACCTCGGAAGGATGACAGGCCGATTCAACCCCCCTGGCGTTAATTCAGCGTCGAGCGGAATTCAAACCCAGGATCCTAGGATCCCAAGCCGGCACCCTAACCGCTAAGCCAACACCAGGCTTGGATTTAACAAGAAAAAAACAAAAAGACTTGCCAAGGCTGCGAGGCATGCGATGCACATGGCTCCTGTTCACGGACGCACCGCCGAGTATGTTTAAGCTGCGTGGCCTTCTGGGAGACGGTGCTTCCTCTGCAGGCAGAAGTGCAAAGCGGGTGTAGGAGGCGGGGAAAACCAGAGAAGGGAAGTATTAGGATGACAATATTTGCTGTGGAATGACAAATCCAAAGCACAGTTCTTCTCAGGTTGAAGTCCAGAAGGTACAGTACAAAGGAAGATTATTAGGTGCTTTACTCAGCGATTAGATAACTTTGATATCCTTAAAAATTCCTAAACTCAATTCCCCTTCCTTCAATCACATCTCGAGCTAGTGAACAAGACACGCTAAACTTATCATAGGCAATCGTTGTCTTTAGCTCGTTGTCATTTATTGAGGAAGTTGTAGTCAAATTGTCCACAAGCTGATGTTCACTGGCAAGTCAATCTTATATATGCTACGTCAAAAAAAAACAATAAAAAAGAGAAAAACCGCCTCTTGTGTAGTTGCCTCACTGATCACTTGTCTCTTTTGATTCCCATACTCAGGTTTGGTTGATTATGATGACCACTCCACTCCATTTTGCATCTTCAGATACATATGGCTGCCGAAGCAGTTCCTAAGCTATTGGGCACAATCCTAGATGGGTGACCACTCCGACGCAGGATACTCAAATGCTCATTCCTCCAAGTAAGCTGGTACTCATTTTGCCAACCTTGGAACCTGGCTTCTCGGGTTCGACTAAGTTTGTCTAAATTTTATGTTGATTGCTGGCAGGATGGCCTGGAGTTACGCACACTCACCTCTAAGCTGTCTAGCCTGGATTCGAATCCCGACCCAGCTGTAAACCCATCCTGGTGTCATTCATCAATGTGTGTGCCGTCCCTCGGATGGACGTTAAACCGGGCGTCCCATCTGTCGGCATTATTTGGTGGACGTTAAAGATCCCATGGAGTCCTTCGCAAGTTCGTGAAAAGCTTGGGCCAAAAATTTTCCGCTGCCAACTCCACGACTTGGAAATAATTGTGACCTTTATAGAGCTTTCATCATATGCCACAGAATATCTGAGCAAAACTTGCTGTTCTGTAACTTGCTCCCTTCTGCAATGCTCCCAGTCACACTTGTTTCCGCTGGGCATTCATTTCTCCCCTTCCTTTTCCTCTTTCTCCCCGATCTTGAATCAATAACGCAACGTCTCACCCACTTCAGCCTTGCGTTATACTACTCAATCAAGTACATTTGTGGAGGTCTTCCATGAGCTTTTACCTGCAAGGTGCCTTACACAAGCTAGTCACGTGCACCGGGCGTGATACTTAGCGGACCGCCCTTGCCCATTGCAACAGTGCACAACAACCTATCGGGTTTCTCTGTTTACCGCTCGTCGTGCGTCGACTCACTTGCGACGTCGCACCGGCCACACTTTGAACCCAGACACAGTTCCGAGCAGAATTTACCTACGGTATTAATCTCCAGGAGGCGCTGCAAGTCGCTGATGCTGCGGATGTCCGCGTAAGCCAGTTTCTGCAGGATCTCCTGAGGTAGTTCGGATTTCTGTGCAACACACAGGGAGCATCACAGGAAACATTTTTGCAAGCAGGTGACATGACTAATCCAGAAGTTGGAAGTTGGAACAAAATGTCAGCATTGTGGTTGCATAATGGTTAGAGTGTCCGCTCTGGGTCTGGAGGTCGGTGGTTCGAACTAAAAATGGTACGTTCTGGTTCGTTGCTTGACGCTCAGCATTTACCATAGAATAAAAAGCATAGGTTGGCAACCATTACGCAGCTTCCATGGGCCTAATGGCCTCCACCTGCGTCCGTCGAACTTCTTTGCAAGAGAACTCAATAACGTGCTAGGTCGAACGCAGAAATAACCGAACTGCTTTCTGGGTTGTCCTGCAGTTGCAGAACGAAGTGCATGTCTCGCGGTCATGCACACACACACACGCATGACATACGCATACCTGCGGTCATGCACAAACACGCATGCCACACGCATGTCTGCGGTCAAGCACTTACACATTTCTGCGGTCATGCACACACATGCATGCCTTCGGTCATGCACACACACTCAAGACACACGCATGTCTGCAGTCAAGCACACACACTCAAGACACACGCATGTCTGCGGTCAAGCACACACACATTTCTGCGGTCATGCACACACATGCATGCCTGTGGTCATGCACACACAATCAAGACACGCGCATGTCTGTGGTCAAGCACACACACTCAAGACACACGCATGTCTGCGGTCAAGCACACAAACATTTCTGCGGTCATGCACACACATGCATGCCTGCGGTCATGCACAAACACGCATGCCACACGCATGTCTGCGGTCAAGCACACACAGATCTCTGCGGTCATGCACACACATGCATGATTGCGGTCATGCACTTACACTCAAGACACACGCATGTCTGCGGTCAAGCACACACACGCAAGACACACGCATGTCTGCGGTCAAGCACGCACACATTTCTGCAGTCATGCACACACACGCATGCCTGCGGGCATGCACAGACACGCAAGACACATGCATATGTGCGGTCAAACACACACACGCATGTCTGCGGTCATGCACACACACGCATGACACACGCATGTCTGCGGTTAAGCGCACACACATGGCACACACATGTCTGCGGTCAATCACACACACACACATGACACACGCATGTCTGGGGTCAAGCACACACACATTTCTGCAGTCATGCACCCACATGTGTGCCTGCGGTCAAGCACACACATGCATGACACACACAGGTCTGTGGTCAAGCACACACACACACATGGCACACACATGTCTGCGGTCAATCACACACACACGCATGTCTGTGGTCATGCACACACACGCATGTCTGCCGTTAAGCACACACACTCAAGACCCACGCATGTCTGCGGTCAAGCACACACACTCAAGACACACGCATGTCTGCGGTCAACCACCTCGAGCAGACACAGGCAATGCAGATCACATGCTCAGTCGCCCCGCCCGCCAATTTGATTGTGCGTTATCGCATTTAAGCGCACAGTTGTGGAGTATATGCCCAACCACAGTCCACAGGTGCGACGGCCAACCTGTTTTCCCAAGCGGAGTTTCCAAAACGCAAGGCTCTTACCTCGGTACACACCAGGCACACGTAGCAGAAGGCAATCAAGAAACACATCCCAAGTCCCATGTCGGCGGCGAACGGGCGAGTTGAGGCGCGCGGGAGGTTCAGGCGGCGACGAGCGGCTCGGACAGGCGTCGCCGCACGACGGGGCCGGAGGGCCTCATGTCCCGGGGCGCGGTCCGAGGTGCGCGCCGCGCGCGCCCGATCGGCTCACATGGCCACGCGCGCTCAGAGGCCGAGCCGCAGCGGTGATCGACCGAGCCGGAGCAAGCGCATCCCCGTCCCGAGTCAAAGCGAACGGAAAAGCTGCACAGAGACGTCCATCCCGCGCGCAGAGAGAGGCTCGGTGGTCGCGGCGGTGCTGGTGCTTATGCGCCCCCAAAACTCGGCGTAAAGTTGAAAAGCGTAAGGCGCGTCTTACCTTTTGCCGAGCGCACATTGCCCCCGCCTTCCTTCTCGTCGTCCTCCTCCTCCCCCCGCACTCGTCCACCCCCACCCCTCCCCTGCCTTCCCGTGACATCCCGCGATGGATGGCGCGGAGAGGAGAGAAGGAACGTGATCGCGAGAGCGCGGAAACCCTCGGCGCGATGAAACTTCAAACCGCGCGCTTCTGTTTTAATGAAGAAAGTCCGTTTCGCTGCGTAAATCATCCCGTGCGTCGCTCGCAGACGCGTCGTACCGGGACCAGTCCGTGCGTCGCTCCCCGGTCTCGGACTCGAACCCGTGACCTCGGGCTCCGCGCGCTGAGGTCACCGCGTCCACCTGGTGTCAAAAAGCCATCGCTCACGGTCGGTGCTGGCGACGTGCGGGACAAGTTCGCGCACAATCTCAGCCGGTTTCCCTTGTACATCGACAAATCCCGCCTCGTGTCCTCGTGCATCATCCCCGCTCACGGACCACCTGGACGACGAGGCGCGCGCTCCGTGCCCAGATTGCGCGTGCGCGACGGGTCGAGTCGGCCTTCGCGCGTCCCCTCCCCTCCCCTCTCCCCCACCACCACCAACAGGCAACAACCACCACTAAACCCGCACCGCCGCCGCCATCATCCACAGCGCCGAGAAATGACTCATTATAATTAAAGTCAATTGGGACATAAATCGCGGCGTCATTAACGTGAGTGAGGAAGAAGAGCACGATTTGAGTTTCAAAGCGAGGAGGTTTTGGAACTTTTCCAGGAGCATGCGCAGCTTTCCAGGCGTCTCCATTAGAGGACATACCTTCGGGGTAACGCGATTATGCAGCGTTCGGGTGATGGCCCATCGGAGCGCATCAGCCGCAAATCTCTTCTCGATTCCTTTGATGCTCCGCACATTCCGTGTACACCATTAGCCGCTATTGGTTTGCACCGACGAGAGCATTTCTGCTGTCCACAAAAGGAAATTTGATATTCTCAAGTCGGTATTCTTAGATACCGTATAATTATGTCCGCATAAATCATTTTGACAACTACTTATTTGACGGAACATATTATTCCCACCGCCTCGTGGGATCGGCTGCAGAAAGTTTATGGTCCAAGTCTTTCACGAGCCTGGTGGCCAGGCGTGAAGTTCGACTGAAAGTGGCAGGAATTTATAATTTGTGAAAAGGTGCCTGCGATAACTCTCCTACTCTTCGCAAAGGACAGCGTGCGATCGTTAACGTTAATATGAGCACACCAGACACACAACTCAACATCCATCCCATGAGTGAACAGGTACAGGCGATTCACTTTTTATGGCACCTTAAACTGTCCAATTTACCCGTCTTAGGGTTAAATACTAATCCTATCATCCTATATGTGTTATCGAGTTCCCTTTCCGTAATGACGACACAAGTTCGCATTTACAAGCTGGATGTATTAGCAATGGGCAGAAGAAGAAGAAGAGGAACACAACCCGATGCTGTAAAACCAAACCACAAAAAACAAATAAGTCAATGCGCCCACAATACCTCGACGACATAACAATTAACCTTACTTAGTCATATGGGGTGACGAAATGGACAGAGTGAGACGAAGGACAAGAGAGAGAATATTGCACCTGTCCACATGGCAATATTTACAACGTGGTGAGGGGTCTTTTTGATGGTGCAGCGCTATGCAGGACCATCAAAGAGCAATGCAGTACCAAGATACAAGGATGCGAATGCCAATTGGTCTACCATGTGTTCCCAGGGTTCTCCATCTGACCACTGTTTACCTGAGTCATGTGGCTTTCCAATTGGGGGACACACCCTCGGTTATGCACGAATATTATCTTAATTTAGGTCAGGTCAGTCTTTTGGGACTGCCACTAGTAACATGTGTTGTAAAAATCAGTCTCACAACCGCTTTCTCGTTCCGAGTTTAATCTGAATCAATCTCAAACAGCATCTAGAAAGAATACATGACAACCATCATTTCAGTACTCTAATAGGCATCAGGAGTATACATCATATAGGATACAAATAAGTAAGCCTCATGCCAATATGATTTCTCACCTTCCTAAGTAAGCGCGTAATGGTCACTGGTCTGCCCCTCGCAGACAGCGAGTGGATATTTATGAGAGCACTTTAGTGGGCAGAAGATGTTACTACACCTGGGCTATAACTTACATGCCTATGTTTCACTACAGTCCTCCCAGAATACAAAAACATTGCAAGCAAGCTACTTAAATGTATACACGTAGCACGAATCAGCAAACAAGTATATAGAATGCAAAATAACATAGAACACCTATCAAGGAATTACTACCAACCAAAGCGCTCCATTCGACGACTTTCTCTCCCCGTGCGGATTCGATACACATCGGAGCTGTCGGCAGATGTACCTAAATATCTTCCCCAGTCGGAGTGCTAATCAACTCTGGCGTCTGAGTCGGTAAGACATTCCTGGTCGGGTCGGGCGACCAATGAGGAGGAGACGGAGATCCGTCCATAGGAACCCCTGTACTGGTCTCAGTCTCATCAGCTTTCCCGCAAGGGGCAAGATGATGCACGGACACAGTGGTTTCACGACTGTCCGGCATTTTGACATGAGTGAATTCCGGATTAGCATGAATGATCTGTACCCTGTCAACGAGCGGATCGTATTTGCTCAGACGCACGACGCATTTGAGATTGGCCGGTCCGGGTGTGGAGATCCAAGCAGGCAATAACTGCCCACTACCTGTACGAAGCTGATAGCGAAATAGACGATCATGAGGAATTTAATTTATAGAGGTGCACAGTAGGGACCGAATTGCATGTAGAGCCCCCAGCAACACCCAAGTCCACAAGTGACTTTCCAATCGGGGGACGCACCCTCGGTTATGCACCAATCTTATCTTGATTAGATCTTAATTAGGGTGGCCGAGCTTACCACTAGCGCATACCGGACTTGAATATGAGCCAATTAAATGGGGAATTATAACCTCCCAGTCTAACTTAATGTGCGGGCAGTGCTGAACCAATAAAGGAAAAGACGAACACGGGCAGATTGAAAAGGAAGTTCAACAAAAGGACTTTATTATTTACAAACCAAGAATAATGACGAGGGAACTCAAGGACTTTAATGTACACAGGGTAATGAAAATGGATTAAAAAGGGGGAATACAATTCAAAATGTACAAAGCAATCACAAGCAATAAAGAGTGCAGTGATATGTACAGCAAAGAAAATGAACAAGAGGCATAACTTAACTCTATGCCTTACATACTGGCTATACACAAGACCTGAATACCCAATCAGACCATCCACAGAGGGAGATAAGAACAGGAAGAGG